>NC_133476.1:17834459-18148729 GCF_025370935.1 Choristoneura fumiferana | reverse complement strand
TTTGGCACCCTTTGGGTACGGAACCCTAAAAAGAAGAAGTAACTCCCGTCAGGAATAAAGAAATATTCTAATATCGAGGAAAAGAAAAGATTTATTCGTGACAAAGGGAAAAAAATGTACAAAAATTATTTAGAAATGTGCATGTCACAAAGTGGTCACAAATCAGTCAATTTTGTTTTATTTCAGATATTTTAAAAAAATGACAACTTGGGCAAAGTTATCTCAAAAGTCAAAGTTGTACGGTTTTATAGTACTTTATATATAATGTACCCTATTATCTCATCATCTGAAATTACTGTAGTTTCATTCAACAAATAAAAACTACATACCTGTTGGTATTCTTGTTTTTAGAATCTCCACTAAAATTTCCACCCACGGAACGCTAAAAGAAAGATGCCTACGAAGACTTTATTTCATTGTTACATCATATTTATTTAGAACAAACTTTTTAACACAGCGTTAATAAATAAATCTAATCAGTCGGATATTCCTAAATTTCTTGCATATCAACATTAAACGTTTCTTCTTTTCTTCACCTTGAATATTGCATGACAGCACCATGGCTACTTTCGCAATATAATGATTCCAGGCAAAGTTATATGCAGTTAGTTAGCATTGAATCTGAAAGGAATTGTGCATTAATAAATACAGAAATAGTATTAGCAGACAGACTATAAGATACTTAGGTGGAGGAATAAAGTGACCGATGCCTTTTAGTTACAGCATAAGGACGTAAATCAGACTATCAGTAGGTAAATTCCCTAATGTACATACTGTTGCACGCAACTCCGTCCGCGTAGAATTCGTTTATAGCTATTCCGCGGGAATTATGTGATTAAAAAAACTACCCTATGTTTTTCTACGGGACTCAAACTATCTGTATCCCAAATTTCATCCTAATCGGTTCAACGATTTAGACGTGAAAAGGTAATAAAGAAATAAACAAACAGACTAACAAACTTTCGCATTTATAATATGAGTGGGATTATTGTCTTATTTTAAGTCATCATCATCATCATCATCATTATCGGCCTATCTTAGCCCACTACTGGACATAGGCGTCTCCAATTGCACGCCACTGAGCGATCCTCGGCCACTCTCATCCAGTTACTGTCAGCTACCCAGTGAAGATCATCGCTCCACCTAGTCTGAGGGCGTCCCACGCCACGCTAGGCTTTTACTCGTTTACCCTAGCAGTTATCGGTTCTTCGGCTGATATGGCCGCCCACTGCCACTTCAGTTTGCTTCAGTTTTAAGTAATCCTATAGAAATAGACGGACGGACAGCGTAATATCAAACTATCTGAACTAAGTCTTTGTGACAAAGTTTCTCCATGTCTTTCATTGAATAAAGTAAGAATTCGGCAGCGATGACATACGACCATCATCATCATCATCATCATCATCACCATCATCATCGTCATTAAGATCGGTTTGTGAACAATACTTATCTTTTTCAAAATATCCTGATATTGAATTTAGATTTTTGCTATTCCTTTCTGCCTGCATGTCAATTTACAGAGATTAGTGATATGGAGATAGAGTTGTAAAATTAAATATATAACATTGAATTCCATGCTACCTACCCTGGGTATTAAAAATAAACTGGCCAAGTGCGAGTCGGATTCGCGCACGATGTCTTCCGTACCATTATCTATACAACATTAGACATAAGCAAAAAAAAAACGGCCAGAAAAACAAGTTTGTTGTATGGAAGTCCTCCTTAAATATTTGTTTTATTTTAATTAATTTATTTATTTTTAAAGTAATTATACAGCTAAATATTCTGTGAATATTTCAAGCGTCTACCTGTTGCCGTTATTAACATCATGCAAAAAACGGCTAAACAATCACGTTTGTTGTATGGGAGCCGCCCTAAAATATTTATATTATTCTGGTTTGAGTATTTGTTGTTATAGCGGCCACAGTAATACATAACCTGTAAAAATTTAAAGTGTCTAACTATTACGACTCAAGAGATAGAGCCCTGTGACAGACGGACGGACAGACAGACAGACAGACAGCGGAGTCTCAGCATGTTACGAACCAGTAGAATTTTATGTAGGTACATAATAAGCCCATATTTTCCTTATCTTAAATTTCAGCTTTTTAGGATAAAAGGTTTGGTGTGTGCGTTGGTAAACAATCATTAAAAAATAGGACAATGATTCACTTCGAAACACAGACAGACAGACAGACGGACAGACAGATGGACAGATCAACAGACGGACGGACGGATGAGGCGACGGAAAGGTACACTGACAGACTCACAGTGGCGGATTTATGTTTTTTTATGAGTGTAGGCCACTTTATATCCGCCGCCCTATGTAACTTTCTAAAATAATATTTTTTTAAATCTGCCGCCCCTAGGCCGCGGCCTATACGGCCTATTTATAAATCCAGGACTGCAGACTCACATACGCATAAAATTAACAACCTGTGTAGTGACACCTGTGTTAGGAGTGCCTAACAGAGACAAATCTAACGATACCTCTTCTGATCTCTCTATCTCCTAACATGAGCTATTTCCCAAGACTCTGCTTCTAATTATCAATAAAATACTTATAAATTTTAAAGGTCGTAGTAAAATTTTCGACTAAAGTACAGTTGGTACAACTTTATTCACCATCATCATCATCATCTCAGCCGTAGGACGTCCACTGTTGGACATAGGCCTCCCCTACAGACTTCCAGTTGCTTTGGCTGGCAGCGGCCTGCATCCACCGTGAACCTGCGGCTTTAACCAGGTCATCCGTCCATCTTGTTGGTGGACGTCCTACGCTGCGCTTGCCGATCCGCGGCCTCCACTCGAGAACTTTTCGGCCCCAACGGCCATCCGCTCTCCGTGCTATATGGCCGGCTCATTGCCACTTCAACGAGCTGATTCGCTTGGCTATGTCGGTGACCCTTGTTCTTCTACGTATCTCCTCATTTCTGATTCGGTCCCGTAGAGAAACCCCAAGCATAGCTCTCTCCATAGCTCGCTGAGCAACTCTGAGCCTATTTATAAGGCCTAAAGTAAAGCACCACGTCTCGGATCCATATGTCATCAATGATGTAGTGTTCACTTCGAAAGACAGACAGACAGACAGACGGACAGACAGATGGACGGATCGACAGACGGACGGACGGATGGGCCGACGGAAAGATACACAGACAGACTCACATACGCATAAAATTAACAACCTGTGTCACTCCTAACAAAGACTTATTTTCTTGTCTCTTCTCTTGTCTGTCTTACTTGTTAAGATGCATCAAGGCCTTGTTGCATAGCGTGCGAAAGAAATGACCATACATATGCTCCAAAACCATAACCCTTGCCGTTTCTCACACTTATAAATAAAATAAAAAATCTTGAATCACTTCATAATAGAGTACATACAGTACATACTCGTACATATGCAGACAGACGGTGGGAAGCGACTTACTTCTATGGAGTGAAAATGTTCACGGCGCAACTAAGAGTTAGGGAAATTTGGTATGTTTTCGTAGTAGGTTGCTGCAGACCACAAGTTTGGTACACACGATAAGCCATACTTTGGCCACCCAGTAGGAATGAAATTCTTACAGCCCTGTCTCTGGTGTTCTTGTAACAAATATTAATGTTTCTGACAAAAATGATAAAATTAACATACCCGTGTATTCAATTACATATGTTATCCTCATCATCAAATCGTACATACATAAATAGTTTATTAAGAGTTGCACTCTTGCTAATTTCCTCTCGTCCGCCAACTTTTTGACTTCTTGATTTGTGTTCAAACCATAATTATTCAAACATAATTGCTTTGAATATCAATCTCATTGACTTGACGTTGTGACAAAAATGTATTATAATGACGTTTAAATTTTACTTATCTAGCCAGTAATAATAATAAAAAGGTGGTACGAAAAGTACTTCGATTGTGAAAACCTTTTTATTCACTGAGCCTAGATTTAGCGGCCGTAAAATGCCGTGATATGTAGGAATTTATTTGAGCCTCACTGTTAAACTTGATATTCATACACATGCAATGTATGTTGAATGTAGACCTTATTTTTTAACTAATTAGTTTAGTGATTACACCTAGCACCTTTTATTGTGAGAATATATATGCTTTATATAAATTAGTGGCGCTACTGTCTACGTAAGAGTAAATAACTAATATCTGTTCAGAATTTGTAAGTTGAATTTAAAACCACTTGTCCTAGATCGAAGCACCGCATTATAATGTATGTAAAGTATGCAATGAAATAATTTTTGCCGAGGACTGGGTCTGTTACTTAAATAATTATTATTTTAAATAACAATTTTAAAAGTAACTTACCTGTTTTTCGTCCTGCTTAAAGTTTGTGTCCTTGCATTAATCAGAAATAATAGTTTAGGCGTTTCAACTTCCGAAAATAACAGATTTAAAAACAAAAAAAGTAAATACTAGACTCAGAAACTTGAACTTGATCTCTCAGTGATCTCATGCTTTCTTCATTTAGTTGTCGTATTATCTGAGCCAAAGGTGTGGTCACGTGACCACACGAAATAGTCGATACCTATTTACAATAGTTTGATTTTGTGACACTGACTCACGCACCCATATAAGATGTCACTACATGCTCGCTGCGAACACTGTCAGTTGTACTCATACAATGGTAAAATGCATCAAAATTTACTGCATCACGCTGCACTTTTGATGCAATAAAGTTACTTTTTTTGGATTTTGCTGGAAGAGCATATCTATAATTTACTATTCTCAAAAAATCCTCTAAGAAAACATGTCCGTGGAAGCTATGCGGGGTGTCCGTAGGTTTGTATGGAAGAGCAACCCCCTTAATGTAACACTAGCGCGACATCTATGTGTGATAAACCGACCAAGATTGATCGTCTTATATGGCTCGTTTAATTGACGTTATCAGGTGCCATCTTAAACCATTCGTCTTATGTCTACGTTAAGAGAGCTTATGTAATTGGCTTTAAATGTGTCCAATTAATAGGCCGGGGCTCATTTATACGTATGTAAATGAGGCCTTAATATGGGATGCAGTTGATACAATTAATACTTGATCTGAAAGTAGAGGCAAAAACCAGTTCTACACTATTGAATTTATTAACGAGTAAGGTAAATGCAACAAAGTTGCTAATTTCATATTTAAATATTTACTTACTTTAGAGAAGTTTTGATTTGTTTTAAATTCTGAATGTAGTGGTCTTATTTTACTATCGTCTTTTTGCCTCGACGGCGTTCTTTGCAACCAAAACCGACTCGCTTAAACCGAATTCATTAAAACAAAAAAAAACAACTACGAGTAGATATCACTAACATAATAAAAGTTTGAAAAAATGCACAGGTGTGCGTTAGTCAAATATTTTCCAGCAAGAAATATGTTTTTCTTATTGCAGATGATATCATCGTGCTCATCAAAACATTAACACTCGTATCAATACTTAAGCATTCCGGCAAAAACGTATTATGTAAAGCATTTTTTTACGATCGCATTAGCTATTCATCATTTCTCTAACGTACAATTAACATTCGGATCAAAATTTGCCGTAAAAAACGGAACAAGCGTAAACATTACCCCAGGGCAGGGTTCTGTATAAAATCACTTTAATCTTGTAAAATGGGTCGGTAATGTGATTTAACATTTTCGGCTTAACTATTGTGGTATTAAAAACGTGTTCATCTCAATTAGGGGAAAAAATCTATGCTATTTTTAAAAATTGATTCCAAAAGTTATTTGCGTAAATTTTTACCAAATTATTTGTGTCTCACACATTACGAACATAATAATCTTATTACTATTTTATTCACATTTATCGTTGTCATCAATTATTATGCAAGATGTTTCATTATGCTGAATCGATTTCTTTGCCCACGAATTTCGGGAAAAAGCTTTCTAAATATCCTTAGTGTTTTTAGCCTTACAGAACCCTAATAAAAAACTGCCAGTTCAAGTTCGGAGTTCACTGACCCCAGGTTACGTAAGAGTACCGTAGTGTTTGCTAATTCAATCAGATACAGAATCAGATACATAACATCACCCACGCTGACCGTATTAGCATAATGGTCGTCCAATATTATTGTTAAGGCATCAATGAATGAATGTTCGTGATTCCTGATGATATCATTATTGATTTCAGGTCAATAGATAGGTCTTTCGTCTTCAGCACTTTAAATTCAACGTTAAACAACACTTCTAATAGTTTCTCTACAGCAAAATATTTAACTGTTTGGAAAAAAACCGGCCAAGAGCGTGTCGGACACGCCCGAAATAGGGTTACGTAGCCATTACGAAAAAAAAAGTAATATTTTACTAAGGATTTCGTATTTTATACGGAATCTTCCAAGTTTAGGTATATTTTATACCTTAGGCTGCTACTCTTAAAATACTAATAATCCTCAAGCAAACTTAGCCGTTATAGTTTTCCTTGAAAGTTTGATATACTATTACTACCATCCTGAATTTTTTCAAATTTTTCCACCCCCTGGTTTAGGTTTTAGAGGGGGGACGCTCGATTGTAATTAAATTTTGCACTTTAAAGTTGAATATTTCGCAAACAAACCACTGAATCGAAAAATCGTCTTAGCAAACCCCTAATGGTTTTAAAAGACCTATCCAACGATACCCCACACTATAGGGTTGGATCAGAAAAAAAAATCACCCCCACTTTACTACGTAAATTACTTTACGTTACTACTTTTTTTATTTTTTATTGTACCATTTTGTCGGCATAGTTTACATATATATCCGTGCAAAATTACAGCTTTCTAGCATTGATAGTCCCTGAGCAAAGCCGCGGACGGTTAGACAGACATACATGGCGAAACTATAAGGGTCCCGTTTTTGCCATTTTGGCTCCGGAACCCTAAAAATGAAACTAAAAAAAATCCATCATATCTAAGCACACCACTGAATTTCTAAAAAAATGCTCACATCGTAAATCTAGTAAAGTACACGTATCATACATTTTATACATGTACACAGTCCCATTATGTCGCTGTTCTGTGTCAAGTTCACTTGTAACGAGCATTCCGTATCGGTGGACATAATTTACAACCGCGTAAATATATGCCCTTATACGCGGCTTAGAGATGTGGCACCATCTACCACAGCTAAGTTGTAGGCTTACATCCAAAAACGGGAGACTTTTAAAAGACTGCAACAGCTTTAGAACCGATGGCTGATAGGCGTGAAGGTTCTTGTTGTTTTTGTTAGCTTATTCTTTCCAAGTGCTGAGCAAAGGCCTCCCCTCTATACTTCCACCGCACTTTATCCACTGCAAGTATTCATCCCGCATTCTCCCGCCAGGTCTGCCAGGTCTTGTTTGGACGAAACCATGGAAACCATGGTTACGGTAACGGTTAGGTTAGGTTGCTCTGAAGATGAGCTCTGTGTGAGTTCGAAACGCGTCAGTGATTCTAGTGATAGATGGATTTGTGTGATTTCTTACAGTGTGGAGGTAGAGGAACTGCATGAACACGCATATTTTGCATAAACTTAGCTATCATAAGGTCGGGGGTGAGCAAAGAAATTCTTTTAGTTCATTGATATGAACCTCCGCAAAGTAACGCCTGATTGAATAAAGTGCGAATTGATAACGTCACACAAGCCATTAAGAGGGTTTATACCTACCTGCTGAAACCAGTCATAAACATTAATTCGTTTTGAAGGAATATAAAAGTCTATCACGAATAATTATTGGAGTAGACACATTAACTTATATATTAAGAAGGGTTCTATCAGACAGCATTATTAATTGTCATTAAATTTTTATGGAATAATCGAGAAAAACTATCAAAAATGCAACGTTGCCAGCTCAGCAGGTATAAACGCTCTTAAATTGCTTTCTATTATATACGGTTTTATCCAACTATCACATCCCTATATTCGACATGATCATGACGTTACGCGTAATGTAGACATTAAAATACTTGTCCTTTTTAGTCTATCTCCAACGGTTGTGTTGGATCAGCATACATATTCAACACTATTCTGCCGCGATTGTGAAAAGTAGTATGTGTGCAGGAATTATATTGTACTTAGGTCCTTTCGGAATGGCACAGTAGTATGTGGGCTTTCGCGCAGCCAGATGGTCTCTCGGGGTTAGATAACCTCCGATACATGCATTACGAGTATTGTTAGATGGTTTAACGTAAGTGTTTTTGATCCTAAAATGTTTATAAATGACTTTTGGTTTGGTTGATTCCACTATGAAAAATCTAGCAGCACTTTCAATTACCAACAAAAAAACGCACTCCAGCCTCCAGCATTGGGGTGGGCAAGGGCAAGTACCACACTTTTATCCTAAGAAAGTCGTCATGAAGGTTAACTATTCAGGCCTTATTGTCTATGTCACTTAAAATCACAATCATTGTCGCCTTTTGCTTGCTTTTCTTTCACACGGTGCAAGATAAGGGTAGAAAGAAAGAAGAAAAATAAGTACCACCACCTTACATTACAGTAATAAGACCAAAAAAACCGGCCAAGAGCGTATCGGACACGCCCGATATAGGGTTCCGTAGCCATTACGAAAAAAATAAGTAATATTTTTCTAAGGATTTCGTATTTTATACGGAATCTTCCTCCAAGTTTAGGTATATTTTATACCTTAGGCTGCTATTTACTCTTAAACTACTAATATTTCTCAAGCAAACTTAGCCGTTATAGTTTTCCTTGAAAGTTTGATATACTTACTACTATCTTGAATTTTTTCAAATTTTTCCACCCACCGATTTAGATTTTAGAGGGGAGGGGGTACGCTCTATTTTAATGAAAATTTGCACTTTAAAGTTGAATATTTCGCGAACAAATCACTGAATCGAAAAATCGTCTTGGCAACCCGGTAATGGTTTTAAAAGACCTATCCAACGGTACCCCACACTATAGGGTTGGATGAGAAAAAAAAATCACCCCCACTTTACGTCTATGGGAGGTACCCTAAAAAATATTTTTTATTTTTTTTATTATCCTTGCAAAATTAAAATGAGCAAAGCCGCGGACGGACGTACAGACAGACAGACCGACAGACAGACAGACATGGCGAAACTATAAGGGTTCCGTTTTTGCCATTTTGGCTCCGGAACCCTAAAAAGAAGAAGAAAAGAAGAAGAGATGGTTAAAGCAGTCGCGAGAGTCAGAACGTTAAACAATACGCCACTGATCCCTTGAACCATCTTTGACTTTCTTTATTATTTCACCTATTTTTTGTTTCAAAATTGCTCCCCCACAGAGCTGCGACATATCTATACTCAATCTACGTTTACGTGGCATACTTGATATTTCGTACCTTAGAATACGGTTCTAATGCGTTAACAGTGACACCGGGAACAGTTCCAGACCAATCCATGAATCAGCGTCCGGTAGACGTTTGCTTTGGGCCAAAGCCAAAAAGAAAAACATCTGAGTGGCCTTGAATTGTGAACAGCTGATTGACACCTCTCCCACACTTGAACAAACGCTAGGTGATTTTACCAACGGAAATATGCGGCTATATATCAAAATAATTAGATGCTGAAAGACTTTGAGCGAACAAGCAATGATTGTGCTAACAGGCATTTCACTGAATTTTTAAAAATGTTACTCTACTTTTTAGCAGTTGCTATGTTACGCTACATTTTTCCAAGGTATCATGAGTTAACTGATATATGTAATTTTTAAATAAATATTTTTCATTTTATGTTACTTTTACAGCAAAATTAAAGCCGGAGTCATCTATTACTAACTCGTTAGAAGCTTTACAATCGCTTTACAAAAACAGTGACAAATCTTGCTGTCACAGGCAATTGTTTCAGTACGAGTGTGAATTTGTGCCGAGGGTATTGAACCTTCGTGGAGTTAGTGAGGTGAAGGTTTAGATTAGCTCGATATGTGTATGACTTTCTGATTCAAACTATGTTAAAATATCTTCGCTACTTATTCTTTATAATTTACGCATGTGACAGTCAATGTAATCGGCCGCTCTTTGAAGATTTCGCAAATGTCTGCCAATTTGTAATCCCATACGCATAAGTTCCATAATGCTACTTACCATTTTAAAATCTTTACATCAACTGTCACCAACCAAGGCACTTTATCCAGCACATTATCAGCTAAATGATCAATAACTCGCAACACACGACACGACCATCCTCCATTAGTGCGTGTGTCAACGCTGGACTTCCATTGCTACGGTTACGGCGACATTGACCATAATCAAAAGTTCAAGATGCTTCAATCTTGCGCAAGAGTCTTTATGACCATATTTTATTGCGTTACGCATAATCCCGAGGAATCTGTAGATGAACGCGCAATGCGCGTAATACGACACTACTTCAAATTACTCTCACGCCTCTGCGTAGACGATATATATGTATGTATCTACGGAATGAATAAAATATTTGAGGTTTGTGTGGGTTCGGATCGGAATAGGATTTCAAAGGTATGCTTGTTTTAAGAGCTTCTTGGACACATATTTATACACAAACACGTACACATAAAATCACTATTCATCTAGTTTATCAGAATTAAGTAGATAGGCAACAAATCGGTATCTCTCGAAAGTAATCAATTAAAATATTATTAATCATTTTCCGCAATACTTACGTAACTATGCTTTGATATAAATGTGAATATACGAAGGTGACCCCAGTTAGCGGTTTTTTTACAGAGGTAGGTATCAGTAAAATAATGTGTAAATCTTCGTTAGCAAAAGAGTGAGCGTAACATAATTTTTTCGACTGCGTAAATTCGGCATCAATATTTTTTTTCATTCAACAAATCCTACTGATTACACCGACAGACTTCAAACGGTCTCGAGTGTTTTATTTGTCGGTCAATATTACGCACCATTACTATTAGACTTCTGAAATAAATTCTGACGTCAGCTAGTTACGGTTACGCTAATAAAAGAGTTACTAACACAAAACGCCTTTCAGCCGGGAACAACGACCGGAGCAAAACTAAAGTTACCCATAAATAATCTCTTTAGTTATCATCTCTACGAAAATATTAAAGTATCTATTGGCGGAGTCACCGCTCCGCGTACTTACTCCAAAAATTACGTAACAAAACATAAACGAAAGCCTTCTCTTACCGTAAATCACGTCTTCTTTCAGTAATATTTCACTCGAATCAACAATGCGAATTAGAGTCACGTCAGAATCTGGAGTAAAGACGGATAATGGCTAGACGCTGTTATTTACGGCGTCCGATCAGAAGGGCAGAGCCAGGAGTTTTGCTTTCTAAGCTTTAAATTACGACCCACCATCGAACGTGCATCGGGCGATAAACGAAGCGTTGTTCGCGAGTCGATAGGCTCTATTTTCAATAGTTAATTCCGAAATAGGAACACAGGTGTTGCTGCGTCTACGGGATAATGCCTGTGCGTCACTTTCTCCCGATGCGTTTACGCAATGCTTCGGTTTCAGACGAGGAACACTAATCCGCCCTAGATTCCGCTCATAACGTTTTATGACTTCTGTATTCGGCCGTGGTACACGATTGAGTTTTGTCGCCGTCTTTTGTGGACGTATTGTTGGCTTCGGCGTCTATTATTGGATAAAAGGTAAGATGATATTTCGTGAAGGCATGAAATCCCTTTAGATTCGTTAGTTACTAGTCGTTTCTACGGGAGTAGATCGTTATTACCTTTAGGTAAGCTTACGGATATTTTGACACGTCTACTCGTACTAGACTGAAGAAATTACGCGTAGACGTTAATTTATCTAGTGGCGTAACTACCGAGGGGCTAGGCGGTGAAATGTAACGGAGTCCTTACGTGCAGGAAACCTTCGGATCCTAAACTACAAATAATTTAGACGACCGGATGGCCAAGTGGTTGGAGAACCTGACTACGAAGCTTGAGGTCCCGGGTTCGATTCCCGGCCGGGGCAGATATTTGTGTGAATAACACGAATGTTTGCTCTCGGGTCGGGTGGATGTTTAATATCTATTTAAGTATGTATTTATCTATATATGTTTACCCGTTGCCTAGTATCCATTGTACAAGCTTTGCTTAGTTTGGGACTAGGTCAATTGGTGTCAAGTGTCCCAGATATTTATTTATTTATTTATTTTAAAAAAGAAACTGTGCTACCTGTAAACGAAAACAACGCCAAAACAGAGAAGATAGTAAACAAAATTTTGGGGGTTCAAATACTTTTTAAATCGAGGTCCTGGGTTACCTACATCGGGATCTCTATAAAGGTGTTAAAGGTGAATCATCTGTAGAACATATGTCTAATGTAACTGAATTTAAATAAAAACCGTAATCTTTGGTGCCTTTTTTATCATCAAGATCTATCTTAAATCCACCTGTAAAACGTGATAAATATTAGTGTACGGCGCTCTCACGCCAGCTTCAGGGTACAGTCGTTGCTATTCTATTAAGCTGTTAGATGGCGCTGGATCGCGTTGCGACACACGTTGCGCAGACGCAGTCCTGGATCAGGCGCAAGTTAGAAGCTATAGCGACGTAATACAACCCAGAAAAAGAAAAATATGGTAAACTTTTTTGGAATAAGTAATCACAAATCTGCTTGACTTTCCATTTTATCGAAGAGTAACACACGGCAATAATTATCGTAACTAATTTAATTTTTACTTAAAGACATAACTAAATGATATTTATGTCGGCGGCCGATCCTAAAATCCGCCAGATCACGAAATTTCTAGGCATATCATGAAATGGCGCCATTTCATGAATTGCTAAAGGACATCCGCCATATCGTTCAAAACTCACCGTTAAACGATTTGCCTAGTGACGTTTAGGCAGATCATGAAATTCCTAGGCACAATTTCATAATAACCACTCCTCGCTTCGCTCGTCGTACCAAAATTTTTCTTTTTTTTTTTCCTTCACCGTAAAGCTCGTGGTAAATTTTAAATGTAATTTTGTACATGAATTTAGAAAAACTCACAGGTGCGAGCGGGGCTTAAACCCACGAATAATCGTGAATTAAACCGTTTAAACATTTTCTCAAGAAAAAAAAATCACTATAAAAAAATAAATAAATAAATATTATACCCCATTTAAAACAGTACACTCACAAAGATATTGTAATTCTTGAAAAAAGTACCTCTAATTCCGAATAAAAATGCGCCACACATTTTAAGTGCAACTTGAGCCACAGCTTTAACACATCAACAGAAGCTCCACTGCTAAGTGGATAATATCAATTGCCGGGAGTCATTCCGCATTCCACCCGCGAATGGGCTATTTGACATTAATGTAGGGGCATTAATTCATTAAGAAGTGGTGTGTCTGCGTATGAAGGATTGGACGAGCGCGGCGTGGGCGTGTGAATGAACTGTATCTGATCTAGTTTTGGAGGTTACGTCAGACTTCTAGACTAATATCAAGTGTTGTTTTGTTTATCAATTGCGACTATTAGGATGGCTAATACATTCGACTTGAATCACGTGGCTTGATATGATTTTATTGATATTGATTTTACCTTAATACCGATAGGTAAAACATTTATAAAAGTTTTTCGTTACCGAACTATAGTTGCTTTGTATGGTCTCCACTCCAACATTGTATTTTTATTAGATATAGGTATCTACGAAATACATATTATATTAGTCAGTAAGTTTTGTATGATAAAATGTTATGTAAGCCAGGATAAAGTTTTATGTAAGCGATGTACTGTTAATAACTAACAACATGAATAGGTACCATAATTTAATAAATATACTTACTTCGTGATTAAATGAAAATGTTGACTATTTTATTGAGTATTTTTGTGATTAAAACTATCTACATTTTGTTAGAACTCTTCATATACCAAAATCATATGTCAAAATCCAAAAACATTTTAGAAAGTAATCAATTTCAAATAATAATTGAAATATTTTCGAAAATTACGAAACAGCGGAGTGACGCGAACCTGACATCTATACCGAAATAATTCTAGTGACCTGAATACTAGGTTGCCGTCGTAATTAAGCGAAATGGGTTTTTCTAAATATATTTTCTTAAGGTGCGAGCACACCGTACACCTTCTAAGTGAGTATTCGTGTTAGTCCACTAAGTGTTTATGTGTGTATGTAATTTCATTGAATGTAGGGTAATAAGGAAAAGGACTATTGTAATATCAAGCGGAAAGAATTTTACTTATTTAGACATCTTCCCTTACTATCCATCAGGCGTGATTGTAGTTTTGCAGGTGGTAGGACTTTGTGCAAGGTCCGCCCGGATTGTTACCACCATCTTGCTCACTAATCCTGCCGTGAAGCAGCAGTGCTTGCACTGTTGTGTTTCGGCGTGGAGAGTAAGATAGCCGGTGAAATTACTGGCACTTGAGGTATCCCATCTTAGGCCTCTAGGTTGGCAACGCATCTGCAATACCCCTGGTGCTGCAGATGTTTATGGGCGGTGGTGATCTCTTACCATCAGGAGACCCACTTGCTCGTTTGCCATCCAGTCGAATAAAAAAAATAAAAAAAGCCTACTTCTGTGTAAAAAAAATTGATGAAGAGGTAAAGTTTCTACTTGCAAGTATAGTGTAATAAGTATGTTGCATTCCTTGTTTTTTTTTTATTCAGCCTTGTAGGTGTCCTACTGCTCGGCAGACATCCCCTATTTACCCGATTGCCAGAAGGAGGGTTACGTTTCTTTCCGTTTATACTTTTTATGGTCCGAACCTCTATAACTACACATTAGGGTTCTATAGCCATACAATCCATACTGGACATTATTTACTTAGCCTTCGCTATCCGTCTGTCGTCGGACCATCAGAGGTAGAAACGTTTAAAACCGTAAAAGATAGTCACATGAAATTTTCACACACGTGCGCGTGTATCTATGGACGTTACAACAACGAAAAATAATTAGTAAAAAGTGTTTTTTTAATGTTATATTTTCGTTCCGAAGTGGATATGTAATTCAGTTTGAAAAGCGTTAAAAAACTTGCTTGCTCAACTGAGTATTATTAAGCCAAATGCCATTCAATTCTTTTATTTATAAAATGCCTTCTGATCACCAGCTACTTAGCACCAAATGCCCAATTTCCGAGGCCAATCTCAAAGCGTAATTACAATAATCACATACTTTGTGTAACACAAAGACTCAAGAATAGGCAATGTATGGCGTAAGCATAATTAGCCATTAGAGAGGGCAAGTAGGTTGCCCTTTGAACATACGCCTGCGTTACACGTCCGCCAATTAGGTTTTGTACTTACGTTCTTGTTTTGGTTTCAGGTATGCTTGGAGAAGTTGGAGACCAGTTTCGGTGAGAATGGAGAAGCATATGGGGATAATGAATTAGGGATGGTAATCGATTAAGGGCGCTCATGGTATCGATTAGTCGATTAATCGAATCGATATCGATGAAAATACCGACATGATATTTGGTGTACACGCCCATAGAAACTCTTGTCAGTTTGACACCAGTTTGTATGGGCGAGTACACGAAATATCGGGTCGGTAAAAACAATATCGTAAAATATCGACTAATCGGTGTAAAATTATCGATTAGATCGATTATTTATTTTTTCGATTAATCGATTACTTCTCGATAATTTCACATGGATTAATCGATTAATCGAATCGATATCGAGCATCCTGAATTTTCGCCGAAAATATTTCTCCTAAATGATTCATTTCCCATGTGCTTCATGTGGACGAACGTTTTTTTTTCTGGAACTGTAAACTATTCAGGATATATTGCAGGACTGTCTTGTAGAACCCTCTAAATAAGTTAGGTTAAATAGATTTATAACAATCCTAAAAATCTACTTAAAGTTTCAAAAAATAAATCGTTCAACCACAAGAAAAATTACTAGCCTTGATGTAGTCTTATTTTAAGTGTAAAATTAAAAATACCTCGAAAATGTCCAACATAGTGTCAATTATTCACGCTGCTCGTAGGTGCAACAACAAAACGTAATATTTGCCACCCTATGATATAAAAAAACACTTATATAAACTAACTTACTTAAGTTTAACGTTAGTTATCAAAACAAACATTTATTTCGTACTGTTTCTATTCCCGTCAACAATTTCAATTTGCGATACTTACAGTATCGGTGGTTTAAAACGTTACCATTTGCTCGTTTCCAAATGTGTGTATCCAAGCAACACGAACTGCATGTAAACATAGGTATTCTACTTTTAATCTTAAGTGTATACAAATTTGAACCTTTCACTGTAGTTAAAGGGTATAAATATAGCCTCAGCGATTTACGTAGAACCTTGTAATGTCGAGTAGGAGTTGCGTTACGTTACACAGTTCACGCCCGGACTCGAACCCGGGGCGGTATTTCGAGCGTTTACGATCACACGATATTGATTCCGAGTGCTGTTACGCACGAACTCACTTTCGTCTCGGTGGAAGTTAGTGATGTGACAAAAAGATAGGTTGCTACCGGTTTTCTCGATTCGGTTTTTACGACTGTTTCGGGTGCCATTTGATGTTTTTGTGTGTTGAAATTGTTCGTTCAAAAGAAGCAGATTAAGTTTCAAATCATAGTGAACTGTGCTTATATTTTTTATTTATCAATGATACGATATGAGTAATCATAACTCAATACATCCTTTGAAACTAGATTTGTAAATTGTGAAAAAAGCATTACTTTGAATTAATTTGATTCTCTAACAAACGCAAATACACGTACACAATCTTATTGTACTTAATTTAGGAAAGCCACTGCGAGTAGGTATCTTTAACTGACGAAATAAGAGTAACGAATTATTCAATTGCTTGTAATTGCGATACCTAATGTACCTGCAAATTTCCCATTTGCAACACACTTCGTTTCTCTCTCATGTTTCCCTCTCTCTCTCTCTCTCTCTCACTTTCAACTTATGACGATATCTATGCAAAAGCAGGTTCAAAACAAAATTGAAAGTGATTTTATTTGATCAACCTTTTATGACTATCGACTTGCATCCTTGGTCTTCAGCATACTCCTCGTCATCCCTAAGCAGTGCACGTCACGACTACATATCGAACAACACTGGCATTGAGATATTTCTCACGAGCCATGAAACGAAGATAAATTTTAACTCTAGCAATTCATAATCCGTGTGCATTACAAAAACCTATTACTCAACAACACTCAGGCCAGTCGTAAAATCCGCGCGTCACTCGTCAACAGATTTAGACGAAAGCCGAAACCCTCGGCTATTTACCATCACTAATATTATTTATGTGTGTCAACTTGTTCTATTTATGAAATCGGCACAGCGTGCGAGAGCATGCCACAGTGTACTGATATGCAGTAACCTTTCCTTGACGTAAAATCGGAGCCTTGGATGATTAGATGGGGACGTTTGAAACGCACGTCAAAAGGTTATTTCTGTTTATTTGCGTAAAGGAGAATAGTGAAACCAATCGGGTTTATTTGTATTTGCCACCTTTTTTTGAAATCATTCAGCTAGCGGTTGCATTGGCAAACTTGTTGAGTCGCTTTGATATTTCCTGCTATAGTTGCTCTAATTTTGTCAAAACTGGTCTAATTATAAGCTTTAGCCGGTTGGATTAATTTATTCCAGATTATCCTTGTAGAGGAAAGAGAGAATGGGCAATTCAATAATTTGCAATAATTTCATAAGTAATACGTCATATGCTCATAGAACAATCGCAAAATATGCTCCAAAAGCAACACATACATACACGCTATATGTCCTTTTTGCTCCCGTTACAAAAAGCGTATGGTTGTTATTTGCTTACCTACGTCACATGAGGCGTTTCAGTGCGCTAATAACATATATACCTATGTTTCATTTAATACATATACCTAAATCATTGATGATTTATTAAAAATATTTAAACAAAACTTGATAGCCCACGGAAATGTTTTATCTCCAATAAGATAGGGAAATCATCAGCACTTATTCTGAAAAATTGATGAAGTAAATCCTTGTATGTACCTTCTGCTATCACCCAGTGCTTGCCGCGTTGTTTTTACCATATCGTGGTAAGACAAAAGGTTGTAGCTTAGTACTGGACCTCACTAACGTCTGAATCAATGAATTAATAAATTTTGCAGCTACATTAATGACTAAAAACAAAATAGAAACAGCATTCCAATTCATTCGCTGCGATTGATATAGGTACGAACAGAGTAACTCGATCATTATTAAAGCCTACTGCGGCTTACTGTCCTGTGCGCATGATTCATGGCCGGGAAATGGGTGCATTTCTAGATCTTAATGAAGCGAGAAGCTGAAACATCGCCGCCAGTTTATCACGGCGGACACTATCTACGGATTCATCATATTTGAGCGAGCTGCAGTTACTAATACTTAAATGATGCTCGTAATTTATCCTGCGACTAATTTATGCCGCGCGCAAGGACGTTTTCTAGTATTTTATTGTCTCTACTAATTGCGGACCCGGAAAACTTGCGACGGGTTTTATACCTGGTATTAGTCGGCTAGCGCGAACATTTTGAAAGCCTTTCTCGGTTAGATTTAATACAATTGTCCCAGTAAAGAGTTTATACGAGTATTTACAAAGGATTGTTTTTAAACACGTGTCACAGAATAAGCAAAACTTCATTTAGCTTATTCCTTGTCGTCTAACTACACTCTACACAAGTGTTTTTCAATCTTTTTCATGTGGCGAGCCCCCTTATTTTAAAAAATAACCCCCTGCTCACCTCCACTTATAGTTGTATTATCTTACATTGATAATATATATTGAATAAATGATGCACAATATTGCGACCCCCTTAATGGGTATCCTGGACCCATAGACTGAAAAACACTGTTCTACACTAATATGAGTACCAGGGCCACCGAGCGTTGATCGAGCTAAGACTCTAATCCTGACACGAGACCAAAGTAGAAGTAGAAGTAGATCGACTGTTTGCCCCTGATATCCGACACATAGCAAATTTTCGCTATCCCTTATTGACAAAGGCTTTTTTCATCTAGAAGTTAACAATACAATACAATAGCTCTTAACTTAACTTACTTTTTTAACTTTTTGTTAAACATTAAATTATTGTGAGTGACATTGATGTGACACATAAGTTTATAAATTAAAACACTTTAGCATGGACTCCAATAAAAGTCATAAATTATAAATCTTTACACTGATTTACTGTGCATAATTAATTTTCTTAGTTCTCGATAATTTTTCAAACAGTACCTTACATTAATTTGGTAATTAAAAATTGGGCAATAAGACAGCAGCTATAAGGGGGCCGTCTCTAAGAATAATGAACTAAGTCTGCTTCAAATTCCACTCCACTCAAAACTGACATAAGCTTCATATTTTTCATTGAAAGAACTGTCCTAACAGTGACAGCTGTAAAATAGGTCGCAATCGTCGTCCTTCGGCTAACTCATGTCAAAACGGACAAGTAGAAAGTGTTGGCAATGATCATAAATCACTATGATTGACAGTGACGAAACAAGACTCGCGTCCGCCCTATACGCAGTCTAGGCTAAACATGTTATGTTACCTAATTTAAGTACATTCGTTTATTCTACACCTACAACATGTTGGTTGAACCGTCGTTGCTTTAATTGTGCGGTTGTACAATTAACATTAATGACTTGAACTATCTTAGTTTAGAGTTTCTCCGCTGTGAATTATGTTTGAATTTTCGTAAAGTACTGTCGCATACTACTATTTTCTATTCTATTTTTGATATTTACCTAGTTGATTTTATTAAATTTGTTAGGACGGAAACGGAAGAAAGGTTTTGAATAAAGTTGGGAATGCAAATAGCTAAAAAGTCTTGATAGTCCAGTGCTTTGCCCTGTGGACCCTCGAGCAGAGCGTCGTGGGTTCGCACCGCTCGAGTTTTACGGAATTATATATGCAATTTATCATAAGAAATGCATTTTTTATAATATAATAGTAATACAATTTATATATTAGATAACTAAGATCCATCGTTTGTTAGTATTGCCTATTTATCTAATCTAATACCTTTAAATGAGCAATTCTTGTATATTTATAAATATATATATTTCGGGGATCTCGGAAACGGCTACAACAATTTCGATGAAATTTGGTATGTAGGAGTTTCCGGGGATGAAAAATCGATCTAGCCTTAGTCTTATCTCTAGGAAAACGCTTCTTACAGAGTTTCAGCCCGAGCAAAGCTCGGTCGCCCAGGTACTAAATATATTATGTTACATATGTTAATATGACTTCCTTCAGATGGGAACGCGTAATAGGAAATTAATAAGAGAGTAGATTGTGATAACTGGTTTAAAAACGTTGTCACACACATACAACCCTCAAGTATAGGAACTCAATTTTGTTCCTCTCCCAGTCCAGTGTACAAGCAGCCTTACCTCATTACCCGCCAACCACGTCCGCGACAGCGTCATAGAGCAGTAATGAGATCCAGTCACACAAAACTCTCATTAGTCCCAGTGAAAATGAAAGTTTATCCGCCGTCAATGTCATACGAGAAAATGTGGGGAATGAAATGACTTTGCCTTTCATGGTTCATTGAATTGGCAGTGGACTTAAGCTGTGATTTTAATTTAATTTCATACGCGGACCCAGTGCGGATTGGAAATTTCACATAGACAATTAAGTTGCTTCGCAGATCTGGTACAGGTTTACTCGTGATGTTTTCTTTCACCGTGAGGCCCGTGGTAAATTTCAAATCTCACACATTAATTTCGAAAAACTCAAGAGGTGCGGGCCCGGGTAGAACCAGTGGCGTAACGTAGTAATAATATCTACCTATAATTACATTTCACAGTTTTGTCGCACCTACGATTCGGACTGATTAGAATGAGCACGAAATTTTCCATTACGTATACTGTGACGAAATCCCTTACTTTTATAATCAATGGTACAATAATGACATAAACAAGAGGGCGGCAAAATTTTCTTCCGCCACGGGCGGCTGATAGCCACGCTACGCCACTGGATAGAACTAACGATCCTTTGCTTGAGAGGTCAAAAGTCGAAGCAATGATAAAGCACTACATACGAGTATTATACGACTACTGTCTTTTCTCTATTTCATGTCTGCTGGTTGTTACAGTTACATTATAATCTGCGCATGCAGTTTCACTGCAATAGTATTTTATACAACTGTATCGTAATAGGGGTCCTTAAAACACGAGTGTGTGTTTATGAAACGAGGCGTAGAACCCCAAAAATAATTTGTATTTCGTTGAGCAAACGTATTGCTAATAAAAATAACCAATACTCGTAATACAATAATTTCTCAGGTGTTGGATTGCATGAAAACGTTACGTGTATCACAATACTCGCGTCTAGTAACTACTCAAAATAATTGACATTATCAGATATAGGTGGTTAATAAACTGACTGACTGTCTCGCTAATAACCAAGTTAATCTTGCTCGAGACAGATACCTACATTGATTTGCTACCTGATAAATCTTGTCAATTTCGTAGCTGTACATTGTGCCTTAGCGCATAAAATATAATCTAGGTAGCTACATTAGCTAATAACAAGTCTAAAGAATTTGAAGCTATTAAATCAACTTGCTGCTAGAATCATTTAATTTAATTTCATAACTCTACATACAGTTTCAAAAAAAATACTGTTTCTAATATGAAAGTTAAATATTTATGGTCAAGTACTTAAATATTTAACTTTTATATTATATCACACGCAAGTAGTTCTTTCTCTGTCTGATCTTGAATTCAAACCTTTATAACTCTGTGTATGTAAAGGTAGCTCAAAAGTATACTTAGTGGCACAAAATTTGGCTCACTCTACATAAATAAAATTACCTATTACATACTGCATACATATGAGGGCCAGATTTTTTGCCGCTCAGTATATTTCTTTCATTAAATAAGACGCATTGTCAGACTTTTAATTTATAAAACAAATAAAAAATAGGTAGTTAAATATCCGTACGATTACTCGTACGAAGGTTTTTCAGCAAATTATCGAAATCAATCAAGCATTTAAAAAAATGATTTTGAAGTTTATATATCAAGGTTTTGAATTTTCTAAGTTATTTATTGACGTTAGAGAGCTTGCTCTAAAATTGCGATACTGTACACTTATCGCCTCGACATACTAGTAGACTTTATGCACTAACCCCGCATTCAAAGTGAAGTCATTTTCTTAATGTACTATCATTTATTTTTATCTCTAGAAATTTTCATATTGCTTGGTCGTTCATTATCTCCACGTCAGGCAAATTAGGGCAAAGCAGTAGTGTTTAGCGCACGGCGTCACATATGATTAGTTTCTATAATCAAAATAATGATACACCGGGCAAATAATAACAGCTAATCGGAGAGAGAGCACGCTGATGTCGACACGGGATTGGTGGAAATCGAAAGTCAACCGTTGATTATTGGCTTTTACTCAAACGTAGCGCCGTTTTCGTTTACGGCTGGTGATGGTGATAGTGCAACATTCATGACCAGTTTGCAACCGCATGTAATTAGGTCACGTGATGTCAAAGGTTTACAAATTATAGGAAAAAGTAAGGTACAATACAATACAATAACTCTTTATTGCACACCAACACATAGTAATCAGTACAGAAAACACAGGTTTATACATAGAGATTTTCTAAGGTAAGCAATAGGCTGCCTTATCGTACTTAGGTACTTTTAAGTTAGATGGATGAATTTGAAACAAGATTCGCTTTTGAAATAGAGACGAACCGAACATGGAAACAAAATAAAAAACTTTTTCTGTCTTTAGTCCGAGGTTTAATCACGAAATTAATACCAATTTACCTACGTTTTCGAGTACCACATGGGCCAAGAAGTATATAGGCCCTTAACCAACCCAAAGCTACGTAAAAAAAAACTACCACGACGCAATTAATCGGAACGGTCGGACACTAAAATCTCCTGGATGACGAGTACTATCATCTAGCAGATAGAATTCAGGCAGAGTTGATTATTTTACTTAGATTTGAAATGGTTAAGATTTTATACTTCTCCTCATGTGGAATTTGTGTGATTCCATAGAATCTTAAGATGGTTCTGAGAATTTGCAATGAGTGAATTATCGTTATCGTCAGTAATTAGTCGGATTGATTTAACACCAGGAAATCTTGCATCGACTTCTCACTAACTCGTGGAACATTCATTTACTTTAATTGACACGTTGATAGAACAAACAGAATACTATCATGCAATGGAGGAAACTAGATACCGTAGTTTATGTCTGGAATAGCAGTCGCCAAAACAAACAAATTGTGTGTCAAAGTGACAAAACAAATTAGTGTATCAAAGATAGTTTTGTCACTTTAAAGTCATTAAACTTCAAGATAATACATCCACACTCGTAAGTCAATGAGACTGCCTCAATTTAATGTTTATTAGGTGCAAATTTCTTACAAGCGTATACAGGTCACAGTATCATCCAATTCCCACTAACCAACTCGAGCGTGTTTATCATTCGTCATTTATTTACCGCTAACACTGCGTCCAAAAGCAATAAAACAACAAACAAACTGTCTTTTAGCTCGTGACTCATTTTAGTGCACAAACGCTAAAATAACTGCAGCCTTGAAGCGCCTGTCATTGCAAGCGACTACACCTGACGTCACTATTTAGGCAAGATAGAACTTTAAAAATATCATGTTTCCTGATTCATTAAGCGGCGAGGAGCGTGACACTTGAGACGCCGTTTCACGCTGCACCGGGGATATATTAAATACTAGCTTTTGCCCGCGGATTCGCCCGCGTAGAATTTGTTTATCGCGCGCTGTTCCCTCGGAAACTGTGCATTTTTCGGGATAAAAAGTAGCCTATGTCACTCTCTGGCATAAACTATCTCTATGCCAAAATTCACGTCGATCCGTCGCTCCGTTTCGACGTGAAAGACGGACAAACATACATACAAACACACAAATACTCACACTTTCGCATTTATAATATTAGTATATGGATCATGGGCACTGTCTTTTGCAAATAAATTTGCAACTTTGAGCAATCTATTGTTCTTATTTTGATGCGATGATGTACCTACTTGTAGATAGGATTTAGTGATTGTGCTAATATGCGCTGGTAATATTAAATGTATAATGTTGTTCTGTATTTCTGAAGACCTTTTCAGAAATATCGATAAAACCCATAAACTTAAATTCCGTCATTTTTCTTGTTTTTTTTATTTACCTCCACAGACGTAGATTTAAAACTAAATTGATAGTTTGATGTCATAAAAGCCAGCGTGTCGTCGACCCCAAAGATTTGGACACCTTTCTAAGGACGACTTGTCTGACCTACAGACACGTTTTCTTGGCCTTATAAATCAAGCTTACTTTCGAACGGAACAATAAATTACATAGATAACAAGCTGTAATTGACAACTTTTGTTCTTTTTGTATTATTTTAAACTTACTGAACAATTTGTTAACAGTTAGTGTAAATAATTCTTGAGTGGAGACCACCCTTAAAAAATTTTATTCGTAGGACGGCCATTAAAAATCTGTGGAGTCTTAACTATCTATTACGACAGAGGAGCTGTGACAAAACGCTGATAGACAGTAGCAGAGGCGTGCTCAGTAATAGGGTTCCGTTGGCACATGGGTACGGAACCCTATAATCCTTGCATTCGACAACATTTAGAGCTCCGATGACATTATTAAAATTTGAAATGTAACAGAGAACTACTCAGATTTTTAACTTAGTCATCTTTTTCTCTACCTCTACAGACGTAGATTATAAAACTAGATCCAAGTTAGATGTCGTAACAGCCAGCGTGTCGCCGCCGCCCACCGATCGCTGGAGCGCCTTATAAGGACCCGACTTAGTCTGACCTCCAGCCACGTTGTTCTTTGGCCTTCGCTAAATCAAGCTTACTTTCGAACGGAAGCAATAAATACAGAGATGACAATCGCTGTAATTGACAACTTTTGTTCTTCTTGTATTATTAAAGCTTACTGAACAATTTGATAACAGTTGGGGTAGACGAGTTCTTGAGTGGAGACCACGGATCGGCAAACGTAGCGTAGGACGTCCTCAGACTCGGTGGAGCGATGATCTTCGCAGGGCGGCTGGCAAGAGCTGGATGAGAGTAGCCGAGGATCGTGCTCAGTGGCGTGCCATGGGAGAGGCCTATGTCTAGCAGTGGACGAACATAGGCTGATGATGATGATGAACAATTTGAAATCCAAGAACACAATTTTCAGTTAGCTCTAATTCTATACAATAAAGGTTTGTTTATGGAAAAGCTCCGTAAGACTATGTATACATAATTTATTTAATCAGGCGTTACTTTGAGGTGGTCCATATCAATAAACTATAAACAATTACTTTGCTCACCCGCGCGCGACCTTATGATAGCTATGTCTATGCAACTAATATGTGTTCGTGCAGCGCCTCCGCCTCCACAATGTAAGAATACACACACACATCACACAAGTTTGGGTTTACCCAACTATCACCACCATCACACTACGCTGCGCGTTTCTAACTCAACGAGAGTTCATCATCAGAGCAACACATCACACTCTCTCTCGTTTGAATTTTATTCGAGCTGCATTTGCGCACAATCATTTGACGTGCGAGAGAAGTGGCTCTTTGAAGTTGTCACGTCAGTACGTGCGACTTTTCGAATAAAAATAAAGTACCTAGTGATCAAGTAGTCAACAAGAAGACGACGCCTGAGAAGGTGTTCGAGCACGTCCGCGAGGCAGTAAAGGTCCGGTTACAAGGAGCCCAGCTAGAGCTGTCCATTATCCCGCTCGAGTCTCAAAGGGCTAACAATTTCAGCTCATTTAGACTCCAAGTGCCTGCCAAGCACCAGCAGATGTTCCTGCGCTCCGACTTCTGGCCGGAGGGTGTGGTGTTCCGTCGTTTTAGGGTAGCGGCGAAGACGACGTTCAAAAATCCCTAGCTATGTATTTTATGTATAATTTGAATTTTATATTGCAGCGCATTGGTGTTCACTGTAATGCTGTAATTTTTTGTTGGAATAAATAAATAAATAAATTGATTACATTGCGTGCTAATTTATTTTACAAGGAAAAAGAAAAGTCGTTATTTGAACATGAAACTTCAGTAAGACCTCATTTTAAATGATAACATAGCGGATAACTCACGTCTGAAATCGAGTTTAGCTCCACATGTTTCGGGCTAATCCGTAACCCTGCGTTCCCGCGTTCGCGTTCTGCGACCCGTTGCTCCCAGAAGAAGGATTACGGATAAGCCCGAAACATGTCGAGCTAAACGCGATTTCAGACGTGACTTATCCGTTATGTTATCGTTTAAAATAAAGTCGTTACTTTGGAATAGATTATATGAAAATGTTTTTATCAGGGCTTCCACTAACTATGCACGCTGTAAACAAGGTGTGCTTTGCTTTTACTTTTCCAACGGCAGTGTTTAAGTTTTCCAGTTCTCGTCAATCACCGATCCCGCTCGGCTGTTTTCTACAAGAGATTGTTAATAACTGTGGGACCGATCTTATCAGTAAATTGATCTAGTTCGAGATGGCGCATGGGCTCAAGAATTGCCGTGGTAAAATCTCTGACCGATGTACGACTGATATTTAAACTTGCTTTTGTCATCAATCGTCTTTTAATACAAAAACGAGAATTGAAACGGTTGACTCTTAGAATATGTAACAGAAAATAATCTTTCAGGCAGGATGCAAATTAGAGTAACCTCACACCAAACGCTTTGCGCTTATGTAGTCGAAACTTTGTGCAAAGGCATGTATATCTAAACTATTTATTGTTAAAAGAGACAAGTAGGTACAATAGACAAAAACGTTAAATTCATGTAAAACGGCTAACTTATCTCTTTAAGGGATCTCTACCAGTCAAAAAATAACTAGCAGTGGAATATATAGATATAGACTAACAAATAAACCAATGCTTCTACAATCTACGTTTATCTGTATATAGTACTAGGTATGTGAAGAAAGATGTAGCTCGTACATAAGTATCAATTCTTATTAATCGCCCCTAAAGTCACGTAGTAAATAACTAACCCATTAACTACAATGTTCTAATGACTAGTGTACGATCGATTATGTTCGCACATGATGAATGTGGGATGTTCAATCGTCGGTTGATTTATGCTGCGCCCGCGCCGGCAGCGATCGAAATGTCAGCGTCGTGACGGAGAATGCTCCTTGCGGCTATCCTTTGTAATATTTGACTTAAATGGTACCATTAATACGTTTTTTTGCACACATGGTTAGGCCGTAACGTGGGCTGCAAATTGTCCAAGTCTTTCAACTTAAAATAAAAGTTTGTAAAGCTTTAATATGATTATAATAATGAACTTTTATTCATATCTAATATTGCGTGGGTTACGCCAGAACATAGAAATCTCTCGTGAGGCTTTTTGTATAGTCTTGCAAATTAACGATTATGGACAGCTATGGACAGGCTGTCTCTGATAATGAAAAAAATTGGGCTTACCTTCCCACGGGTTTACGGGTCCTTAATACGAACACGACCACTCTGCCAAGAGTGTAGTGACTAAGATAGAACTTCTGTGTCGCTAACTTAGATGAAGAATTTTCTGGATGAAAAATGAAAAAGCAGTAATGACCTCTTTATAACTTATTCGTGTTTAGTAGCAAAGTTAACTGTCCCTCTCATATTAATGTATGTCTCTGGTATGTAGATAAGTAAATAAACACTATAGTTACAAAGTACAGAACTTAATAGTCTTAACATTAGAATAAATCGCGATAGGAGCAAAATAACGTTTTCTATATCTCCAGCTGTAAAGTTTTTGTATCTAACCCTAAGATTACGGACATTGGACATTTAGTAGGCGATAAACTTTTACGACTACTCTCTGAGGGCTGCAACAATGTTATTTTATTTCGAAATAACTATTATCTATAATTGCCAAGACAAATAATACAACAATAACTTACTGTTTACAATATCAATACTACATTTCGTCGAGTGAAGGAAAAGTCACTAATCACTACTTAAAGTCAGGAGGGATAATCAAACTTATGCATAGCATCGTAAGGTTAATATTCCACTAGATCTTTTTTTGGGGTTAGTGCCTTTTGCTTGTCAACCGACGATTTTATCCTACAAGGCCAAGTCAATGATCGGTTCAAAACCAAATGTATACCTAAACTGGGAGGACGTACGTATAGAACGCCTTGAATAAAAGTGACAACCCTAATTCATTTGAATTAAACACACTTGACACATCATAGAGAAAAAGTTGTCAATTATGTCAGATTACATCGTCTGTCACATTTATAAACTGGAATGATATTCCACGCCCAAGCTGTATGTTACACAAAAGTAATGTAAGTGATTAAAACGACTTGATACCTACTATGACCGCTTTCTAATTCAATAAAACTCTGAAACATTTATTTTCTGAATGGTTTTAAGCGCGAGTAAATTTTTAAATGCACTGCTACATGAATTCACGAGGAAGGCGGCCATCAGGGAGGAATGGCGGCGTGTTGTGAAGCTTGCCACCAACACCTGAAGCGATAACCACGACCACTCTGTCAAGAGTGATACCGACAAAGAAGAGAAATTTTTAAATAAGTTGGGTTATAGTCTTTGTGATAACCCTATAGATGAATCCAGTGGACAGTTAAAGCAAAAAATTAGTAGGTCGGCCGTGCTAAAATGCATGCAATTTGTTATCTTACTGTATAATTATTTTGGTCTCCCAGCTATGCCCGCCAAACACAGTTGTTATCGACCATTTAGTTTTTTACTATATTGCGCCCTGCGGACTCTGTTAGCTACCCACTTAGCATATCCGTCGCGTTAACGCAATTACAAAGTCGAAGGAAAGTTTCATGAGATGTGAAGGCGAATATGTTATCATAAAAAGTTTTAAACATTATTATGTGAGTGCTTTAGCGTAAACTCGAAAAAACGCGTTTTCCCAGAAATAAGACCAAGTTAAAATCTAATTGTCGAGAGTTTATAAGTATTATGATAACGGCTCGGAATAGCGGTTGTCGCTTAATTGTCGCAAACTGTATGACGGACGTCAATTGCCACCGCGCGCACTGAGTTTCGTGATACCAGGAATTCAGTTCTTGTCAAACGCGCGGCCTCGTCAAGTGAGTAGACGCGGCGGTCATATTGCCAAAGCTAGAAGCCAGCCATTAGCCAGACATACATAACCCAGCCGTGTTTGGGCTTGTTAGAAGGGTCTTAAGGTGTACTTTGACCGAGAATAGTATCCAGAGTATAAATATCTAATCTAAAGTCTAATTTAAGCGTGTTTTTGTTTTTTAAACTATTAGATTAGTTTGCCGTATACTTCAGTTTCATATTCCATTCATAAATAAGATTCAGACATTTACACTAATAAAGCCATTAAGTACTGGACTTTAAACTGTTGGCACCACGGAGCTGTAAATTTAAACAGCTTTATATGTAGTAATGAAAAGCTGACCCGCTGCGCTGTGGCAATTTGTAGTTAATTTATAATGATATATGGTAAAAGATACAGGAAATAGCATTTCTCATGTCACCATCAATGAGTCTAGGCTTTTATTTGATGCCATCTAAGTGAACGCCTTTTTCTTTTATTTGAGCCACCTCCTAACTGAGATATTCTGTATACTGCTGCCCGTAATTAACAAAGATCTAGTGTTATGCTGGGCATATACATGTGCGGTCCCTCTGACACTTATATACTATTTAATACGAGAGCGAGAGGGTCGGTACGATACGAACTTCGAGTTTCGAGTTTCGTAGTAGCCCTGCAGAGGCCTTATTCTCTAATGCGCTAACGCTCGCATTCACCATCTCTTCTACCCTGTCCCCATACCGTGCGACAGACAGAAGTGATGAAAACGATTGTGATGCCAAACGTGTTAGACAAAAAGGCGTCTGGTGTTAATTCAAAATACCTCCTTAGCCATATAGCCTTAAAAGAAGCTAAATCAATTTCCTTGCTTGTCCAAGAACCGTAAGCCGCAGACAGCTTGAAGCTCGGTAGCCTTACAAAGCCGGAAGGGATTTGAGCGCGCGGTGTAATCTCAGTAACCTGACACAGCCGATTATACGGCTTCAGGTAAATGCGTTTTCAGTTAGTTTATAAATCTGCACACCAAAAGCGGCCATGGAATCAATTTAACAGCACGAAATGAGCGATTAATGACCTGTAAACAATTATTAATAGCTCCTCCACCTCCACATTGTAAGAACAAACAGAAACCCAACTATATCACAGCCACCACATTACGCTGACGCGTTTCAAGCCCAACCAGAGCGGAGCAGTAGAGAATTGGTTGCATTAACGAAGCTATCGTAAGGTCACGGATGACCAACATAATTGTTTAGAATTCATTGATTTGGACCTCCGCAAAGTAACGCCTGGTTCATAAATGAATGTGCGATTCATCCCCAGCCTATATACGTCCCACTGCTGGGCACAGGCCTCCTCTCAGAACAAGTGGGCAAAATGTGCGATTAAACACAATCAACGGTACCACTTTTACGTACAGACAGTGGAAGAGTAATGTCGTAACAACTCTGATTCAGTCGTGTTGTCTAATTTTTTATTTGACATCAGTGATGACAAATGTGACAAAAAAATATTTAATCTCATAATTAACACTAATACAATATTATATACTAATTGAGGGCTGTTTCATCCGAAGACATACTAAACTTACAGTACATACTCTCTCGCTCCTGGTTGTCTTACTAAAACGCTCACTTGTCACTGGTCGCTCCCTAACCTTTTGAGCCTGATACTATTTACTAGTTTTAAAAAAAAATATCACTAAGTGTTGCCCGCAACTTTTTCTGCATCTCGCATTTTCTCGGGATAAAAATGTCAAACGTAAGCTACTGCCCCACGCGGATGTACAAGCAGTTCCAACAGCCTTCAACAAGAGTTAGTATTATATAACTGTCACCATAAAATCCTTCTGGTTAAAGAACTGTTTCCTTAACACGTCCACCCGACAATCCGCTTCGTTAGTGAGATGATCTGGGTGTTGGCGTATCATAACGCGCTGACGTTGCGTGGGCGAACAGGTAGTGCTAGGGACTCGGGCATATGAGGAAATGCATTTCACTTTCGTCATAAATTGCGAATTTACTTTGGATTAGTGGGAAATGAGAATGGCTAATCAATATGAAAAAGTACTCGTGTTTATTCTAAAAAGTGGCCGTCAATTGCATGAACTGCTAATTACCTATCTGATTACTAGTACGTGAACACAAACAAAATCCCTTTACGATACCTATGATGTCAAGTATATATATTTTGTAAACTCTACAACCGTTTCGATCCATCAAAATATGACAGTATAAGTTTGATGCGTTTTTCCATACTATCTTTTCATGTAAACATCTCCAAAGACCCCAGAACATTACTTTGATTCGCCTATATTGTGTTAACCATCACAATCTCCTTTACCTTACTTCTTCCTACGAATATATCTGTAAATTCTGTAAATGCCTCTCCCATAATTTCTTGGCAGCACTATGTTTATGACGCGAACACGTGAGAAGTTGTGACACTCGTTCAGGAGTAAATAGGTTCCGCTGTCACACAACCAGGAGATAAGCTGTGATATAGCAAAGAAAATAACTAGAATATTATACGAGCTCCATGCAGCCGGTTATACTCGTTCATTCGTTTTGCTTTTCATCAACTTTTATTATAAGTTATAAAAGTAGCATACGTATAATCTTCGTATTGGATATTCAATAGGATTAAAATATCGCAAAAAGCTTTTGTCTTTTTAATTTATTTTATTAGCTTCCCTTGTAAGTAACGACCTAATAATAATTTAAAAGTCAGTTTTAACTTACCTATTTTTTAATGTAATGTATTGTCCGATTGACTAAAATTCGTGTAATAAAGCTCAAACGATTATGCCATAGAAATAAAATAATCAAATACTAAATTAGTAAATAAATACGTCAGTAAAACCGGTGTCGCTAAGTTTTTTTTTCTTATCTAAACCTTATTTGTAAAGGCCTCCATTTCGCGCTACTTTGCCCAGTGATGTGCCAATCTCATCCATAGCTAAATAAAGTATACAAATTGACCCTTGATATTTATTTAATGGTTGTCCACAGCCTCCACCGGTCGTGCACGTCCCGCTGGCCCTGCCGCCGCCGACGTCGGCGCCCGCGCCGCCCGCCGCGCTCGCCGCCGCGCCGCGCACCATCGTCATCCAGAGACCCGACTCGCGCCACGGGTTCGGATTCACCTTGAGACATCTTGTTGTGTACCCGCCGGATTCCCTGCAGGTACATATTTTTAATTTTGTTTTGTAAACATGTGGGCAGGCGCGGTCCGAAGGAGACGGTCACAGGGACATGGCCTAAAATCGTACGTCAGATAGAGAAATATTCTAAAAAATCCCAAAAAAAAGCAATTTTTTGCCCCTACCCGCGATGTAGGTATTATTATTAGTGGCCCCCTCCAAAATTTCAGGCTGCGACCGCGCCTGCATGTGGGTAGTACATAAGTACTATACATAAGTATATACATAAGTACTATGGATAGGGGAAGTACTCAAATTGGAATATATATTGCAACTGAACGCGAGCAGTTTTAGCGCGGCGGCGTCCTTCTTCAAAGTATCGCTTGAGAAAAAGATTCCGCTATTTCATGATTTGGCCTGTTTAAGCAGATCATGAAATTACTAGGCATATCATGAAACGCCGCCATATCGGTTCGTGGATGAGTAGAATTTGTTTCTGGCAGTCTATAAGGAAGAACTTCGTGTACTATGTTTGCGACAGTTTGGCGGACATTTCCAAGCATATTAGAGAAAATAAATTTATTATAGACAGTCCAGCAACTATAAAAATACGTGTTAAATTTTCCAGGATTTATACGAGGATGCGCGCCACCTCGCGGTGGGCGCGGTCGGCGCTCCAATGGACACCATCTTCGTGAGGTCGGTGCGGCCGGGCGGGCCGGCGGCGGCGGCGGGGCTGCGCGCGGGCGACCGCGTACTGGCGGTGAACGGGGAGCCCGTGGCCTGCGGCCGCGGCCGCGCGCCCTACGCCAGGGTAGTGCAGCTGGCGCAGCGGGAACCCTTCACGCTGAGGCTCACTGTCGTGCCGAGAGACCACGATCTCTTGCAACGGGTGAGTGACAAGCTTCTTGGTTTGATTATTGCTCCATCACCACATAGAGCACTGCTACTAACACCGTTAGCGGTGTGCCGGTTGGTAGGTGAACAATAACTGCTGTCAAACTTGTGTATAAAATTTTATACATAGTAACATTGTGCAATCTGTGATTTGATGATCTTCTGGTTAGTGACCTACTCGTAGATAAATAAAAATGTAAATCTGCCCTCCTAAGCCAAAAGTCAGTATCACAAAAAAAAACACTTACGAGTTATTTATAGGAACACATTTGTTTCACCAAAAGAAGAGATCTTTGCCTTTACAGGAATTTTAGTCTTCCTTGTCTTTTACTTATTCAAACATACACCTACACATGTCGAGATATCTCATATTAGTAATTTAATATTTCATGTCTTTGACAGGAGATGTAAACTGTTTCTTTAATTTCAGTATTTCAGCGAAGCCGCCTACAACCCAGAATCAAACCAGCGGCACATTGAAATGCCGGCGCCGATCACAGAACACGAGTCGCGGCTTTTCGATGCGTACCGGAGGCCTCGGGCTGCGCTGCCGGCCCCGCAGACCCCAGGGCGACGCGAAGACCCGGAGTATGCGAGCGTAGCCTCACTGGCACCGACCCGATACGACGCGCCGCGACTTCCTGCCACACCCCACCATCTGCTACACGACGGGTAAAATAAAACATAATTATTTACACTAGAAGCCCATAACCATGTCGAGACGAGATGATTACTAATTTTTATTTACTTTTGCAGTAGACGAGAATCAGACACGTCACTACCATCATCGGCCACAGAAAGCAAAGATAGCCTTGGCTCCTTCGACTCGAACTCAACCTTAACCGGCAGAGAATTAGACGACTCGATTATCTTATCCCGAATACGAAAGAGTCTCGAACAAAAAGAGGCCTTCCTTCGACGCCCTAGCCAACCCACCGGTTGGGTCACCCCCGACGTCCCACCGCCTATAAAACAGAAAGAGTTCTACGCCAGACCGCAGAAACTACAAAAACCTGCATGGCCACCCCCCGCCTCTCCGCCTCTTGCCGCGTCACCTCCTCCGTTATTACCCCAACAAAATCAGGAACAGAAAAAAGATGACTGTTCAGCGAGTGTAGATAGCGGAACCTTCAGTGGATATGGAGAAGTCAATGGAACTCACAACGAAAAACAAAGGCTAAAACCGGACAAGAGCCAATTTGTAACAACTCTATCGAAGATACAAGAAACAACGCCAAGTAATAATAATGGATCTATTAATAATGGGTCTTCTCCTGAGTATCAGGAGGCGGCGTCAACGAGTAATCATGATAGCAGGTACGACTACTCAAATTAGAACTTGTACAGTTGCAAGTCTTTTAGGACAAGTTTAACAATCTTAAATGACTTTTGATTGTAGATACCCGATTCCGGAGCTTCAGTTAGTGACGGCACGAACGAGACAGTTGGAAGAGGCTCGAGGTGGCGGCGAGCGACGCACAGAGGTCGCTCGTAGCGAGCTAGCCAGGCTAACCACTACTCGCCTCGAGCCAAGTGTAGCGCTACGCAGGAAAGAGTTTGAGACTAGAACCGCAAGGAGAGAAGCCAGGTCGCTCGATGTACAACCGCAACAAGGTAGGAATAATAACAAGAGCGTAATATTTTAATATTCTGAGCATACTCGTAGTTTACTCCATAGATTGGCGTACATCGTGATGCTTGAATTGAAGGTTCTGTTTTCTTGGAAACTTAAAAAATCGCTCGTAGTATATACAATATTTTAAGATACTAAAATAATACTGTTTCTATTTTCAGATTTAGAGCATGAAATACCCCTAGGAGGTAGCAGTAGCTTATCAGGAAACCAGTTGATGATCACCGGCAGTAAATACCTACATTGTCCACCCCCTGAAAAATATGTTCCCGGTTAGTATTTATATAACGTCGCCTTAGTATGTTTTAGTTCTACTGACCTTATGTAGAAAAGTTTTCAACATAATAAAATAATATGTATTTAACTTTCAGAAACAGAAAAGGTTCAAATGCGAACAAGGTCAAATAGTACAGGCAGTGAAGGATTACCCATTAGAAGACATCATGCCACAGGTAACGATGTCCACAGTATATATTTTTTTATATTTCAAGTAGATCATTATTTATTTTCATTATCCACCACACTTTAATTTAAAATTAACGATAGCATAAAGAACGATAATCGTAAATCTTTATTTACCGGTAAGTATAAAAAGTTAAGTTATTATCTGACTTACCATTTTGTGCTGCGTTTTTACCATCGAAAACCTTGTGTATGTTATGCGACTAGTTACTATCTGCAGCTTTACGTGTCCGCCTAACACGACAATTAAAACTGGAATGGATCGCCAATGAGCAAACTCGCGTGTAACAATCGCATGATCTAAATAAACGTAGGTATCAAAAAAACGCAGCACAATGTTTAGAGATCACGCGGAGCTTGAAGCACCTCTAATAGCACTGTTACCGCTCCAAGATGGCAGTCACGCGAAGAGACGTATGGGGCTGAACAGGGAGCAAATGGAGGCAATGAACCGGGTGTCGCTGCCTGGTGCGATGAACGGGCTGCAGGGCGATGGTCCGCAGAGGCCGACGCAGCTGAGCCTGGCGCCGCCGTCAGCCGGCAGCTCGGCCTCGGTTTCGGCCGCCACGTCGCCGGCCTCGCCATCGCCCACGCCGAGCACGCCAGCCGACTCAGGTCCAGCCTGCGACACGCCTCATCTTCTTCTTGGAATGCTCTCGCTCCCCCTGAATCAACAGTCCGTAAATAATCTTCTGCATTAATGACAACTACCGGCTCTGATCAGAACACCATTTAAACTTAGGTACTTAACCTAACCAGATCTTAATTAGCTAACCGATCTTTGCCCCAAGATAGTGTCTTAAGGCTGAAATGTTTCAAAGCAACGTCTAGCTTTAGACATTGCTTCGAAGTATGATCGGGGGAGCGACCGGTCTAACCTTCTCATCACGTACTAACGGAATGCGTTCAGTGTGCTTCTAGGTGTGCTACTAATGCCGACTAATCGTTCGTAAACATCGGTGTTTAATATATATACTAATGTTGTGCTGTGTGATGTTGCACGATGTGTTTCTAAGCGTGTTTTCGATCGACAGGTTTTGCCGATGATTTGGTGACAAGAAGACAAAAGAAAGATGCTCAACTTGGTGGTTAGTATTTCTCATTTTTTTCTGTAGCTACATTCGTCTAATCGAATGAGTGAGAAAGAGAAAAGGCGATAAATGAATGACGCACTGTAACTTTACGTTGTAATTTCACGTTAAAAATAGTAGGACCATAATAAAAGTGGAGTTAATCACTGGCTGTGCATAATCTAGGGAATATTTAGATAAGATAGTCTTAAGAGTCAGTTATCGTTCTTCCTATATTAATTTATCCTTTATCATTATTTTTATACTAGATAAACCTGTTGTTTACATGTTAAATTATCAGTATTTACATAGTATTTTGTATGTCTGTTTACCAGCAGAGGAGGAACGCGCGATGCGTCGCGTGTCCTACCTGAAAGCCACTTGGGGGGACAGGCTGCATCTGGACAGCGATCCAGAGCCCGATGCTGACCATCATGCTCTAAGAAGGTAAGCGAACTCCATGGTTTCACTTTTGTATCTATGGTATTTGCATTAAGCAGCGAGCTATCAAAGGTGCAATACCCGTCCAATAGAGGGCGACACAAGCTTTAGCTGGGTACTGCCCGACACTATTCTGAGTGCGCACGCGTCAATTAAAAATTCTCTTTCGCACAGTTTTGAGGGGACAGTTCTGTTGACCACTCAAAATCGGTGGCGGGTAGTTAAGTAAACATACTGGATTTGATTAATCTACCTATGTAGAAAACTTTCAAAATTTTAATACAGATAATATGAACTTCTTGTTTTCTCAAAGTATTGGTCACTTTCTTTTAACATATAGTTTTTCATGCAAGATTAACTTTAATCGTCCAGTTTATCTTTATAGTCTATATTTTGTAGTATATGTTTGTTAAATTGTCCGTAGTAATTATTTTGTAACTTACTCTATATTTTATATTGTAGATAGAGATTGATCTTGTCCACTGCAATGTAGATAGATATAACCAGTGTTTAATCAATATGTCATAGTACATAACAATATGTATCACTTAGTGATAGTAAAAAGCTACAAAATGATGCATACCTGTGCGAGTTCCCAGTAATTACTAATTGGATCAAACTTCAATCAACGTAATCTTTAAAATAAAATTTTATCACACTAATAGCCTCTACTGGTAGCTCGCATCAGACAGACACAATCAAAGTTCTCGTCATCAGGATCATGAAAAAATATAAAAACATTGAAATAATAAAAACAGTGTGTACCGCAAGTGGCGCCCCCCTCGTTTCACCGAAGACATAACGCCGTTGCTACGCATATTCGACCCCCACGCCACGGTCCCAGTGCGGTACGTCGCATGACGTCGCAGTTGTGGCAGTCGACGCTAGATGGCGCTTATCACAATGTGTGCAATAGTTTACAATGATTATACAGATAGCGCTACTGGTAGCTAAATTTGACGAGTGAATATGGTACCCCATGGATACTTGGACCATAGCATCTGCTAATTTTGATCACGAACTAGCCTTGCCCAGCGATTCATCTATAAGTTCATAAAACACGAAAATCAGAATTAAATTGAAAATATACCACAAAAGATTATTAAGAATCCTATACATTAACTGATTTTGTTCTGGTATTTCAATTTTTTTCTGCCAAAAATAAATGAAGACTCGTACACTGACACAAACATCCATATAACTGTTTCGGCCTTAACATTGTAATAAATTAACCAAATACACAGTATATACCTGAATGTAACATGTAACGCATGAAGCATTTTTTTGCATGAAGAAATAATTACCTACTGGTTCATAATGAAGTAGTTAGCAATACAGTCAGAAACAAAATTGTTTCATTATATACATTATTATATACACTGATATTGGATTAAGTTATAATTTGATTACTTAACTTTTATGAGACTATGTAGGTGTAGTTTATTTTTGTTGTAAATTTTGCATGAATATTATTTATACTTAAGTACTTACCCAAATAGATAGTTGTTACTGGCTGTACTTTGTTAAAAAATAATGGATTGTAATTTAATTAGTGTTGCATGTTTTTTGTTCGTGATTTATTGTTATTTGATTTTGGGTCTTCAGTTAAGCAACAGACGCAAATGAAGTCCAAACTTTACATATTATTATGTACTTGTTTAGATTTCACTCTAAAATAACATTCAACTTTAGACTTATTCATAATCCTTCGAAATTACTAACACTTTAGGTAATTATTTAATTTTATTAAACTTTTTTAGTAAAATTATTCTATTCACTGCACTTTTTGTTAGCTATACCTTCTGGCTCTGTTATCCCGACTACATACATATCTGCACCAAATTTCAAGTCAATCTACTTCTCCGCAATGGGAAATTCAACTTGCAACATTTCAAAACAGCAGACATTGTACTAACGAACATTGCAAGTTAAGTAAATATAAGCTTATGAAAAGAATAACTTTACATATATCGTTAAATTTTGTGGTTAATAGCGTTTATACCTGCTCAGCTGGCAACGTTGCATTTTTGTTATTTTTTTCGATTATTCCATAAAAATTGAATGAAAATTAAAACTGTTTAACTGTTGTTTAATTTAAGTTAATGTGTCTACTGCAATAATTATTCGTGATAGACTTCTATATTCTTTAAAAACCGTTAATAAACATTTGATCGTTTTTAAAGAATATAAAAGTCTATTACGAATAATTAATACAGTAGACACATTAAGAACATTCGTAGTTAAGAACAGTTCTGTCAGACCACATTTTTAATTTTCATTACATTTTTATGGAATAATCGAGAAAAACTAACAAAAATGCAACGTTGCCAGATCAGCAGGTATAAACGCTCTTGATAATAATGGTATTCTTTGGCAGCCCTGACAAGAAGGGCGAGGAGGGATCCTTGGAGAGTGCAGTGGAACCCATTGAAGGAGACGTGCAGGGCAACGTGCAAATCAAGATGGTTGTCAGCAACGGAAAGGTGAGAAGCAATTGATTACTTAGAGCTGGTTCCCACTTGTCGGATGTCGGGCCCGGATTTTAATCGGATGTTCAGTGCCAGAACATTTTATATGAAGCTATTCACACTTGGCCGACATGATTGTCTATAGAAATGACTGACATCCGACACGAAGTAGATCCGACACCCGGCAGGTGAAGTGAGAACGGGGAGTTAAGTACTTTGAGGAGTTCGTTATCAATGAACAGCAACCTTTTACATGCTACTCCGCAACTTACACTGCAACTTAATTTTCATTTCGTAAGGTTAAAGTTTCTAGGTAAGATCACAAACAAAAAATATTATTGGCCGAGTTTAGGATTTTTTTAAATTATGAGAGGGAGGCAAAGGTGCAAGCGGGTTATCTGATGGGAAATGAGCACATGATATGATGGGTTAACACGGCTGTGAGAGTTACAATTTTCAATTAACAAAATTACATTTTAGAATTAAATAAATGAATCAGTACATATATTTGTTAAATTTTAATTTTAATGTCCATTCCATGGTTCACTTTCGTCTTAGCGTGCTATAAGAATCCGAACCCTGATTATTACGAGTAGCTTGCCTGAACCTTTAGGTCTGGCGTAGAATTGAAATTTCAAGATTTTACTAAAATCTTACGGAAAATCTCTAAAATTACATCATCCTATAATTAGATAAATATCTTCCTGGAATGTCTTCTAATTGATATTTATGTTCTTGTATGATGTATTATCTGTTGGTGATTCTTAATAAATAAAAAGATAAATCTTCATTTACGTTATATGAAGAAAACCCGCGCCAATTTCATAACAATAATCATAGCAGTTAAAATTTCCGATTTTGCATGTGGCAAACTTGTTCCCATGAGAATAATTATGTCTAGGCAGGTATGTCTCATTCCCGACATTCAGTTATCTACAAATCAAAATCAACTTTAGACGAACAGTAGATCGTAATAAATCGTGTCATATCTCTAAATTGAGTTATGTTTCAGCGCGCGAGCGATCGATCCTGGAAGCAAGTGTGGGCGGTGCTGCATGGAGCCAAGCTGCATCTGTACAGACATCATCCAAGCCAGGTCAGTCATTATTACAAATTTTATAATAAATCAGCCAAGTAGGAGTAGGGAAACAACACGTAGTTGCTTTGATAAGGTAAAACACCGGAAAAAAACACGTGTCTCATACGTAGATCCTCTTTAACTTCTAATTAATTTTAGCTTTTATTTAACTTGTAATGTATCCATTATGTCTTATTTTTAATGTGGATTTGCTACCAAATCATAAAATGCTACCGGTCGGCGATCAATAGTAATATGTTAAAGTCGTAATGTGATTAAAACTTTTTTCTAAACATGAACACAAGTAACAGTAAAATTAAATACTGTTGCTTTGATACCTACCTATCCCTTTACAATTATATTTCTGAGCCACAAAACTTTAAATAACTTTTCCTATCGTAATAAGTATTATATTTTCCTTATCCATACCGTCAAGAACATTTAAAACGAATGAGAAAAGTGCCTTGCTTTAAAGGTTACAGGTTATTTCAGGACAACGAACGCTGACTACTTACTTAGCGGTTTTGATGAACTATGAATATTTACTTGTTAATATTCAAACGCATAAATCATCCCGATGCCCGAGGTGATAGATTTTTACGACTTTATGGAAACATTTCATTCGCTTCAGAGCTTAACCACCTGAAATATGCTTTTTACACTACCTTTAAGCGTTCCAGTTAAATCGTAAAAGTGTTGTGGTAATTCTCGGGTCGTAAATTAGCAAATGTGATGATATTTGTGTGATCGCGGAATCAAGATTGTGGTTGGGGAAATACGTGAAATGCGTTGCTCAGGTTTATTTCTATTAAACTTTAAAATTTCCCGAAAAATATTAGTGAAAAAACAAAAGTTTAACTTTAATAGATTTTAGGTAAGTTAAAGAGAACGGCGAATCCTGTTCCCCGTGATACAGTTTTATACTAAGTACGGGGAGCAGAAGACGCTTACTCGCACCTAATGAGGCGTAAACAAATTAATCTTAACACTTGTAATATTACTCATTCTGTGTCTTAACCATGTAATACTAGCTATGTATACTTTGCATTTTTGCCTCAATTTAGTGTAGTTGATTTGTAAGTAAGCAGTTGTTACATTTATGGTACTGAATAAAGTTTTTTTTTGTCTAAAACCCGGCATGACACGGCAAATAACAATATCTTTTCTACAATGTCGCTATTATTAAAAATCTAAAGTTACTTACGGATGCAACGTTAATGTAACTTACCTGTGCTCCGCCCTCAAATTTAAATACTCGTAAGTACTAGCTGCTACCCGCGACTCCGTCCGCGTTTATTGCTATCCCGCGAGAACTATGCAATTTTTCGGGATAAAAAAATATCCTATGTCCTTCTCCGGGACTCAAACTTCATCTAAATTGGTTCAATGGTTTAGACGTGATGAAGAATTTCACATTTATAATATTAGTGGGATTCAATAAATAAATAATTCACTCAACGTTACCATGTGACCATCCTAAAAAAGAGACGTTCATTGAAAATTATCTAAGATAAGGATACCGCACCATATGTGCCCGCGCACCTGGTCAGGCACGCGCCCGCATGCCGCGGCCAACCGACTGTGACAAACGGACATCCTAATACCTCATTAGTATACTTAATTGCGGCTTGGTACATAAGCGATAACGTATTTTACCTATGAGCAATTGGTACAGGACGTGCAATTGATATTTGACATAATGCCGTAGCTTCTTTGTCAATTTGTGTGGCCAAAAATCAAACAGGTACTAAAATAACCAATTTGATAAACTCAACGAACTCATAATAGTCCCGTACTTATGGATGCGGACTTCTGCAAAGTAAATTCTGATTTCAGTTTCACAATTTAATGCTGAACGTAGTGTAGAAATTAATACAGTGGCATCAAACTTCAGAGTAAGACGGAACAATCACATTGCACACAGTTTTTCGATTTTTGGAAATATGGTTTTTCGAATTCTAGAAAAACGTACAGTAAGTGTATTATATATGTCACCACAGCGCACTTTAATAAGCAGTTTACGCAATTTGGGCTACAACTGTATACTAATAAGGTTATCTAATATTATCTTCGTCGTACGTGTAAAGTGGTGGTTTATTGGCTCCCCAATGTACGTTAGTGTATCGGTGCAAGTGCGCCATTTTACTGCAGAAATACACGGACGTCAGTCAGCTTTACTGACGAGCGCAAATTCCCGTCTGTCAATCGTGAGCTTAATAGTTAGCCTGTATCACGCCAGAGTGATGTGTGGTGAGAGGAGATCAATAACATGTTTAGATCAGTGGCTTCTTCCTACTCCGATATTAAGACATGAAAATGATATAGTAATATAGTTAAGTACCTATAGCCAGACTACGTCTGTACTTATCACTACCGGTGGTAGATTTTTTTTGACATTCAAAATGCTTGTTATAGCCTAAATTGAATAAAGATATTTTGACTTTGACTTTGATTAAGTGGTTATTGTGGTCTAGCTAGTGCAAGCCTTGTATCATCATGGGACACTTGACACCAATTGACCTAGTCCCAAACTAAGCAATGCTTGTACTAAATAAGTATGGATACTAGGCAACAGATAAACTTAGTTATATAGATAAATACATACTTAAATACATATTAAACATCCAAGACCCAAAAACAAACAGTCGTATTAGTCATACAAATATCTGCCCCGGCCCGGGAAGCGAACCCAGGACCTCAAGCTTCGTATAGTCAGGTTCCACTTGGCCATCCGGTCGTCAAAATATTTCGCATTTATTTAAAAAACTCTGCCTTATTCTGTAGTACCTACAAATTTATACAAGATTCATATCCGGTTGACTTTGTTCGATAAATCTTCAGTTGTTTCTTCTGCTTTCTCCTTCTTGCTTCACAAGGGACATATATAGGTAAGATTGTTTTCGCACTATTTCATTTGAAACTATCCTGTGCAGTTATTACCTTAACCCTCCAGTTTAATCTAGTTTCTGTTTCTCTGAGTAATGCTGTAATTATATCAGCCGTAGGATGTTTACGGATGAAGATGGGCCTCCCCCATATACCTCCAGTTACTTCGGTAGGAACCTGCAGCTTTTACCAGGACTTCCGTCCATCTCATTGGCTTCGTTTACCGATCCGCGGTCTCCATCCGAAAACTTTTCAACGCCAACGGCCATCTCTATGCTTATGACCTCCCATTTCTACTTCAACAAGCTAAATCGCTTGGCTATGTCAGTGACCCTCGTTCTTCGACGTATCTCCTCAATTCATTGGATCTTCTAGAGAAACCTCGAGTATATCGACGTTTAGAAAACTATTTTTAGAAACATCTTGAAATAAATCGAGTGACAGTAAGAGCATGATCTCCGGGACGTCTCAATCATTCATAAACGTACTCACCAACCGCATCCTAAAATAACATCACTGAGATGAATGAAGACTGAATCGCAATTCCCCCGCCCACTCGGGGCATGCGGTGTACGTCAGGCGACAGAGAGTGCAAATAAACATCACACTTCCATACCAAAGGCCTTAGCAAACTAGGGTGACTAAAAGTGAAATGCCGACTAAAAATTAAGGTGTTCATAATTTTCAGCAAATAACAATAAAACCTGATTCTATAGAAACGACTTACTCAAAAAACTTTGCTCATTGACTTACACCGATCCACTGGCTATACGTATTCCTATTCAGTAAAACATATTTTGCCGTTTGAGAAGCTCACGTGTGCATTAGTGAGTGATATAATGTAAAAATCTGCTTGCCAATGTAAAGCTGGGAATATACATGACTGTAGCTTGCACATTTTCTTGCAAGGCGCTTGCATAAACTACGTATAAATTTCGACCTACGTGAGCCTGCTACATGCACAAAAATGTGCAACTAACAGGCATATGTGAACCGTAGGATCAGCCAAATAAATAAGTGGTCTATCAATGTTTAAACAAGTTCCTATCAGATGAATATGTCACTAAAGTCGAAATTTCAAGTTGACAGACACGTCTATTGGCATTATTGTTTTATGACATGCAAACGATTATCAACTTGAGGATGGTAGACCACATATTTGACTGGACCACAAAATGTAGCCGAACATAAATTCTCCCAACCTGTCACTCATTAGGACCATTAGGCTTCTGGAAAATGCTATGAAATGCGGAATTGAAGCGCATTTCGCCGAATTGAACAATAACAAAGACAATAGCGGGAGGCACAAGGCTGTTGCCAACGTCACTCACGTTTTCGCGTCAGGCCATAAATCCTGAAGTGATATATTTTCGGCGCTGGCGACCTTTTGCAAAAAGAGCCGACGTAAATGTCACGTCGATTCAACGATTAAACGTACGCCCGTTCGTAAGTCGATCGTTAATTCTGGACTTAATACGGATGCCTTGGTTTAACGGCGCCCGGTGATGGCGATATTGATGATTTGTAAATAAGACAACGGCGTAAGTAAATGATAATAAAACAGGTCGCAAATAATCATTATATTATTTACGGTTCATGATCTTAAGATCGACCGTATTTCGCCATTCTCATCTTCAACCTTATCTGCACTGACCATCAGGTGTGATAGATCGAGGTCATTCACTGGTCAGATTTAAATTTAAAAAAAATACTAGAAAATCACTGTAAAGAATCCCTTAGCTCTTTCCTTTAGTACCAGCGCCACACTAAAAAGCCAATGCCCATAGAATTTCGTGCACGATATAATTTCTAACTCCCGATATCAAAGGACACACGACTTCTACGAAGCATGTCCTACATCTTCATTAGCCAGTCGTTTCCCAGTAATATAAACTCCGTCCTGCCTCGATATCCTTTCTAATTTGTACCTAGCCTTGTTGCGAGAGTAATAAAAGTGAAAATAGTTCAAATGTTCAGTTATTACGCGTTCACGACGCTTGTGAAATAGATTGACGCGTTCTTAGAACTAAAGATGTTAGTGCTGGACGTTTATTAATACCGCAAACCATAGACCGAAGTCTCTTTATTTTAAACTGCATATGCATCTATTTAGATAATTTGTAGGTCTTATAAGAAAGTTTCATAGTGGTGGCATATGCATAGAAACCAATTTCACCAATTCGTTCACAGCTTTAATAAGGTTACAGAACAAGAACGGTCGCGGAATTATGTTCATAATCGCATGTCTACTACTATGGGTCCATATCGCCTCGCATACTTATTGAAAGTCCGCATGAAATGTTTGTCAGAATTATCGTTTGTCATAACTCTTTTTTCTCCGAATCCGTTAATTGTTCAGAATTTTTATAAAACAAACCTAACCTTACCTATAGTTTTCTATTGGACGACCATTTAAAAATTTCGGAAAAAAATTATGACAAACGATGATTCGGAGAAAAATTACGGTATGACTAGCGAAGAGTATGCGAACTTTGGCGCTCCTACTACTATATAAGCCTTCACTTTCAGGCTTATCAAACATTAGCCTCCAGTATGTGGCTAGGCTACTCTACTCTAGACCCTATATTATCCAACGCGCTTGATATCACAATCGCATTCACTATTTATTTCTGTCGAACGGTACAGGATGAGGGTAGGAGATGTTGAATGCGATTGATCAGAACCTTTTCGACTGAACGGCCAGTGTAGTGTTAGAAATAGAGATTATGTAATATACTAAGTTGTTTTCACGTGTATGTCCATGTCCGATCGAGCATGCATTAGATGTTCCCTAAAACTTGTTTTATTTACACCGAAATAAAAATTCTGAATGTGACATTCGTGGTTCGTTTTACAGCATGTCAAACTTTAACGACCTATGTCTGCTTCACCTCTTAATGTTGTATTTTTTTTATTGTTTCCCACTACTATTTACATTTACAAATGCATCTACATCTACATGACTGTGTGTATCTTTAGTTAGCCATTTGATTGTGCTCTTTTCTTAATTGTGATCTTTGTTAGTTTCGCACGCAAAAAAAATAATATTATGTGACGTCCTAGTTCTTCAAAACATTTTACCTACGAGTATATTAGTTTCAATACTAACACGTGATGTGCAAATAAGAAATACCTAATATTTACTATTTCAGCATACAATTCCTGCAATTTTCTGTATTAAAAATAAATTAACACTTCGTAACATTCAATCCATTCATCAAGTACAGAAGTAAGACTTCTCTCGGTATGTCTGTCTGTTACGTCTTCATGCTCTAACCGCTAGAGCGATTTAGGTGATATTTGGTACGGAGCTAGTTTGCTACCCTGTGTAGAACATAGAATAGTTAATATATCCCGAAAAATTGCATGGTTCATATGAATTATTCGCATAGGAGTCGTGGGTAACAGCTATTTATAAATAAGTTAGTAACTATAAATTCATAAATAAAAGAGTGATATATAGGTACATAAACGACCTATCGTATTTATCGAAGCATAAATCTGAATTGTTAAACACACATTCCTAATAAACACTCGGTTGCAAAATAATGTCGTAACGCCTCGAAGTGTAACTGCATACATTATTCGAATTCACGCGATGCGCTCCGCAGCCGCTTCCTTTATGTATTTTGTAATGAATAATTTAAATAAATATACTTGTATCATATCATTTGCATTTATTTGTACCTTATGGTTATCGAATCGTGCGTAATTTCTAAGTTATAACCGCTTTTTATCAATGTTACGTACCCAGTTTTATGTTAAAAGACACGAAACTAAAGTCGCAAAACTAGCCCTTCGCTGATAAAAACAAGTTCACTTAGCATAATCTACAAATGTAAACATTTATGTAACTATATTGATTTCACTTGTAGCATTAGAATCCAGTCAATAACGGCTTTAAGATTACCAATTAAGCGTCGATACAAATACATATTATATTATTTAATCTTTAAGGACCTATCAATAAATGTTTACTGCATTTGAAGTCAATAAACCCCAAAGTAATGACGTCATTCCGTTTTATCTCTCATGTTACTCTAATTGGCTATTGATACTAAATAGCACTTTCCAAATATAAGGAATATTTCTTCAAATATTCATAATTCAGTTCTTAATTTGAGTTTGATTTATTTATAACCCAACTCAAAATAGGTTCTTAGTCCCAATATTACATTCACATGATACCATGCATACAAAAATCAACTATTTGTGATAAACTGAATAATAATAAGTTCATTTGACTAGTAAATAATTGACGAATACTCAAAATCTTATCTAACTAATATGGTACCTATCTGATCAGCATTTTTCACTAAAAGCTTCAATTCAACCGATATTCTATTCAAAGATGATTATCCTCAATTATCTCGCCCGGTCAGAATAGTCTCTATAAGTTTCTATAAGTAGGTAATAAATCTGCGAGACTGGTCTTTACTGCCTTGTTCAGTGACGGTGTAGCATGGATGGGCGCTCGGGGTGGATTTCTACAAGGCACCCCCCCCCTCATCATCGTCGTCTCTCAAAAAATAAGACGACTTCTTATAACACGTCATGCAGAAGCACGTTGTCTTTGTCACCCCCTTGGTGCTGGTACCCGGACGGACCGCCCCTCCTTTTACGCCACCACTGCCCTTGTTCCAACTAAATAAGGCTCAAAGGGATGCACACACGTAGACAATATACTTTAGTATCTTTTCATTTAATTATAAAGCTTTTACACAGCACACTATACCCTGTAATGAATGATTATAGTTACGGTAACGGCACACTAAAGTCATACATAAAATATTATAAAAAGTATTTTATTAATTTAAAATAATTTATTTATTTATAATAGCCGTGGTGGCCCAGTGGTTTGACCTATCGCCTCTCAAGGAGAGGGTCGTGGGTTCAAACCCCGGCTCGCACCGCTGAGTTTTTTTCGAAATTCATGTGCGGAATTACATTTGAAATTTACCACGAGCTTTGCGGTGAAGGAAAACATCGTGAGGAAACCTGCACAAACCTGCGAAGCAATTTAATGGTGCGTGTGAAGTTCCCAATCCGCACTGGGCCCGCGTGGGAACTATGGCCCAAGCCCTCTTGTTCTGAGAGGAGGCCTGTGCCCAGCAGTGGGACGTATATAGGCTGGGATGGAAAATAATTTAACTGTCCTTCTCTAAATTTAAACATCAAAAACAACCTTTTTCTCGTTTAAAACGACCTAATCAGTCAAATTAGTCTGGTAATAATAAACATTTTAGTAATATGACCTCCACTATTTTTCCAGACATGTTTACGAAACTTCAAAATTGATATGTCTGTAAATCAAACTCAGTTACATAAAATGTTTGAGATAGCTATTTTAAGCGTAATATTAATATTTATTATGGAAAATATCGACTTCCTATAATACATTCTGCCCCAAAGGAGGCTCGTGTAAAATTGAAATTTTGTTCAGCTACCTCCGGCAGCGAGGGAACTACTTCGAAATGAATTTCATTTAGAAGTAGTTTAAGCAGAGGAACATGTAGGTACTTATTATAAGCTAACCCTTAACATTGTGTATATTAATAAAATAATTAATATCATGGGACACTTGACAACAATAATTGTCCTAGTCCCAGACTAAGCAAAGCTCTAAACCGCTGAACCGATTTAGATGAAATTCGGTATACAGATAGTTTGCGTCCCGAATTCTACGCGGACGGAGTCGCGGGTAACGGCTAGTAATATTATAAATGCGAAAGTTTGTCTGTTTGTTTGTCACTTCATCACGTCTAAGCCGCTGAACAGATTTAGATACAGATTTAGATTTGAAATTTACCACGAGCTTTGCGGTGAAGGAAAACATCGTGAGGAAACCTGCACAAACCTGCGAAGCAATTCAATGGTGCGTGTGAAGTTCCCAATCCGCACTGGGCCCGCGTGGGAACTATGGCGCAAGCCCTCTTGTTCTGAGAGGAGGCCTGTGCCCAGCAGTGGGACGTATATAGGCTGGGATGATGATGATGATGATGAAATCAGTCCAACCGTTTTAGAATACAAGAGTAACAAACACAAGCACGCACGCACACACATTTCACAAAATATCACATTTATAATGTTACCAGGATTGTGAACCACAAAAATGGCTTGGTTAATTCGTTCGTACTCACAAATACATTGTGTCTTAAGGGCGGTAAATAAGGAATTACGAACGAGAGCCTATTAGAAGCCCGAAGTCGAAGACTGAGGGCTTTAATGAGTCGATGTTCGTAATTCTAGTACCGCCCGTGTGACATACAATGTTTTTCATCACATTTGCGAGTAAAATTGTATATTTGTAAAAGAACAACTAATATCGATACCGCTGACTGCACACCTATCTACAGATAGCTCGAATAAAAGCTATACCAGCAAAGTCGCGATCATAAAGCTTCAGCGACTAAGGTTCATTTAATAATAAACTGAATTTTCATACATAAAGCACAAACGTATTAGAGTCTGTGTGTCCACCGGCGCACAAAAGACAGGCAACAGGTATTCAAGGTCGATGGTGTGAACCCAGCGAAGCCCGCCCGAGGCGTCCGATAATATATGAAAATTGTACTCGCATACAAATCAACAAGAAAGTCTCCAACGCTCGCACAGCACTCTTACTTTTGTCTCAATAAGTATGAACCTTCAATTATAACAAGAAAGGTTTTGTTTCCAATCACAAAAATATGTGAGATATGAGCTTGCGAAAATTAACTGTACGAGTATATTTATTATTATTACCACGGTTTTGTTGTCGGTCAAGTATTTTCATTATCTTAATGTGAATACTACATTTGACAGCTCTTATGGATTACTTAGCGAAATATTGACGCTCTATGGTTTTAGAAATGGAATAAGCTCTTGTCTGGTGCTGAAATAAGCTCTTCTCTGTAGTATTTTTCCGACAGAAAGAAACCCTGATTTGTTTAGCGTCGAAGATCTATTTTGATTTATTTATTGTGAATAAACAACGCAACAAGTTAGTTAGTTGTAGCTTCTACGCAACAAAGATATTACTATAATCATCGGTACATGTAGTTTTATTATTAAAGAATTTAAAATCAATTTCGTAACTGAAAAAATAAAGATTTAGTTTCACTGCATTACGTAACCCAGTAAAATCGCAAGTTTTCTATAAAAAAAAACGTATACAGCACATTTACATGCAATAACTTGCATGCAAGTGACTCGATACTTGGCTCGTAAGTTTAATAGAGCATCAATTCGCGCTGATGCGCCATGTAATGGATCTAAACTCGCCATAGCTGATCCAGAGTCGCCGGATTATTCTGATATCAAAACCCCGAGAAACATCGAGTCACGATAATGTTGTTTTAATTTTCCTCGTACTTTTATAAGAGACATGACGCTTTACGCATAGTTTAGTATGTTACACAACTTCTGAATAAGGACACAGCTGGCCCTGTTTGCAGATTCCCTTTTCGCACGCAATCCTGCTCCCGCGCATAAGATCACGATAAACAATCCGCGCTTGTAAATTACAATCGGGTTTGTAATTGAAAACAGCCAATAATCGATAGCTATTCTACTACGCGACGGCAAAAAAGCGCCGGAGTTATAGGCAGACGGGAAATTTATTATATTGAAGATCTTACAAAGTTGAGAAGTTTTTAGTACAGTTAATAAAGCAATGGAGTAAAAAAAAGATGAATCGCCTTTGCTTTACCGGGAAAGTCCTAAAAAGGCTAGTGAATGCGCGGGCGTCGATTCAATCAATCGCGCGGTATTGAATGACGATACGTCGCAGATAGCCATGCTTGCGAGCCATTGTTACGAAGCGCGTCATCGCCCAATGTCAGCCAGGTGCAAGGAATTTTGGCGTAGGTACACGACCTCATCTGAAATAACATTTGTTGGATCCATTGTTTACCACCTCAAAATCAACGCGTCAAAATAACTAATTCAATGACAATGCTACTGGAGCCCGTAACACGATCAAGCGGTAATCGAGACGGGATTAATTTCGCTGTAACATTCGTTTCCACTTTTATTTTTAGACCGTTTAGCTGCAGGGGATTTATTTAAGCATTACTATGCTGTCAAAGCGGTTCTGCGCTCCAGCGGGAGTTCAAGCGACAACTAGCAAAACCGCTCGACATTTTAAATTAAAGCTATGAATGCTTGAGTTTCCAGAAATAGAGCTTTTAAATTTAGCTCTTTTGGATAAATAAGAGAAACCTTCCTTACCACCTAACTTTTTAGTACACGATCAATTATGTCCGTATCAAGCGCTGTCGTACTTTGCTTATGCACGTATTATTTTTTGTCGCACAAAGAAAAATCAAGAAGTAGACAATACGAAAACATTGTAGGTAGGTATGTTGTTTTTAAGTTCTGGGATTTTTTCACATCATTGTCCAACTTAATGTCTTTAATCATGTGTAACTGTGTTTTTTAACAATAAATTAACATTGAGCGTATAGGTTAATGAACGAAAATAAAAGTAGGTAACTAATGGCTAGTTACAATGTAACGGTAAGGTGACAAAAGTAAAGTAAGATAATGGGTGATCTCTATTACCATGGGGTTATTGTAACGCCATGTTAAGTGGAATAAAGGCACAAAGAAATTGGCTCAAGTGGGGTTAGGAAAGGAGTTTGTCGAGTGGAGCATCGCCTTTAACGGCTGTACGAGAACTATTTATACCTACCCGACCTTGGAGACAGCAGCCAGTTCGGACACCGGCTCATCCGCTCTAGAAACGAAACAGAAATACGTCTCCCGGATACTAAGAAATCTCTTTCTTTCAGAACTCGCGAAAGAAATTAACTTCCTGCAGTAAAAACAAATCACGAAATAGGTGTTAACAAACGAATTGTGGCGGCCCGCAAAATATGATTTAGATGGCTCGGGGTTAAAAACCCGTGTGAAGGAAAGTTTACGTCTCCCCCACGATTCCTTTACTTACGACGTTCAATCTATTTCGTTTTTCAATCATCTGTGGTTGACAACGAGCCAAGGGCTTTCACCTCTGCCTGGTGACGGGGTGAACGCGCCAGCCGATAACCATCAATTGCTGCCACATCATAATTCCACAAGATATTAATGTCATTTTAACGAACACGCGATCCGATTTCAGAGATGTGTCAATTAGGTCTTCGAAACGCGCATCGGATTATAGATGCTCCTTCAACGCCATAAACTGTGCTGAGTAAAGTTGAAAATGGCTTCGCGACGACGTCGGTCGTCCGTCAGTCCAGCAAAATCACCTGTCGCCGGTCAAATTGCTTTATTTTCGTGAACGTGTGAGGCGCACCCTCTTATTAAACGCGCCGCCTTCTCGGGTTGTCGCGGCCGGTTCCGACTTCCTGCCATGGCAATTATTAAAATAAACAAGAATCACTTCCTACGGAGTTGAGGCAGGTCGTTAAGGCACCGACGTCGGCTGCTTAATTTGAGGGCGGTATTGTCTCGGTTTTGCGTAATCAGCGGACTTCGTGTGTGGCGGCACGGGAGGAGCCATATAGGGTGAGGACGGAGCCCTCGAATTTGGCAGAAAAATTTATCAACCACGCGGCCATCAACAGGTAATAGGTATCTGTATCTAAAGTACTGAGTTTCACTTTAAATTAAACCGGCTGAAAATTAAATTGGTATCGTTAAGCGAGCTTTATTGTACTCGTATTATACGGTTATCTATATTGCGTTGAGTTTATCGAAGCGGGTTAATAGTGGACTGTTAAGACAATAGGCGGTTGCGGACATCGGCGACGCCACGTCGACTAAACCGCAGCATTATTAAATTCTTGTGAAAAAATTCAATTCACTGTCACCAGCCAATGCTCGGAGTCTCGATACAAGGCGATATTGAAAAAATGTCGCAACAAAATTTATTTTATTGAAAATCTTAGAAATATAGGTCAGAGGATCGGCCTCAATACTGTGAACAAACTTTTTAATAAAGGTGCTTAGAGCAACACAGATGTCTGTTATTTATTAAAGAGGCCATTATATTTGAACAACGAAGGATGAGTCTCTGTAAGTCTATTTAAGAGTCTCTGCGTTTCCGATCCCGAATTATAGTTAGCTAATGCGTATATTGCAAATACTAATAGTAAGCATACTGGAGTCCAGTAGCATAGCTGTATATACAATTTAACCCTACGTAGAACTTTAGCAATACCATCTCACATTTTTCAGTTACACAAAGTGTAGCAATTTGTTACGGAGAGCTCGCCGTTAAATCACGGTCCGCGACAAATGGCCAGGAAGTCGGCAAAGATCTTACAAACGATAAAAATATCTGTTTAACGTTATTAATTGGGTTTACCTGTAATAAGCTTAAAGTAACTCAGTTACTTACCGAAGGTCGGCGTAAGCTCGCGCGACCCAATTTTAAACTTAAAGCTTCTAAACACTGATTAAAACTTGCTTTAAATTGTCAGCATTCATTTGCATAAAGAACTGGATGTGCTAAAGTGATTTAGCTCCGACATTGTGCCCCAAAAAGTTCTAGTCATTTCCAAATATCTGAATGCCCTATTGTTTTCTTTGGCCATCTCATTGTTTTCTCATTTAAATTTCTCACAGTTTAAATCAGCGGACACTTACATTTCCGCAAGAAAGCTATCGTTTTACTGGTCCACCCGAGCGAATCGTCGCAGGGTTCGAATTCGCGACCTCCACGACCTAATTCCGACTGAGTGACTCCCGGTGTCCCCAATCTTGGTGCAATGCGTAATACTTAACGCAACAATTAAGTCTTATTTCGGGTGATTGTATATTGTTTTAAAGATAAATATTTACACCCTAACGCGTCTGCTTTTGTCTTTAATTGGATTGTATGGATGACATTGTATAAATTTGTGAGCTGAAACCGAAAGTAAGTCAAACTTCCTCGCGTCTGTGCTAACAGTGTGTGGGAGGGACCCTTTGATACTTGTGAGTTGTTAACAAATGTACCTTTGAATACTTCTCCAGCAAGTTTTAAATTAGGCTACTGTCTCAAAAGGCGACGCAAAATAATATTCATTCATAGTATAAGAAAAGTGAAAATTGTCACGATCATGTAGGTACAACGGTACAACAGAATATGTATCCGACAAACTTTGTTATGTTCTAGTTGGTTGCTAAATTACCATACGATTTTCTCCATTTTGTCTTCTCTTTGAACTCTTAAAAGTGTGTGCACATGCAAAACTCTACCGTCATTTTACATATTAATATTTAGAAAAGTAAAACATCGGCGAAAGTTTGGTATTATACTTATAAGATTAAAGTTAATTCTTATTCCATCCAATTGTAATATCGAATAATGCCAATATGTAACCGACGGGACTCAAATGGAATAACAATGTTCGGTCGATGTCGACGGAAATAGAGACACGTGGCCAGCGTGGAACGCGTCCATAATACAGATTTTATTTGGTATTCGTCCCAAAAATCTGCGGTGAAGGAATGAATGAATCATTCATCAACCTTTCCATATAGCGATTTTATTGAGCCGCAGAACACGTTTATTTTTGAGTTTCCGGGTAAATCCATCTGGGCTATTTAAACAATTGAATTAATTTGTAGTGTTTGATATAGTTTATTTGTATTTAATGTACCTATTGTAAAATGGACCGTTGCAATATGCGTCCTGCAATTGGAAATATATTTTCTAGTAAGTATAAAATGTATGTGTGTAATTTATAAAAGGTTGACATCTGTAGGTAATGCATGAGTACCTATGCACTGTAGAATTGAAATTCGAAGTACCTACGGCCACAGCCAAATGTTTATGTAACCGAAATAATACCCCGGCTGAAACAGTCCCAGTTTTGTCTAGCGTTTATTCAATAACACAAATAACATTGTTACAAACAGCCAACTGGGAATGACACGTGTCAAACTCCCGTGGCGTATTTTCGCCACGAACATTTGAACACATCTAAATCCAACTTCCATCCATACTAATATTATAAACGCGAAAGTGTGTGTATTTGTGTGTTTGTATGTTTGTGTGTATGTTTGTACGTGATTTTTGGCATAGAGATAGTTAATGGGCCAGTGAGTGACATAGGCTACTTTTTACCCCGGGAAAATGCACAGTTCCCGAGGGAACAGCGCGCGATAACCGAATTCCACGCGGGCGGAGCCGCGGGCAAAAGCTAGTAGCTTATAAGTTGATCCCCTTACGAATTTTTCGGGAAACACCTCCAAGAATAAATTAAATATTTTCACGCGTTAATATCACTCTTGTTGTGGCGTAATACGGGCAGCTATTTAGGTTGACCGTACCGAGGGGTTGCCCTAGAAACGTATGTCCGATCGTTTAATCATCCCTCGTCTGGCTATGACCGACCTCGGATCACAATGTCCACCCGCTATTGAAGCTGTATTATGATAACGTTTTATACTTATATACCTAATTCTAGAACGCAATTCTGAACCAACGTCCACCAAGAACTCGGCATCAAGCGACGTCTTTCTTTGGTCATATCACACGTCGAGAGGACACATCTGTGGAAAGACTTGTGGTTCAAGGGAAGGTTGAAGGCACGAGAGCACGCGGCACTCGCGGCAGGTCATCCATGCGTTGGACGGACCAAGTTAAAACTGCGCTCAACGGTCCACCCCACGTTGTTCGAGAAGGACTGTAGTACGAGTGGATTAGTGAAGGATTTTAAAGCTTGCCGAAAAGTGTGACGACGAAGAAGAAGAATTCTAGGATTGACGGTCGTTAATTTACTTAGGGTGGCGGTTGAAATGGTACTGATAGTTTTAGAATAACAAGACATACGACACAACTACAATACTTACCTGGATGAATACTGTCACAAGTCACAACTATTAACTATTCTTTACCTACAATAGACTGTTGTTTTTTATTTGATTAACTTGAGCCCGCGGCTTCGCCTTCATGGAATAATTTCGGATAACTCGTGAAACAGGAATCACTATGCATACTTTAAGCTTCTTAAAGCTTAAGGTTCAAGGGATTGGGCTGAGCGTTAAAAGAAATAAAGATAACATTTATTCGCGAAATTCAAGGTTTTTTTTAAAGAGAAAAACGGAAACAGAGACAAATTTATCACAATATTTTCCCAACTCAGCATGATGTAATATGAATTTGGTTTTTTTTATTTCTCGTTGATGTATCAATAACTTTTTTATGTAATTTCAGGATCTAATGTGCAGATAGACATAAATAAAAATAAACGTTCTGTTAGTGGTGAAGTTGTTTGTATCGTGAGAAGCCGTCGACAGACATCGCCCCAGATCTGGCCAGCAGATAACTGAGAAACATTTCCACTCTCGTTTCAACGCATGATATACTAGAAGAATTACTACACTAGTTTCTTTATCGTTTTGTTTTGTTTCTATTCTACTTTTGATGTCTTTATGTAAGTCAAGGTCGAAGTGGACTCTGAAATAAATGCGAATTTTAATGCAAGGTGCTACTATGACCCTCAGTCTTTATAATGCTTGCTGACCAATGACGACTATTATTTAGGTAATCAAATTATCGTACAAAGTGTGATATATAGTAACTTAAAACCTTTTCTGAATTTGGGACTACATGGGAATCTACGTCTTTTATAATAAAACTTGATATTTCACTTGCTGTAAATGCAAATACAAATCATCATCATCATCCCAGCCTATATACGTCCCACTGCTGGGCACACGCCTCCTCTCAGAACAAGAGGGCTTGGGCCGTAGTTCCCATGGTGTTCACACGCACCATTGAATTGCTTCGCAGGTTTGTGCAGGTTTCCTTACGATGTTTTTCCTCCACCGCAAAGCTCGTGGTAAATTTCAAATGTAATTCCGCACATGAATTTCGAAATACTCAGTACCAAACAAACAACAAAGTACAAATAAACAATTGATTTTATTAGGCATTCCTTAGAGGAGATCCATATAATCTCTTGTAAGAAACACGTATGTGTCATACAGACGTAGCTTTTTTGCGCGTGTTGTACCTAGCGGAGGAGCAAGATATAAGGTTACAGGTCATACAATGAAATGAAAAGAGTTTAAATAAGATGACTGATAAACTTCTTCTGAAAATTTGGCCCGCTCTACATACAAAATTACCTATTACGAGTATTTATTTTCTTTCTTTCTTTCAAAATATTTGTTTACGTTAGTTACCTACTGAGCGGCGAATAATCTGGCCCTTAAATGTATGCAGTATTTATTTGCTAACAGTACAGCAATAAAAAACAATCCATACTATCCATACTTAATATTATAAATGCGAAAGTAACTCTGTCTGTCTGTCTGTCTGTCTGTCTGTCTGTCTGTTACGCTTTCACGCCAAAACCGCTGAACCGATAGAATAGACCTTGGGAAAAAACATAGGCTATCTTTTATCGCGAAAAAGAAGCTTTAAGGGGTTGAAATAGGGGATGAAAGTTTATATGGTGGAAGTTTGTCGCTGTCGAAGATAAAACCATGAAACTTGGCATTTAGGAACTTAATAAAAAATAAGTCGGTATTTGTAAGAGCTTTTTTGAAAATTCGACCTGTGAGGGGATGAAATAGGGGATGAAAGTTCATATGGAAGGTCGTCATTATCGAAGATAAATCGATGGTTCTTTGTGAAACTTGGCATTTGGGCACGTGATAAGAGATAAATAGATATTTGTTAGCGCGTTTTTTAAAATTCTTCCTGTGTGAGGGTGAAATAGGGGATGAAAGTTTATATGAAGGTCGTCATTGTCGAATATAAATCGATTGTACTTTATGAAACTTTGCATTTGGGCACTTATAAAAAATAAAATAGATATTTGTTCAAGCGTTTTTGAAAATCTTACCTGCGAGGGGATGAAATAGGGGATGAAAATTAATATGGAACGTCGTCATTATCACAGATAAATCGATGAATCTTTGTGTTTAGGTATTCGATAAGAACATAAAAAAATTGGTTAAATTCGATTCAGACTCGCGCATCAAGGGTTCCGTACGTAGGTATTTATGAATGAATATCCAGTGTTAGGAAAAAAAATTGCTAGCCGCTTGATTGCTTTGCCGGAAGTACCCTAAACCTTTTTCTGTTAAGGCGATTTGTATGGAAACACCTTTCTAATGACTGTAGCTTTTGATTGCGTTAACTTAGAAGTTCGATTTTTTCACAGCTTCCGGGACTATTGACCTGAGTTTAGGGTTTTAATTTCAACTCGATACATATACATAATATAAATATAAAGGGTCTAAGGGTTCCATTTTTTTCCTTTTGAGGTACGGAACCCTAAAAAACATTTGTTCCGACTCTTTTCACATTTCGTCATTTTTCATACTTGAAAATATGGGGATGAAAGTTCTTATGGAATTCCAAACAAATTTACTATAAGTATACTTATCGGAAAAATGTGTAGCTATGCTTAGTAAGAATGACGTCTTAATTATAATCCTACCCTCCTAACTTACAATAAAGGACGTAAGATGTCAAGAGTTCACTATGAAGAATTAGTCCTTTTGTGTTGGCAGGGTAGAATACACGTCGTATTGCTAAAATATGGCTACCCGCAAAATATTTATGTTTTAGAATACTACAAAAAAAATAGTATATATATAAAGCAATGTATTAAAATAGCTTATTTTCAGTAAACCTTAAAGGTTTCTATGTGCTATTATTGGCAGAATAGGTACCCTAAATAAATTAAACACTTTCCAAAGTTACTATTCCACGCGTACGAAGTCGCGGGCAAAAGCTAGTACAATATAAAATACAATACAGCACAGATTATAAAAAAAAGTTTAAAGAAATTTAACTTCACAAGTACCTAGTCTGTCCTGCGGCAAAATGAGCAAACTCAGCTAATGCTGCGCTAACGCAGAAGCTGCCAGCGCTGCTGGGCTACTACGAAACTCGAAAATCGAAGTTCGTGTCGCACCGTCCCGTTGACGCTTATATTATTAAATACGAGAGTGAGAGGGACGGTACGATACGAACTTCGATTGACGAGTTTCGTAGTAGCCTTGCTGATTTTCAGCCTGCCCCTGTTGACACATGCTGGATCAAACCATAGAGAATATTAGCTTAGAATAACTTGGTATCTAAGTTCAGATATTGTAACAATCATATTTGGCACGCCTAATGATAACATCGACTGTCGGCACCAGAAACTAATTCCCATGACTTGCACAATTTTCTCTAGGAAAACAGGAAAATACCACACCAGAATCTAAGACTAATAGACAAACTTATGGGATACTACGTAAATAGTTATGTTAAAAATAGATAAAATAGTCGGGATATTCTATTAATATCAATTTGCACTGGTATAATTCAATGTATCATGACATGTGTTGTGAAAATTCAAGGAATGGATCTGACAATGAGGAAAAACGAACAAAGGAGACTAAATACACATTTCTTATGATCGCGTAACAGTTTGATATACAATTTTCCTTGTGTATATGTACGTATAAAACACTTTGAGTCTTCTTCTACCCTTGGTTGACCAAAATACCTACGAGTACTAGGGATCGGAAAGTCCAGACATTCATTCCAATGTACAAAACAAAATTAAAACATCTGGCTATGTTATATAGGTATGAACATTCACTAGGTATAATATACAGTGTGGAAAAATAAGTCGGGCCCAGAAGGGAAACTACCTTAAATCCTTAAGTTGGCTCATTTTACTTAAAGGAGACATTTCTTTATTTTAAAAAGAAACAAAACTGGATTCAAAGATTTTTTAAAACTCGCTTGCCTCGCCCGTGACTCGAACCAACTAAAATAAAAAAAAAACACTCGCTATTTTGTTATACTAATCGATAGGATTATTATTCAGGATAAAATTTCTCTAACAAACATTTGGTCTTACTCTCGTCTGTCGTACAAGATATACATGAAGAATACCTTTTTAGTACACAAGTTCTTTAATGAACATAACCTAGTACTTACTGTTCATTTAGAACAATTTATGAGGTTTTCAAAAGGGGTATAAAAAGGTTTATGCAGGGTCGGCAACGCGCGAGTGATACTTCGGGTGTTGCAAGCGTTTCTAGGCGGCGGTAATTGCTTAACATCGGGCGGGCCGCATACCTGTTTGCCACCGACGTGGTAAAAAAATCAGTTAACAGTGAAACAAATTGCTACTAAAATAAAGATAATGTTAGATTTTACGATCATTTTTATTTTTAAGACCAAATGTTTGTTAGAGAAATTTTATCCTGAATAATAATCCTATCGATTAGTAAAATAAAATAATGAATGTTTGTTTTTTTAATTATAGTTCGTTCGAGTCACGGGCAAGGCAAGCTAGTTTTAGAAAATCTTTTCATGCAGTTTTGTTTCTTTTTAAAACTAAAGGAATGTCTCCTTCAAGCAAAATGAGCCAACTTAAGGATTTAGGGTAGTTTCCCTCCAGGGCCCGACTTATTTTTCCACGCTGTATAATTCAGCGTTCTTGATGTTTGTGATACCTACTTCCCCAAAAATTGGGTCACAATAACACAATAAACAAAGAACTTTTTATATAAAGCACGAAACACAGAGCTTTATAAAATTATCACTTAATAAACATTTTGATCGCGGTTGTCATAATTGAGAGTTACTAAGCGGCTTACGTCTCGAGTGTCGGCTACGGACCGCATTCCTCCCCGATACTCATTAACTTCCCTTTCTTAACTCTTTCCAGAACGCATATTTGCGTCAACGACCCATTTATTCAACGCTATTACTGTAGATTTTGTAACGGATTATTCAATTTCGCGAGAGATTAACGTTTCATTTGTTACCTAATTCTAGCGTGTCCGCCTGACAGATTCGGGCGTTTCCCTTGACTTATTTCTCCAAAAACAAATTACTTTAGCGCAAAAAAAGATTTGTATTATTTTTTTTTACTAGAAATTTATTTTAAAGTGGGATCAGATTCCGTTTAGAAATATTTAAGTGTATCGTCACCGTTCAAACAGTACATTTCAGTTATTTCATTTTGCGAACTGCCGCAACACTTTCTGCCCAATTTTTTTTATAGTTTATTAAGAGATTTTGTACTACTCAATAACTCATTGTCAGTCTTACATCAAAAACAAGTGACAGATGGTTGCCAAAACAAACACTTAACTTAACGCGAGAGTGGGTCGGATCCGACGGACTTTTCCACAGCCTACATCGCCGAATCAATGTCCAAAAGCCCATTTGTAACCCGCATCGTGACATTTTCGTGTCACCTCGTAAATTCACCAATAAAAACGATGGACCCGGGGGTAGATTCTTTTAAAACTGCTCCGAAACTCTTAGACCCTTTTTAAGGTTTTCTTCTTAACTTAAACAAACTTTTGATAAAGTAGTACAATTTAAATGTCTTAGTTACTTGTTAAATCCTATTTGATTCAACTCTTCTGAACTAGCCATAAAAAAAAGAACATTATTGTTCTCTGACAAGTAACGCGTAGCGTCGCGTCGCGCCTTGTCTCGCTTAAATCTACAATTCCTATTGCATTTTTCTACAGAATTCGGATACCCCCTGATGTGTAAGTCAAATTTTCCTCTAGCCTCGAAACCTGGGCACGCCTGACCTACAACCGGGGTTGTTTACAAAGAAAAGGTCATCGATAAAGGGTGACAGCCCGAAAACAACCGATTTTGGGTCATTGCGTAATTATTCTGAAACCATTAATCAAATCACCAGACCGGCCTCTCGGTGACGTATCGATGACGTAAATCTCAATTGAATATGCAGGAATATATGAATGCAGAGTTACCATATTCTCTACATACAGAGCCTCAGAAACGCCGCGAGTTTTTCGAAATAGCTGAAAGGTGATATTGATATTATTAACGTTTTCAACCCCATGGTACTGCCGGGTTGATAAATATCCAAAAACTGAAAAAAACATATACCTGTAATTATGTGATTGAAGCTGCTCATTACATTTCATGAGAATTAGTCGAGAAATGTAACCTATAAAGGAGAACAGACGGCCGGACAGCCAGACAGACGTACGAAAGCATTTGGACCAAGCTGAAACGGAAGCGTTTGCGCTTTGTGCTCACTTGGTCAAATAAATAAAGGAAGTGAAAATGAAATCATGCGATTAAGATCTGCGGGACATTAGATCATGTTTTGAGCGACGCGGCGCGCCCAATATTTCCGAACACATTTATCTATCACCATATTGGATCAGGAAAGAGCGTTCCATAAAAAAAACACTTTTGCGAAACGTAAACGAACTGTGTGTTTTAAATTGACTTCCTCGTACAAGTATTTTCCGGGGTGGATCATACGTGCATTTCTGCAAAATTATCTTTAACATCTCTTGAACGAGAAGCTTATGTTCTTATGTATGTAGTAGGGTTGAAAATTGATAGAGTGGACTATTGCGGTATTTGTAGACAGCGATGCTCAAAGTGGATGAATCGTTTCCAGCCGACCCAGTGAAACGGTGGCCGTCTTCTTTATTAACCCTATGTAAATATTGTTCATAACCGTGCCGCGGGTGCGCTCCATGAAGACAATGATCTGGTTTGTTTACTTCCTCTGAGCGTGAACGGACTAATTAATATGAGATCTGTAATCTGCGCAGTTATAAAATGTAGATTACGTGAAATCTTTATCGGAAAAGTTACGTCGTAAACGTGGAAAACTATCGAGTCATATTTTACTGTTATTTTGATTACGCGTAGGTACTTTGTTTAGAGTAATTTGTTTAGGTGTCAGGTAGGTTGATTAGAGTAATGTATAGGATTGCGAAAAAAAGCTTAAATGTGACCTGCAAAACTTACAGTTCCCTAACATACACTTGTGCAATAAGAACAACTTAAAAGCGTAGATACACAATATAAGTTTTTGAATAGCGCACATAAGTATTGAGATTTTAAGATAGTGCTTCTCTAGAAAATGATATTTTAAATAAAGTTGAATTTACTACATTATTAACAATGCTCCCCTCTCATGAGGGGAGCCTATTGCCCAGCAGTGGGACACTATACAGGCTACTTAAAAAAAATAGCAATGTAATTTATTATAGCCTTGGCTAAGTTTGATTACGCATATTCATATCACGCATGCGCTTGCGTCAGTACATGGCTAGCTTAACAGCGGGTCGTCCGATGGTTTTCCGCCATTGCCGCAGATAGGAAAACCTATAATAGGTAATGGAAATTAAAATCTTGTAGGCAGTCATATTAGTGATGCAGTGTTGTTTAATGTTTGTACGAGTATGCAGCGTGGAGGGAAATGAGCGGTGTGCGCTGAGACGAAGTGTGATTGCAATTGCGCGGCGACAGTTCCAGAGCTTGAGAGGCGTTAAGCAGCGTTTCCACCAGAGATGTGCGAGGATGTGTTGCGAGGAATATGTTTTTCATTGACTAATAGAAACGCTTCATTTACCTCGCCTCGCTCCGCTCAGCTGTTTCCACCAGAGATGTGCTGTGCGAGGATGTGTAAATGAAGTGTTTCTATTGGTTAATGAAAAACACATCCCTCGCAACACATCCTTGCACATTATTAGTGGAAATGCTGCTTTATAGGGGTACTGTACTAAGCACAAGGCATTGTTGAGTCACTTGCTACTGTTCGTTATTTGGGCGAATAATGCTACCAGGTTAAAAACAATATTTTTGACGCTTGTACTCGAAAGCTAGTTTAATCTAGATAGTTCTTAGCAAAGTTTCATGAAAATGAGATATTGAACTTTAAAATTACAGTGGCCGGGTTTTCAACTTTTCGAAGTTGTTATTATTATTTTAATTAAGTATGATTAATAAAAACTGTTAAAATTTGTTTTTATTTATTATTATAACGGCCAAACACCCTTTTAAAATTTCAACTGTCCCTATTGCGGTTTCAAAGGTAAAGAACTTCGTGACAGATGAATAGACAATACGTTAGGGTTCCCGTTGGGTATTTTTTGGTACAAAACCCTAAAAAGTAACATTGAAGTATTTAATGTACACCATTACTCCCGTTTAAAATATAAAAGGATTTTTTCTGTTTAAGTTATTAATAAGCCAAGAAGGCTCCAAGGAATCTTCCCTTGTTTTCGTAAACACTAGGGTTTGTTGTTGTTCGCACGTTTCTCGTCATTAAGTAAATTAATAAATAATGCCCCGCTGCGCTGTGAAGGCCGTATTGGGTTACAACAAAATGGAATATCACTTAGATGTGACGAGAGTAAATCGCCGTAAACATCTCTGATGAAAGCAGAACAAGTATACACGCATGTAAGTTTCTGTTAAAAATTGTATTTTTAATACAAGCTTTTTTGCTGATTGTACTTTTAGTTGACTATACTTGCATAATGCAATGCAAAGACAATGATTGTCGTCCAACTTACATACGTAGGGGAGGGTGGGTCACAGTGGAGCAGATTTTTTTCAAACTGATTTAATAGCACTGATTCTCTTTAAAAAGCTAACTTTTTTCTAAAAATATACGTTTAATATCTATGTTTAAAAAATAAAGACAAAGAAAGCACTTGGGAAGTCCGGTAAATAATATACTTAAAAAAAATTGGCGCGTGATCCACTGTAACCGTATCCGTGGGTTAACTGAATCAGGGATTTGGGGTACCACGAAACGTACGGGGTGCATTGAACTATAATTAAAAACAGCTTTAAAATATAGTTTACTTTAAAATGATTTTTCCTAAACATTAGGAAGTAATCTTCACATTGTGGCGATTAAATGTAGAACATAGAACATTTTGCTACATTATTTACAAGGTAAATATACTCACTCACTCTCTTTAAAGCTTGTACGTGTACAGTAATATGTCTCTTTCTATTTCGTGTTTTTTTTTTCTTAAAATACTAAAACAAAATTTTAATATAGTTTTCTCACCTATACTGGTTTATTGCCTATACCTAAATGTTTTTTTTTTGACATGACGCACCATGATTTTTCAAAATGTTTTTTAATTGTGGCTTATTAAGTAATTTTTTGATAGTTGTTTCTCCGCGAGAAGTGGCAAAAAAATGAAGCGAAAAAAAAACTATATTTTTTACATCCAAGTTCAAGGATATGAATGTCTGTAAACATATGCATTATGAACCCCAATTTATGCTCCTTAATTCTGAATTTATTTGATTACTTTCCCTTGCTTGGTTTAGCTAAAAAAACAGTTTAAAAATTACCTTGATCTTTTGTCATTTTCGTGAATAAGTCTGAAACAAAGAAGATCGAAGGCTGATATTACGCATACAGTGTTACAACCAAATCCCTTGCGGGGGCCACTCTTGTTAGCTTAGCCTGCTAGACCCTTTTGGACAGTTGTTGTTCTTAACACAACCTCAATGAAGGCCATGATATACATTTTAGGAATTTCCAGGGGAATTTTGTAAAATCCCGGAATTTCAATTGTAACTCAGATCGAATATAGTTTACGCGTGCGAAGCCGCGGGCAAACTCTAGTCTATACATATAATAAAGCTTACCTAATAAAAAAGCTATAAAAAAGTAAAAAATGAAAAAATACTAATAATATAAAAGCTTGCTAAACGGTCGGCTAGCGTAGTGGTTAATGACTGACTATGAATTAAAGTTAAAGATTCTCGGTTCAATTCCCGATAAGGGCAGTTGCTCGTATGATTAATATAAATACCTGCACCTTAGTCATAAGTTCATAACAGGACTTGGGCAATTGGTGCAATACCTAACTAAAACTTATTATTATTATAATTAGTAAAACTTTTATTCAATTATGATAGCTACAGCGTTTCCACAACAACATAGAAGTACGTACATTTTAGTCACATTAATGCAATAGCGCGGTGACGTAGGCACAGATAGGTATCATCATCATCATCATCATCATCATCCCAGCCTATATACGTCCCACTGCAGGTGAGAGGGGCTTGGGTCATAGTTCCCACGCGGGCCCAGTGCGGATTGGGAACTTCACACACACCATTGAATTGCTTCGCAGGTTTGTGCAGGTTTCCTCACGATGTTTTCCTTCACCGCAAAGCTCGTGGTAAATTACAAATGTAACTCCGCACATGAATTTCGAAAAACTCAGAGTTGCGAGCCGGGGTGAGTCAAACCACTAGGCCACCACGGCTTACAGATAGGTATGTTTTATTTTAATCCAATTTATGAAAAGTATAAACAAAGACGCCATTAACCCTATCACAGACATTTAGTGATGTGAAAACCTAGAACCTATTGCAAAATAATTAATCTGTTCATTAAATCGATTAATTTATTAATTGAATAGATCAAAGTATTTTTGTCTATTTTATTATTTACAATACTCGATTTAATTCCAAAGACTGTTCTTTCAATTATAAAAGCAGTAACTGTTTTTTTTTTATTTAAAAGTAAATAAATAAAAATCGCTTATTCAATCGAGCATCAATCGATTTTTAAAATGACAGATTTTCCACCACCTCTACGCTTGTCTATGCTACTACAGATTATACACACGTTTCATTCAAAAAATAACGTCAGATTTTAACGAAGATTTTTCAAATGAAAATTAAATATTGAAATCAAGTGAATTTTGGTGAAAAAAGTGTTTAGACGTCTTCTTAAACGACACGAATTATAGATAAATGTGTTATTGATTCCATCCAGTGGGTGTTTATACAAGAATTTTGATAAAATCGGTTTGTTTTCACTTTTTATAAATTATATTTATATACCGTATAGCGCTATTTTTTAACCGACTTCATATCGCGAATGTTTGACCCAGTACCTATGAGTTTCTCTAACTTGATTACGAATAAGCAATAACTGTTCCCTTGGTAATGGGTCTAAAATAGTGCGAAGGCCGTCGTTAGTGCTGTGACGTCATCGGCAGGCATGACGCGCGGCTACTATTGTTTCACCCTAATCTAATACATACCATGTTTTTTTTATTATTCAACTGGATGGCAAACGAGCAAGTGTTTTCATTTGTTTACCCCGTTTTGACTGGGAATCCTATCCTAGCCTATTTACTAATGCGAAAGTTTTTTGAGTGTGGTGTGTGAGTGTGTGCGCGCGTGCGTGCGTGTGTGTACCATTACTTCTTTACGCTAAAACGGCTGGTGGGATGAAAATTTGGTTTGGTATGGTAATTATGGTATTTACTTAGATATCTAAACGTTTGGAATAACACGTAGGCTACTTTTTATCCCGATATTCCTACGGGATCAGGATAAAATCTCGAAGTTTCGAATCATGAAATTTGATACGGCTGTTTTTAATGCGACGTCAATGAAAACCACGATGTTATTTTTAGGGTTCCGTAGTCAACTAGGAGCCCTTATAGTTTCGCTATCGTGATTTTTAAAAAATCCCCAATTTTAAATTGTGGTTTTCGTTGACGTAACATTAAAAACAATCATGTCAAATTTCATGACTCTAAGCCCAGCGGTTGTTGTTTTGAGATTTTATCCCTATCCGTGGGAATATCGGAATAAAAAGTAACCTATGTTTTATTCCAAATGTCCAGCTATCTACATTCCAAATTTCATCCAAATCCGTCCAGCCGTTTCAGCGTGAAGGAGTAACAAACATACTCACTCACTTACTAAATTTCCAAATTTTCGTATTTATAATATTAGTACGAAGTAGGATTTTACAGTTCCTAGTAGAATACTTGGTACAGTGATTGATATGAATGTGCTTTTAACATAATGTCGAGTAGCTGAAAAGCTTCCAAGAACTCTACGCAAGTAGCTGTTTATGTTCTTTAGACAATAAAGTGCTGATCGATGTGTAACCATTCCTACCTACCGCAGACGAAGAGGTAAGGTAGTAAAGTATGAAAACGTTTTTTCGTGATAAAGTGAGACAAAAAAAAAACAAGAATAATCCCAGTCCCAAATCAGCAAACTTGATAGTAGGTATTTTGAAAATGAGACACTTACATAGATCACCATCGAAGTCGGAACTCTTTGTCTCCGATTTTTGTACATTTAAATAACCTACTTATATAAGTTCAGTTAAGTTATGACGAAGCTTCCGATATTGCGGATGAAGTTTATAGCTTTGTTTAGGTACAGTTTAGATGTTTATGCCTTAGTTAGCTAGTTTGTAGCTAGTTTAATTAGTTTTAAGTTGTTTATGTTAATTATACTTAGTTGGCACTAAACAGTTAAAAAAAAACCCCTGACATTGTCATTTAACATTATTTTTTAATGTATAATGACCAGATGGTCCCAAAGGAAGACCAGCGCCGTTCGCAAGACCGGCAGATTGCTGATTTGGGACCATTTCGTGACATGCTTAGGTACTTAACTTTTTTTTTTTATTTCATTTTTTTTATTATTATGTTCTTTATTTTTCTTTCATTCTTAGGTTTAGGTTTTATTATTATGTTCTTTATTTTTCTTTCGTTCTTAGGTTTAGGTTTTTATAATAGTTATAAAAAGTAAAATACAGAAAAGTACATACAAAATAAAAATATTATAAAAACCTAACCTAGTTTGCCACCGGTAACGGGGCAGGGCCCAAGCTACCGGTGGTCAGGGCCGCAGAGTGAGGAACCTCCGGACGATGTGTGCCGTGTCCAGAAGTACCGCCTTCTGTATCTGGCCCTTATTATTATTGTTGTTGTTTTTTAGAAAAATATGGCGCTGTCCATTGGAGGACAATTTTGCCAGTGTCTAGTAGGTTTTGCCGTTGTACGGTAAAAAATCTAGAAACCGAAAATATGAGACGTAATGGTGGATAACAGCGTGAATTCTATTTTTTATTATTATTCTTATCCATGTCACGTCACGTTATGTCATGTCACGAATAAATGTTTTCTTTCTTTCTTTCTTTCTTTAACAGTTCAAAATCTCAATAACGGTTTAATCGATTTGAATGAAACTTAGCTAAGAACCTATCTATCTCTTCCTTAGTTTTGATATCTTTCGAGTTTAAAAAACTAAAAAAACACCGCATCGAAATCGTCCCATCCGTTTGGGAGCTACGATGCCACAGTACATCATACACACACTTCTAAGTTATACACCCCTCTGTTTGCATCGGGGGTCAAAAGCTGAAATGCGGAGCCAGTTCCAAATCACTTTGTTCGTGATGCGTGGTTCGCCGTATATAAAATATGTCCACCAACTTGTGCTGTTAAAACTAACTACTGACTAGTTAGGTTAGCTCTAAAATTAAAATACTTGAGACTAGCTTTTAACCTATGAAAAATCTTTCCAATCTTAGGTTCCCATCTATCATTTCCTACTTAAAAAATGTGTTTGTATAATCGATGTTAAATTTAGCTTGCTTAAATGTAAATCACCATGTTTACTTTATTAACAAGTTTTGCATGTTTCAACTTTAATTGTAGGGATACGTTATTATTTACAATCCAATCTCATAAATATTCATATGCATTCATAATATTATGGCGAATTTGCGTTAAGTATAGACGGACGGGAATGGAACGATCCTCGGTCACGTTTGTTTTAGTTTTCCTATTCTAATTAGATTGGAAACAATCCGATGTTGACTGGAAACTTTCGAACACACGCATTATTGTAATTGGAAACAAAATCTGCATAATGGTTCATTAGTTAATACCGATTCCTTCGGGAAATATGTGTGTATTTCCTTGCCAACTTGCGCCACTTAGCTTCGATCAATTAATGTTCTATTTCGACTCTAACTTATCATGAACATGAAAAGTATACTATACTAATCTTATATTAAAACTTCTTCCTGCTATTTCATACAAGCAAAAACGATAACAGGGTAAAGTCACTGACATCGGCCTTAGAGTGGCAAGACACAAATGGAAATCCAGCCACATTGCCAGAAAGCAAGGCTCTTTGTGCAAACAAATAATAGATCGGAGACTATAGGACCAGAGAAGACCGCTGGGAAGAGGCACATCCACAAATGCGGTGAAAAGATGATAACGTAAATGCGGCCGACAGAAACTGGACCCTCACTTCCCAGTACAGGAAAATATAAAGGGATTTGAAGGATATATACCTACACCAATTCATTGGTTAACAAAAGCTAGAAAAAGAGGATTTCACTTCTCAGATATCCTGGAACAAAATAATCCATAGCAAAGAATAATAACGAATGTTCGAGTATTACTGACGTTTCATTTTGTTACTATTTAAATTTTTGCTCGGTTGGCACGTGGAAATTCACCGCAACTGAACATTTGTATATGACAAACTGCATGTTACGGACAGAAATAGTTTCCAACCTAAATATATAAATCGTAATGCAACTGCCTGTGGATATTTTAAACTATTTGTAACAAGTATATGAGTACAGTCGCCATTAGATATATCGTAGCGGGCGAGGTTCTCAAATATTTTAGAGCAGCATTAAAATTAAAATTCTTTACGCTAGATAAGGTTAATAATATACAAAATTAGGACATTTATGGAAAATGTTCACTCTTATTCTGAGAGGAGGCCTGTGTTCACATTGGGACGTTTAAAGACTTAACATGATGATGATAAATGAAGAAAAATTGGGAAAAATAGCTAAATGAGCCAATCGCAAGCAAAACTGTAAACGTCAAACGGACCTTACGATACTAACGCCATCTAGAGATATTGTTCTGTCAAGAATATAAATTCTCATTTGTAAAATTACCTTTTGTATAAAATACCTTTAAGGTTAGGCGTATTGCCTTCCATTTTATTTAAAAACCCGCACTAAATATCACACTAACCTTTGGGAAATCAGCTTATAAAAGGTGTTCTATAAAAGCTCGTGTAACTCGATTATTGCCAGCGTCAGCGTCAGAGCTTTTATCACTTATCGCCGAGCTTTCCGGGCTTTCTCAAACCTTCAGTTGCGGACGTCAATTCTTTATTGTGGGGCTTAATGCTATATCGAGATCGGGGTTGTCACTTTTCAGATACGATTACTTTTTTCATATCCGGTTCCGGACTATTTTTAGACTTAACGATGTCATGATAAAAGGGACAAATTATATTTAGCTTTATTTTCCGTCGGACGAAGGCTTCGGATATTAATTATCCAGGGAAGGATGACAAACTCTTACGGGGGATAAGATAAAAAATATTACGGGGCACTTGTCACCAATTGACTTAGTCCCAAAGTAAGCAAAGCTTGTATTATGGGTACTAGGCAACAGATAGGTATACCTGCTTAAACACATTTTAAACACCTAAGCGCGTTCGTATTTTTCAATCAAATATCTGCCCCGGCCGGGGATCTTCATTACCATCATCATATGAGTCGTTGGACGTCCACTTTTGGACATAGGCGTCCCCATAAGAACTTTGTCACACTGTATTTATAGTCTTAACAATGAAAAATGCGTTGAACATACAGACATAGCTTCAAAAAAATGTTACCTTCCATTCCCTACGCAGTTGCTAAACAAGCAAATACGGCAAAGTCGTTATCAATTAGGACATATAATGGGCTAAGTTGTAACAAGCCGGCAGAGAGCACCCACGCACCTCTTTCATCTGTCAGTTGTAGCAAATGTCTAACAGCCTTTGTCCCTTCAGAGACAACGTACTCGTATGGGAATCCGAGTACCGTCGTGTCGAGAGTAATCGTCTTTTCTTTTTTCAGAACATCCTGTTTTTTGACTTGGTCCTTTATTCAATAATACCTAGTTAAAGTGTTCATTAGTTTTCTTGGCTGCCACAATATAGGCCTATTCTAGTGTGGCGTCATTGACATTTCTTTTTTTTATAAATTAATGTACCTACTTCCTTATATGGTTAACACATTTTTACGTTTTTTTTTATTTCTTGATTATCCAAGCAAACAATTTAAATGATTTTATTTGTATCAATGGAAAATAGTACCTACTTCTTTAATTACTTAACCTGAGCAATTTTATTGAACTTCATAAAAATTACATCACAATAAAATACTTTCGTAAAAATGACATGACGTAAAATGTTGTCCAGGATTTCTTATTTGGAAGCTAATCAAGAGAACATGACGTAAATATTGTCTATTTTACGTGTTCGCTCATTTCACTCTGCTTTATCTGATGTGTTATCAATTTGTTGACGATCCATTTCTTTTTTCAGGTAATACATTCCACATAAAGGTTAACACTTGTAAATCCAGCATTGGTAAGTCCTAAAGTCTCACGAGGAACAGCTTATAAAATAATAATATGTAGAGTTATGTAGCATTCTGGGATCTAGGCATTATGTAAAATATCGAGGAAAAGGATGTAATCTAATTTACAAATGCCTGGAAGTAAACTTTTTAAGTTCATGAACAGTCCAGTCAACGATAAGGTCAATCTTCATTTTTTTAATAGCCTTGTTAACTTCATTCTGACAGGAGGCCGGTGCCCAGCAGTGGGAATAACGTAAGCTGAGATAATGATGATGTCTGCATTGCATAAATATGCTATCTTTCGTAAATTTTTCGTTGAAAATATGTAAACGCATTGAGCATGATACTTACAATACAATACATATTTATAGACGCGAGGTAATCTTTAGTTCGTCTTTGACGTTTACCTATTCCATACACAAAATAGTACATAATTTACTTATAAAAGGTTTTATAAACTTACAAGCACTTATGAATGACAAAAAAATCTACCACTGGTTCGGAAAAAACTCTGTTGAGAAGAATCCGGCAAGAAACTCGACGAGGTATTTTTTTAAACAGATTTACAATATTATTAAATGATATCTATACATCAAGATGGAACTTTAAGCTTCCCTGTGTTTATGGTAGCCTTTGTCTTATCGACGTTAGTGGGAAAATCACATATATTCTTCCTTACATACATGATTATTTCAAAAACATAAAGCTTAAATTAAAGCATAAATTTTAAAATAAATAATGGGGTTTTATTAAATAGTTATCGGTTCACTGATTGGTATTCCGAACATTGAATAAAAAACAAAGATACACGAACGTTATAACTTTTTAAGCACATTTCAAAGCCGAAGTGTAAACAATTGAGTTGGAAGATTGACCTCTTACATTGATTTTGTATTTGTGATAAAAAAAATCGACTGGATGTCAAACGAACAGGTGGATCTCCTGATGGTAAGAGATCACCACCGCCCGTCTATGGGCAACACCAGGGGGATTGCAGATGCGTTGCCAGCCTAGAGGTCTAAGATGGTACATACCTACCTCAAGTGCCAGTAATTTCACCGGCTGTCTTACTCACCACGCCGAAACACAACAGTGCAAGCACTGCTGCTTCACGGCAGGATTAGCGAGCAAGATGGTGGTAGCAATCCGGGCGGACTTTGCACAAGGTCCTACCACTTTCAACTTAAACTGCACTTTAAACTGTCGCTTGTTAGCAACTTATAACAAACAGCTTACATACACGCTAAGTCTGAACTCAGACTTCGTAAACACCTTGTCATTCAATAGAACCTGTCAGCATCAAAGTAACAACAACTGTTATCGAAACTAAATAAGTCGGTTCATTCACCTTTTACCTCCATGAAACCTTCAATCACCTCTTTCCTAATATGATTTTATTGATACGATAGTTTGTTCAGTGATCACGGATTAGCTTTAAATGAACTTTATTACAATTTCGCTTTATATTGCTGTAACTCATGTAATCAAATCAGTCACTTGACATTGTGAAAAAGCTTTCAAGTTTAATATTATGAATCGAAAAACAGTTTTAACAAACCTGCATAATTTTAAAGACCAGTCCAAAGACATCCTCACACCACGGGCCAGACGTAGTTAAAGAAAAAAAATATCACCTCTTTCTTTATGTATAACCAACTTTCTAATATAACCAACCGAAAATATAGCGAAACCATAAGGATACCTTTTGCCGTGTTGACTACAGTACTATTATAAGCATTCCGTTTTTGAGATCATACCTACTGCTACAATACGCCTGCACTACGTCGACTGACGCACGTATAAATCCCATACGAATGCTACCCATCATCGTCTTGCAAAACTAAACACTGAAAACCTTTACGCCAGCAAAGCCGTCGTAGAATTTAGCCTGTCCCCAACAGGTCGTCACCCCCAGGGACCGTTCAGTATAGTTTTAGCATTATTTGAACGGAGGATACGCGTGTTTGTTCGGAACTCAAAAAGCCAACGACCTTCCTGAATACCTCGACGCTAATTGAAAATTAAGTACATCCCTTAACCAATATTGTTACGAAATTCTTGTGGTTAACAAAACAAGCTAATCAGTGTTGTGTTAGTGTTTAGTTCGTCGATATTGAAACAAGAAATGAACTTTAGATCGAGCGTATATAAAGACACCTTTTTAACCCCCAACGCTAAAAGAGGGGTGTTGTAAGTTAGACGCCAAAGTCTATTTTTCTGTCTGTGACATCACAGCTCATACTTCAATCATAAAAACTTTTATATACTATACAGTATATAAAACACACAGTACAGTACAGTACAGTAGTAGTTTTTTATAGTATTTTTATACTTTTTTTAAGATTGATTATTTTCTCTGGAGCGTCAAATCAAATAATTCCAAATATATTTTTATTATATTCAGTCCAATTAGAATGTTCGAAAGCTTGATAAATCCAATTAGTGTCACGACAAAGGATGACACCGTATAAATAATGAACCTGACAATCCTTCCAGTCACTTCAGCGATGGATTCCCAAAACTACTTAACATTTTCACAAAATGTTTTTTCGAATAATATTTTTACACCCGAAAGCATTCTTACTCGCTAATGCACATTTACGAGATACGTGCATTTATTTGTCTCGAAAACGATTCAGTAAATATGAATTAACATAATATCTTGATTTCTGTAATTATACTCAGAAATCGCGCAATTGGATTGCCATTCTTTTTGCTTCTATAGCGGCGTTGATTAAAATAGAAGGGTATGTATCCACCGGCATCTTTACTGTAGGTGTTAATTAATTGGTTGACTTATACGTGAGTAATTAAAATAAAAGTTAATTATTTAAATCAAATGCTGATCTTAATCAATGCCTGACTCCTTGCCAACAAAGGAAAATAATGGTTCATGATAATAAATGTATGAATGCAGTCGGAACAACATTATTATAATATTTTGGAAGCATTCACTACAATCCTTGAAGTTTTAACTATTGTTAGTTAAGTAATTTATCGCCTACTGAATAATTTAATGGATTTTAAAGATAAGCGTATTCATATAAAAATTAATTTACTTAAAATAAATGACGGTGACTAGACGAAACCCCGCCACTTCATAAATTAAAGATTGCTTTTAGAGCTGTAATTTATTAATATTGATCGGTTTAATGTATAAAGACTATTGCAATGACGCATTTTATTGATTATTTTGAAACAAAGTGTAAATTACTGTAAAATGGTGAGGAAAAGTTATGTAAAATTGTTGAAAATACGATGCAATATGTTGAGAGCGCTATAATGGAGTCTCGCCGGAGGACTTTAATCCTGCAATATTATCGTAACCCAGATTAAATGGAGCATCAATTGCGATGAATCTGTAATGAAGGCGATCGCTCGTACAGTTGGATTCTTAAATTAGTGACCTGTACGCGGAGCATTGGGGACAGCTGAAAGAAGTCGAAATTGTAACTTTAATGTTCCTATCAAAGAAGAAATAGTCATTCGTAACCATTTCATAAATGAAACTAACATTTGCTCAACGCATGACAACACCCCCGACCCGAGGCTTTCCAGTTTCGATACCATTCCATCACGCCCAACACATCTTCTGTCACTAAAATCTGTTCCAGTGGCCCAAACTAGCCGCAAACTAAGCGACAGTGACGGATTAGATTCCACAAACTTTCCCTATCGGTACATTTGCTGCCTTCGCAACAGAAAGTAGGTTTTCCCGTTTCGAGGTCACCGTGTTGTCACCAGAGCCCTGGTTCGAGAGTCCTTCAGAGTCCTAATTGCCCCGGCTGCGCATGACGTCTCGACGTAACCCGGCCCCGTAAACCTTTCGTAACCGGCGCCCGCCAATGAAAACAAAAATAAGAGAACCGTTAAAAAGATCGTTAAAGCCGATCCATCGACCCGTTTTCCTTGTTCTGTTTACGTTTTCCGTTTATGTACTAATTCTGAGTGAATTAGGCGTGGATTAGTGACATTTATTGAGTGGGAATCACTTTGTTACGACTGGAACTCGGATTCATAGCTAAATAAATATCCAGACGTATATCTGACTGAGGAAGATGCAGACAACTGCGACTATAACGTTTCAATAATTAGCTTAGTTTTAGATTTCGGTATATAAATACAAGTATCACACTGGAAACCAGTGCAGCGCGTTGTCGTAGCATAATACTGAACAGCGATATTCGGTTCCTAGAGATGAAGTTATGTACTTTACGGTATTAGTAGTATGTATGTATTTATGTAAACTCTTTATTGTATAAAATAAGTAAACAAACACAATAGTAGTAGTATTAGTTTTTAAATTCCATCTATTATATTTTTTGTTGTTTACCTGTGTCTAAAATTCGTGTCAACAAATAAATTTCTCTCTTTTTTAATCTCCTTGTCGCGTTAGGTACAAGTTAACCTAAAATAAACATTTTTAGACTGCGGAGTAACTGCGAGCTATACTCACGATACGATGGCTATTCGTTTGTGTTACTCAAACAATCCAAATTACACTCCCGATCTGATGCAACCGTTCATCGATGTGTATCTGTGTTGAAACCTAAAGTGCTTCTCAAACCGAAGAAACCCCATAATTTCCGCTAAATATTCGTTAACTCATGTAAGCAATAAAACGCGTTGGCTCTGCTTTATGTAACCATGACCCAACCTAATAATAACTTTACTAGATACAATCATTAAGTGCATTCAGTTCTCGCTTTAGAATTTTCACGAGAATACATAAGAAACTCTTGTTTACTAGCAGTCATGTATTCTGGTTCGGTTCTAGGTCGAGAATAATAGCAACCACAAGACTAACTCGCCGGATTTATTATCCATTTATTCTAATTTTGCGAGCGCTTAGTGTATTTATAGCGTTTAAATTTGCATTTTGTTATTAAATAACGTGAATGAAAATCACAGCCTGTACGTAATTAGGCGCGTCGGGTGGAGGCGTGTTTGCGCCCGAATTATGGAAGCGTGCCTTATGAACTCCGCGCCCAAATTTTCTATGTACACACTAAATTCGATAGCCACGTGTCTTTCCAGAAATAGAACGGTTTACCTGGAAAGATTTATTCATCGTGGCGCCCTGCTTTTCAGAAAAATGCGGTGAAATAAAGAAGGTACAGACTTGAAATTGCTTTCCTTTTGTTGATGAAATCGTTGGGTACGTCATTTAAAAGTTGCGTGTAGAGCGGCCAGGACTAAACGCGACCGGTACTCGTAGCGACTGTTTTCTCTGTTCATTGCGCGGTCGAGACGTTAACTACACTGTAGTTATTTGGTAGCACAAGCAATTAACAGATAAAACGCTCGCTGCGCCGATCGCATGTAGTCTTGGGCGTTATGCGCTGACGGTCTACAACGGCGCGGGCGTTAACTCCGCGTCTTGCGTCTGCGCCGACACTTGCTGACATAACTCGGCCAAGCATTTTGCAACACGATATCTATTTATAAAGCTCGCTATTTGCTCATCCGAAATTAACACTGTTTGTTATAGACGTCCCCGCATAATTATAGTTTGGTGTCTTTAACCGATAATTAGGACTAGTCGCAAGAATCTGAAGATTGAAATTATTCTCGAAACAAATTCTGAATCACGATTATCCAATACAAAGAATTTGTCCTATAAAGCCCTCTGATTTTCGCGTGAAAAGGACAAGCGATAAATTGAGGACGTCTCGGAAACTCTTAGTGAGAGATCCACGCAATTTTCAGAACATTTCGGAATAAGAAGAATACGTAGGGAACGAGTGACCTACTGACATTAATTTAAAGTGCGGACAGCGAACATAACAAAGAGAACAATTAGAATTTAGAACGGAGCGGGAAAAAATGCTATCTTTGTCTCTGACAATGCACACACGACATTCAGTCCGCCGGTCGTAAATCTGTCTCTTCCTGGTCGCCTAGCTGCTCCCACGGCTCCTTGTACGATGTCGCTGCGATTTACAACAGCTTCACTTTCTCGGGACGCGCTGGCGTTTGTTTTCTTCTTTTTTTTATCGCGACGCAACTAAATCATTCCTTATTGCCACGTAGATACTCCAACTTCATTCCTGCCATGTTTGTATGATTAAACAGAGTTCCACATAATGTCTTTCATATTTATGTAAGTCAATGAACGCTTTTAACACTGACCTACTGCGATTCCCAAAAAATCCTGTACGACGGATATCCAAGACCGGCACAGTAATAACATCATGATGTCCATCGTTAATTAATTGCAGATCAAAACGGATAGACAGGACGGTTATTAAAAGCATAATTCAGTTCGGAAACTTGGTGATTTACGGTTTCAGAGAACGGCTGGCTTAGCGTCGGTGCCGCTTCTTATAAACTATAAACCTACATTTGAATACCCTTTCGAGCACACGAGTTTAATGCTGGAACTGTATCCTTTTACTTCCTAGTGCTGGTTCACTGTTCGAATGTCATCTGATACCCATAACAATTAATGATATTCCATTACACTGGCATTGCTCAGATATATAAAATATGACTTAAGGGTGACTGTACTCAAGAATTTAAACAAAAAATAAAATAAGAGTAACTTGGGAAGCGAACTTAAACCGAGCACGGTTTATCTGTCGCTGCTTAATACTAAACTGCATCTATATAAGTAAGTAGGTATCTTTTAATTATTGTGCCATAAGAAAAGATTCTCTATATCGCTAGTAACTATACTGGCGCATTGCCCCCATAATCTCTAATTTCACAACGAAATCTCTCAAAAGTATCAAACCTCACTTTTGTAGTGCCTCATAAATATCATAATCAAATCATATACCTAACTACAGTAGATGTGGTACATAAATGTGAATTCAAACGAAAGGCTTAATAGTGCTTAACATTTAGATGAGAAGTTCAGAGGGGATTCAACCCGGTCTATTTCAAGCGAGCTTCAATAAAACTTGGTTTTCTTAATAAATTTGTATGTTATTGCCCGCTCATCCGACATCGACATTCAGAGTTACAAATAATACATAAACAAGTTATTCAAATTCTATAAAGGCTTTCGTTAAAATTAATTCCTTGTAAAATGCTCTTGAAATTTAACTTCAAAAATTATAGCACATTCAACATAAAATTGTCTGTCTATTGGTCCCTAACGTGTAACTCTACCTACTCCATGCACGAACATAACTTAAATTACATTTCAATTAGCAATGCGAAGAGAGATAGAGTCATCATGGCTTAATTAACCTTAGCTCTTGAACCCGTAAATTAATTGTAAATCCTAACGACATATTCTTTCAAAATTAAATTACGTGCAGGGGTCGTCCCGTCCTGGATCAAGCAAATGCTATTTTGCGACGTAAGACCCTAAGTTATTTTATGGGACAGTGACATCACAAAAGCGTCTACTCTATTTTCCCCAAAAGCCTTACGGAATTATCTCATGTCTCTAGTTTACGCCTACGTCAAGGGGTTTTTGTTTGATAGTGCCCGTTTTCCCTTGTGTTTTGATACAATGATCCCTTTAATCGCGATGACAAACTTACGCCATGACGTCATGTTTTGGAGTGTAGAACAGTCTTAAAAATAATCTCTTAATTATTCCTGACGACCATTGTTAACTTAAATAGAATTATGAGTCCCAAAATACATCTAGAGACTTTAAGGTTCTATTCTAATTAAAGGCAAACGACGCAAAATGTTTATTTTTATTATGTAAGTACTTTGATTTTTAATCACATTGCGTTTAAGAAAATAATCATTAAAATAAACCAATTAAATTATTACGTCGCTTTAACAATCGTGTACCAATAGCGTGCTTAATATGTTGGCGAGGCGCGTATGAAATTATTTTTTTAACTTTCACAGCTACACTCCAGGAAAATACATATTACATTAAACTATATATTACTCGCCGTTTTAGTGTCAATAACATTTCAACCACACATTTTATGCTCAATTAAAAACATCAGACATCAAGAAGGGCTCAATAAAATTAAACACACATCCCAATTTGCTTAATTAGCATAAGATCTTTCCGCCAACCACATCTTATTTAATGTTTATGAACCAGGAAGCGAAATAATACATTATTCGGTAGACAAAGACTTTTCATGAATTAGTGTTTACGAGGGTGACTGAAAATAATTAGCACTGGTTCGCGAAGACCATAAAGATTTCCTTCTCTGAACTGCCAGTTATTTGAGCAATTTGAGAGTCTTTTGTTTTAGTATCGAAATGGAAGCGAACGTGGATAAAATTGTCAAGGATCACTACGAGTTCTGGAATATTCGCCAGATACTAAATGGGTGATGGGAAACTATGAAACGATCTTCGTGTGAGACAAAGGGGGGCAAAAAGAAGGAAACTTCAGATAAGCAGTCAACTGTTATTGTAATACGCAACATCTAATGAAAATTGTGTTTATTTGCATTGCGTTTCACAATACTTGTAGCGTTTATTAATTATTAAACATAGCCAAAAATATTATGTATGTATGACCCAAAGTGACGTCGTTTGTGACAACTAGAAACGCTGTGTTCAAATAATGGAATCGCTTTTTACCGAATATAAAATAATGTTCGAAATTATTGTAGGTACACTTTTACGTTATTATAAGTAATAATAGTACATTACTGCAGAGGCCATGAAGTAAGGGATTGATGGACGAGTTCGGGGTAGATAGAACGAGTCCAGCAATTCCTGTTCTGGCCGAGATTTGTTTAGTGCTTTTCTCAAACAATGTGAGGAAATATTTCATCCATCCATCCACCCATCCATCCATCCATCCATCCATCCATCCATCCATCCATCCATCCATCCACCCATCCATCCATCCATCCATCCATCCATCCATCCATCCATCCATCCATCCATCCATCCATCCATCCATCCATCCACCCATCCTGCATCGCATCGCATCGTATTATCGCAAATGCTTACAGAGTAGTGGTGGTTGGCTGTTTGTAATTTTTCCTTTGTCAGTTTAATGTTAGTAAGCAAATTTTAAAAGTTAGGGCATCGGACTATAATGGATTTTCGTACATACTTCATGACCTAGGCCAAGAAGTTATGTAGGGAGGTGTTAGGGTGCCATAAATGAGAAATTTTATGTCTCCATTTCGTGACATTATCGCATACATTTCCGAGCATGTTTGAGAAAAATAATTTGCTGGTTTATTTAAATTACATAGAAGGGCTAGTGTCAAAATCAGTCTTGGTTGCAACCATTGTCTTACTCTCCACGCCGAAACACAACAGTACAAGCACTGCTGCTTCACGGCAGGATTAGCGAGCAATATGGTGGTTCCCATCGTCGTCATGTCAAATTTACCAAATCTCTTCGAAAAAATTATTATTACTTCGGTGCATGCAGCGTGACAAAATTACAAATTTAGTGGCATACGTGTTCTAAATTAGTCAAAATATATCAGCTCACTCAGTGGCATAGTACCCATAACTGAACATTTTATAATTGTTTGGTAAAGAAATGTGATCAAGTAGATAAGCAGTATTTAAGTAAACACGTTTGCCTGCCGACCACACGTGCGAAGAATCATTTAACCGGCGGTTAACGCTCGATTTCGCGTGGCTTTTTAGACTCTACGTACTCGTGTGTAAACCCCTTTATTGTCCAATACACGTGTAGTGACGTCTCTATGTAACTTTTTTCTTTTAAGTATGTTTTTTTTATTCAGTATTAAATTCCGTTCCTACCGATCATTTTAAAACTTTTACCCGTTTCCCCGTTTTTACCCCAGGCCACAGTCATAGAATAAGTAATAGTACCACAGTACACAAACCGTGCGGGCCATAATTAAAAAAAACCGCCGGCTTTTATTTTTTTCTACATGGCCAGTATGACATGTGCTTGAACTTGAACTAATCGCCAAATCGCTCGCGGCAGTGACGATAATCGGTAAATCGTAATAGTAACGATGACATCACTCATCATAGCAGTCGTTAGAACTGTCAGCGAGACACTTCACGCTGTTTCGAGTCCGCAGACATTTTACGCAACTTACATGTTCCGCAGTCTTAGATGTTTTATGAAGCAACACTCAGGTCATCAATCAAGCATCAAATCGTTAGGCGTGGAAGGGAATGGCCGAATTTGAAGCTCACTTTGAACTCACCGCCTATTGTTTATCGATTAATGTACACAGAGTTGAAAAAGGATTATGTGCACACGGTGCACACTCAGACGTTCAATAGACGCACAAAAGTAAACTGGCGACTTGAAATGAAAACTAAATTTACTTACCACGTGTTTAAGTGTTCTTATATTCGAGCAATTTGTTTACCTTTTTAGGGTTCCGGAGCCAAAATGGAAAAAACGGAACCCTTATAGTTTCACCATGTCTGTCTGTCTGTCTGTCCGTCCGCGGCTTTGCTCAGAGACTATCAATGCTAGAAAGCTGTAATTTTGCACGGATATAAAGGTAAACTATGCCGACAAAATGGTATAGTTAAAAATTAAAAAAAAAATTTTTAGGGTACTTCCCATAGACGTAAAGTGGGGGTGATTTTTTTTTCTCATTCAACCCTATAGTGTGGGATATCGTTGGATAAGTCTTTTAAAACCATTAGGGGTTTGCTAAGACGATTTTTCGATTCAGTGATATGTTAGCGAAATATTCAACTTTAAAGTGCAAATTTTCATTAAAATCGGGCGTCCCCCCCCCTCTAAAATCTAAACTAGCGGTTGGAATTTTTTTTTTTTAAATCAGGATAGTAGTAAATATATCAAACTTTCAAGGAAAACTATAACGGCTAAGTTTGCTTGAAAATTATTAATAGTTTATGAGTAAATAGCAGCCTAAGGTATAAAATATACCTAAACTTGGAAGATTCCGTATAAAATACGAAATCCTTAGAAAAATATTATTTAATTTTTTTCGTAATGGCTACGGAACCCTATTTTGGGCGTGTCCGACATGCTCTTGGCCGGTTTTTATTTTTAGACACAGATGTCTATGAATTTCTGAAGATGTAAAATATTTGATCGTTTTATCTACTTATCACGAATGAATGGCAAATGAAAATACGGTATCGTCAAAGGAAAACAAAATAGCTTTAATTATGAAATCTTCCGTTAGTGAATGAGCGATGTGAGTTGAAGGCCGGAGGTTTACCAACCATGTGTCCGTCGGAAACTCGGTACTTACTACGTTATCGGAAGTTTTGTACTCTTAAGTTTTACCATTGGCCAGTAGAATCACCAGTGCCATTTTGAATATAAAAAAAATCATTCAATAATTTCATTCTTAGTTCAACTGTTTATTACGATGGATAGCCGGTAATTACAACAATCAAACGTTTAACGGCTTTCAATTGTTTCCTAAAAGCGAAACCTGGCATATTCCGTGTACGGACCATAAATCCTTACATAACACTGTCTATCCGCCGATCGCACTTCCTGATCCGATCGCCCACGCGTTGCATAACGCATTAGCATATAAGCGCACTCGATATTTGGAAGCTTGTGAAACATTAACTTGGCCTGTTTTCTATTATTAATGTCATCAAGTATATTTTGGATGTGTTATCTAAACCATAATTGCAATCAGGTTGGGAATGTTTATGAAATTGATTATCGAGATCGGTCGGGGATATTTCTTTGCTTTGTTTCTTTTGACATTTTATCAGTCGGACAAAGGCTTAATTACCAAAATTAGCTCAGCCGACTGAGTACTTCAGGCTTTGCTAAACGCAGGGTAACAAGCAGGGAAAGGGTATACAACTAACACTAATCATACCACAGTTTAATTAATGCACTACCCCGCAAAATTTTTAGCCCGCCACAAAAACAGCCTCCAGTTTATTTATTTAACGAAGCGTCAACTAAACCAAGGTACAAGTATAAATATCTATCTATTTTGAATATTTATTGTTTACGCGTAACCTACATTCGCGAAGTAAAAATAATTGCGAGCATTGCGCGCTCCAGCGGGCTTGTGTTACATGTGTTACGAGTTGTTAGATCAGATCGAGTCGTCTCGAATACCGAGAAGCGTGCTGACCGTGAAGTCGGCCGCGGTCGAGACGCGATTTGACATTGTTCGAGATGAGAGCGATTTTAAAGTGAGATTGCTCTCTATAATAAATTATTTTGTTTACCATTGACTAGACTAGAAATAACTAAATGTTATGCAATCTTATTCTATAGGAATTAAGAAATTGTTGACCTAGATCGGCAGTTTCCGCATGTGCTTTAGGTAAACCGTGTATGCCGATCCATGGAACTTACAACCTTGTCCCAGTAATCATCATTGTACACTATGTTCACTTTAAGGAAGTCATTGGGCCATTTATTGAGAAAAAAATTAACTGTGAGTCGGGCTTCTGGTAAGATACTATTAATTACTTAATTTTAATTTTGATGACATAAACAAGCAGAGGCGTTTTTACTTATAGTGCAGGGTGTGCGTTGTACACGGGCGCAGTGGTGTTGGGGGCGCTGGCCGCGGCATTTTGTACCTATTCCATTTTGGCCGCGCGTTCCTAGATGGCGCTAAAGTAATAATTGCACACGGGCGCTACATGGGCTAAAGACGCCGCTGTAAACAAGTTTATCATTTTAATAAGCAAAGCAGGCATTGGTGTAATTTTACTCGTAGTTAAGCTTTTAGATACAAACAAAAGGACGTACGAAAGCGTAGGTGCACATGTGAAATGATAAGCTTAGTTACTTAATGAGACCGAAAATAGTTTCACAAATTAGTTTAGCCTCTGCCATTTCTAAAGTCCAGGGTCATGAGATCCCTGACGTCAGACAATAATTACCTACATCCCGATTTGGTCCCTGACGATAGACTCGTTAATTTTCCTCCCGAGAAATGTTAAGACCAAATTCAATGCTCAATGAATTTGTAGTAATATTACAAAGTAGAGCTTTTCTAAAATAAATTTTTCGTTTTTTTTTAACGAATAAATATATTTCACTGCTATAAACACACAAGTTATTGACGATTTTTTAATGTTTGTGATTCTTTTACGCAAAACTGTTGTATGGATTTTGATGACATTTGGTATAAAAACGGTTTATGGCTTGCATTAACAGATATTATAATATATATAATTGTATAGTTTCCGCGGGATGATGATAAATTAATACAATACAATGGTTCTTTATTGTACACCAGAAATAGTAAGCGATACAGAAAACAGGTACACAGAGAGAAAATTACAAGGTAAGCAATAGGCGATATGATAAATTAATTCTTCGCAGACAGTCGCGAATTTCTATTGACGCTGTTAATTTTTTATCTCTTTTCTTATTTATGTGACTGTAAAGAATGCGCGTAAAAATCTTTTATTCATCCATTTTCACAACTTAATGAACTAAAGACATCTAGCTATTAGCTTAGTATTTCTTGTATTTTTGAAGTTAAGAGCAGATATTTTTGCTGTCGATCTAGGCTATTTATATACAGGTCTATAGTTACAATCGTGGACGTATTTTCTTGCTTTCTTCTCAAGGAACCACGTGCGTTTGTACCATGCTACATCGTTTCTCGTTTTTATAAACGTGACTCGTAATTTAGAGCGTGACTCTATTTATTTCAGTAAAATTTGAAAGTAATTATGTAGATATTTTTGCCCATGATAGGGAAATGTCTATAATACCTGTATATATTTACAACATATTTACAACAAAAGTTCGTTCGCCAATGATAATGATTCAAGTGTGTGTTTGTTTGTAATAAACTGTTCTTTAATTGTGTGTGGGTGTGTGTGTGTGTGTGTGTTTAGAAAGTATGTGCTTTATGTACTGCTTGCTATGTGTTGGTGTGCAATTTCCTAGAAACACCCCCATGTAAACAGGGACAGAATTATTTTTGTCTTACTTACCCGTGTTGCCTAATTTAAGGTTTCAGAAGTGCGTCACGATATAATTCAATAGACGTCTCCATTTTAGGAACCTTTCAATTAACCTCTGCCAGCGACGCTCGAAGCGACGTCACTGCAATATACAAGTGCCTTAAACAAATTTATGTTTTAATTTGTTGGAAATACAATTACTTATAATCGTTTGATCGTACGTGAGCGTCAAATTATTCTTCGTACCGAGACTTATTTCATCTTTTCATTCATTTTACCTGTATATATAGGGACCTATGGTCTATGCATCTTTGCGTTATTTACTACCACATACAGGATTGAAAAAAAATAATGGGTCTTGGAGAAAAAGTACTCTACATAAACTATAAATTCATACGATTTTGATGAGATGTATTTTAGCTTATCGAAATTTAAAAGTGAACACAATTTGAAACTTTGATTTTTCTTGGTTTTAATTTATTTTTAAATGCAATTCTAGAAGAGACTTTACATGGGTTTACAGTGGGTAAAATTCCCGTAGCTACCACTAAAGAATATAAAGTCCATTTATTTATGCACGTATCTCGTAATGTAGCAGATCCACATCCTTGAGACAAAGCCATCCTTACACTCACTACTTCGCACAATTTGACACTTGGCATTTATGTTGACGTCCTTCGCCTAGTTTATGTACTGGTACCGTGTTAATGAACATGTAAAATGTAATTGGTAGGCCCGGAGCTACACTGTAGCATCTCATTTCCAATACGCGTAGGTCTTCGCATGAGCTCAACCAATGTCAAATTACGACAGAATATAATACAACATCGTAATTACTGTTATAATGTTTATGCTGTACACCTGACACTTTAATATATGTAAGTCTTCCACTACACACAGTAACTAATAACGTCACTGTAACAATTAAATAACCATTAATAAAGTAACTTCCGATCCCACAAGCCTTTTAAACAGATACTATGTAAATGTGTGAAGTTGTGAACCGACTCATTTTAGTTGTCATATTTTTACGAATCGGCCGTTATATTTTGATGTTGTCGTTTTCGATTATTTGTTCTGTACAGTCGAGTTCATAATCTTGTGAGCAAAAAATTGATCAAAAATATCTGAATACGCTTCTACGCCGTTAACAATAGAGTTGTGTTCAGATATTTTTGATTAAACATTTCGTTTTGCTCACAAGTTTATGAACTCGACTGTACTTCTACCAGATAATTGAAAATATCCTTAACCTCAGCGATGAAGCCAACCAAAAGTTGCAAAATCTCATATCACGATAGATTATTCTATTCCATTAATTCTCCGAATCCCATGGAAATTCCTTTCATGAGCTTTCTCAAAGCTTCAGACTTCAAAGCTCGCCCGGTCTCGTGCCGAAATCAATTTCCGCGTCGCGCTCTGCTCGTGCGTTACACGCTTAATCTGTTAGGATTGATGGCCAATATTGCCTACATTTCATACATTTGATTCTAGAGAAAGTGTATAAATGCGTTATATTAATTATGTGGGTCAGTTGCGTGCTAAATGGTAAATTTACTATATACCAATTTATCATGATCAATTGACCACTCCAATACATCAATCAGATCTTTAGGTTTCAAATACATCTTTGCGAAATATAAGAGCGCCCGACAAGCTCGATGGTTAAGAGTATATTTACGTAGTTTTTTTGTTTAGTTAGAGGTTCTATGAGAAAACCAGAATCAATACATCTATTTGTCTTTCGTTTTTTTATCTTTAATTTCTTGCTCTAACTATTTGTTTTTTTTTTTCAGGTAACTTATACGACAACTCTAGTGAAGGTATCGTAAATCAAGTACTGACTGACCATACATTGAAGTACAAGTTAGCATTTAACAAGGAAAAGATTAGCCTAGACTGAACGTTTCTTTCTGATAGGAACCTTTTAAAATTTTCGTATCATTCATAATGCTCACGGAAGTCTTACTCTACCAATAGCAAAAGTCTCGAGACATAAGATCTTTACTTACTGCATTGTCAACAAGTCTCAAAGCATTACGGTTGTCACAGCTCCTTTTCAAACTGAAAAATTGATATTACTTCCCTTCCCAGTCCATTAAAGCTTTGAAACGAAGCGGTTTCAGCGCCGAGTCACGCGCACCTGGATACCGAGGACCTGTCACTAATAAATCTCCGCGCTCTATTTTTAAACTTACGTCAGTCGGAAGCTGTTTTAAAATTACATTGTTATTCTGGGATGCGCCATTTTAGAAGTGATAACAAGGTTTACCACGGAGGTCGGGGAGTTACGTGGATAGCGACCAGAACTCCAAGAAGTGAAGGTCTACATATAGTATGAAATTAGAAAAAATATGTCAGGTGATGGTTGGACGACTTTGACCAAACACTGCCTATAAATTTTTGATTCTAAATGACGCCTTAGAAACAAAACGCAGTAAACATTAAAAATTTACCAATACCATCACAACAGTTCCTAGGAAAATTATACAGGGTATTCGTCAAAATTTCCCATATCTACTAACTAAAGTATTCTAGATTGATTACAAAAATTGGAATACAGTTATCAGTTTCAGTTAAACGTTGTTAAAAATTATACAAGAAATACTGGCTTTGAAAAATAAGAAAAGAACCATTTCCACCAAAAACACTTAAAGTAAAACATAGCACCAAGCACCACATGACCATGTCACTATACGTACGTAACCTACTTACAATGCAAGTCAGGTGGTTGCAGGTGGTAGGACCTTATGCAAGGTCCGCCAGGATTGCTACCACTATCTTACTCGCTAATCCTGCCGTGAAGCAGCAGTGCTTGCACTGTTGTGTTTCGGCGTGGAGATTAAGACAGCCGGTGAAATTACTGGCACTTGAGGTATTCCATCTTAGGGCTCTAGGTTGGCGCATCTGGTATTGACCAGGGGTAATGCAGATGTTTATGGGCGGTGGTGATCTCTTACCATCAGGAGACCCACTTGCTCGTTTGTCAACCAGTCGAATAAAAAATAAGTAAATTGTCACACATCAGTGATGTTTCTTGAGACCAACAAGCAGCCATCCTATGGAATATCACAATCAATATAAGCAAGTGAATCGCAAAATCTTAAAAACCAAGTTCCGACTTCAACTTGGTTGGTTGCAGAAAAAATGAAATAACTCACAAGGTAAAATCTGGGGTAACGACAGCTTTTAACACATATTGAAGCTGGGCTTTCTCTAAGCTACGTCGATCGACTTGATGCTGCGGTTGGCAAGACCTGAGTCTTCATGCTCGTTTCTTACTTATTAACAGTAATTAGCGGAATGGTAACACCTTTCACGCAGTTTTGCTCTGGCTTATAAGTAATCTCATAACATAGATCTTAGTTTAAAAAGTTACTGTGCTCTCAGCCCCATTATTAATAAAAAAAAAATTAACATGAAACATTAACATTTTACACATTAAACATTTTTTGAAATATTTTTTTAGCAAAAGAAGGAGATAAAAAATAAGGTAATAGTAAGACCTTATTTTTTATCTCCTTCTTTTGCTAAAAATGTTTGAATTAAAAACACTTTACTCGTAGATACGAAGCGTCTTAAATCAAGGGCCTTTTAGATACATTGTTTTATTAACCATGTATAATTAATTATCTTAATTAAAAAATATAGCTCTCCATCAGAAAACAATTTTGCCAGTCTCATCAAACTAATTAAACATCGAAATCTTAAACAGTTCTTTTTCTAACAACCAATCTTCATTAAAAAAGGTGCAAATAGAAAACTAAAAATACTCGAACATTTTTCAATCAAAACATCCGAATACTTAATAGGCCCATCTCGCGACGGTCTTGGTCCATTAGCTTGTGAAATATCTTGTAATAATTAATCGGAGTTTAAAATAAGACAAAGCACGGTTATAGACGCATCAACTTAAAGCATTAAACCAACTGGAGAAGACAAAAACATGCCCATCTTAAATATCTTTCTGCTAAGTTTATAACCAGCAGTCATAATCCGTTACATGTATGTACAAATATCGTGTGCGTGAAGTAGGGCCCCTATTGTTATCGTTAATTCAACTGTGACACTTTTTTTAAAGTTCACTATTAGATAGCAGAAACTCAAAAATTAAAAAGAATATCAAATATACGTGCAAAAAGTAAATAAGATTAAAAATAAATGTGTACTTTTTGAAAGATTTCCCAAAAGTACCTACTAACTTTCACTAAGTAACCTTTTCACTTTTTGATAAAAATAAGTGGGTATAGATACTTACTATTTTATTAAAAAAAGGTGGCAGTCCTAATTACTCCTAATGTAAAGGTACCTAAAGCTAGTGTATGTCGATATCGTGATTATGTATGTATAGGTACGCTACCTCGCCCGTCGTCGAAGGCGACAGATTTTCTGACATAGAAAAATTCCACGTGACGCCTCCGTTTGGCTTAATGCTCCAAACACGTCGGTCATATAATGAAATTTATCGTACATTTATATCACGGCGTTGTTTATTTATACTCAGTTTGTCGCAGGTGATATATTCTCTAACACTGGGGTACGCGTGGCCAGAGGCAAATAGTTATGTTAATTTATTGGTTATGAAGTCGTCTTGCATTGAGGCCATATTTATGCCTAACGCGGTAGATCAACACGCGAATTAATGTTTGATAAGTATAGGCTAGTGTGTTAAAATATTCTAATTGTTCCGTCAGAATAATCAGAAAATATCTATTTATTTACACGTATTTATTATTTTATCAATTAAACAAAAAAATATGAAGATATAGCCAGTCAAAGTTCCGCGAGACGTCATGCTGTGCGGCACTTTTTAGCACGCACGAGGAAGAAGGTCCTCATTTTTTGAAGTCAGTTAAAAATAGTACCCGCTCAAAAAGAATTTAGAGAAGAATTTTTACATACAAATGTAGTGTTTAGTGGCTGTTTGGAACAGGTGCGGCGTGGGCTCGCGACCTAGGTCCCGGCCCGCCCACTCGCATTGGTCTAGGCTGCGTAGTGCTTAGGCATGCGACCTAAATGAGGGACGCTAAGTCTGTAGCCTTGTGCAGAAGGCTTGCGGCCCGGAACAACTATGCGCTGGCGGCAACTCGAGTTATATTTCACTGCAAAGTTAAGACGATAACCGCGCACTGGCTTATTAACAAAACGCGCATTGTATTACAAAATTGCTTGCTTATTTAACTTGTCCTACAGGACTATGGGTGGTAGGGTCACCATCATATCAATATCAGCCATAGGACGTCCACTGTTGGACATGGGCTTCCCCATAGACTCCAGTTGCTTAGGTTGAAAGCGGCCTGCAACCAGTGTGAACACGCGGTTTTAACTATGCTGTTAGGGTGTGTTTCCTTAAATACAGCGCAAGCTGAAGAATAACCAATGAGATTTCTTTATTTTTCACAGAGTGAGTATATGGCTGCGTCGTCCACGTTGTCAGTAGCGACCATGGTATGAACTTAGCCGTGTTTGCGAAATATTGGCGTACCTACTCGAATAATATAAAAGCATGGGAAATTCTTATGTGAATGACGGAAATACCAATTAGTTTTTGAAACTCTTCGTTACCCGAGGCTTCATGGCTTATTATTCATCACAGAAACATAGCAATTTAAAGTAATCAGTAGAGTATGCAGTAACTTTAAGTTACGGTGTTCAAACTGTGCAATGAAAATGCGCTACTGATGCCGAGTCCACTAAAACCTAAAAAACACCATGAACAGAGTTCGTTTGAATAGCAAAAGATATGAAATCTGTTAATTTACACGAAAACAAATTTTCCTTCTAGTCAAGATTAAAATCTCGTCCATCTATCAAGATACAATTACGCTAATAAAACAATACGGCATAATGAATTTTATAGCCGCGTTCTAAGCGATTGCAAAACGGCGCGAGGTCGCCCATTAATTTGGATTCGCCTTGTGATTGTTTGGATGCTAACATTTACTTCGCTTCCTCCAACAACGTGGCCCCCGGGATTTCGTTCTTTGATAATCTGTAAAAGAACATTAATAAAATCACAGCAGTTAATAAGTTTTTATTAAAAATATTTTTTATACGTATGTAAAAACGTATGTCAATTATTTGATTTAGAATTTTGCGAGCGTCGAAAAATGTTCGCGTAAAAATAAATCTAATTAAAAAAGTCCCGTATAAACTTTACTTATTGAATATTTCCGTGGAATTCCTTTAAAAGCAATGTTGTAAATGGAAAATCTAAGCGGGATTATCGGCAGTGAACAGTTATCGCGAGGGCAGGTTAATTAAGAAAATACTTCTAAATTCCACATTGTTTCCTATATATATTTAACATTCTTAGAAATAAACTAAGGGGGTCCTTGCCCTGAAATGTGTATTTCAGAATAATATTATAATTTTGAAATTGGGAGACTATACATCTTTAATATTTTTTCGTTTTTTCCTTTATTAATTTATGACAGTGGAAGCATTCTACTCTACACTTCCACTGAACGTACATACGAGTGTAGATATACTTACTTAAGATGCTTAGTCTTAGTTTTGTAACTAAGGGACCCCATACATCTCTGTATTTTTTATGTAATTTTTCTTTAATGTAACATCATAATTGTACATTTAATGCAAATAAAATATATTTCTATTTCTAATGATATACTGTACTTTATTTGTAATTATTTATTTTGGAAAAAATGCTTGTTGAAAAGTTTCTTGCGGCGCATTCTTTTTGGCAATGATGGTATTTCCGAAAGGGCTGATATTAAAAGAAATGACGTGTAAAAGAGCCCTTTGGGGTCAAATTAGTTCCATAATAAATGAATGAAAAGGTTTGAATTTTGAATTTAAATTTGAGGGTTCTTGCTGTGTTATGAATAACTTATAAGTTGCATCCGAATCATGAACGTCTGAGACTTTTTACTCATGTTGCAAATTAAATATTTTTTTATTACTTCTTAAATAGCACTCAAAGACAATAAATTAATTGCTAATTATTACGTAATCTGTGGTAGTACTGTCAACTTACCAACAAAGAAAATCTAAACATATTTTATTTATTCACAAGGCCCGGCGTTTCGTCAGTTTCCGTTTTAATCTGATCATATTAATTAGCGCTAACGCTTCGGTGCCCGCCATAATTAATGCCGTGCTTCCAGGCATTTGCGTTTCGTAAACAAAAACATAACAACTGTAACGGCTCGTAAATTAATCGTGATCGAATATCGCGAAATTGTAGACTTAGTTATTCTTTTGTCGAATGTCAAAGGTTGCAGGCAATGTCTACGAGTATTAGTGAATGGTAGGAAATCTTCTTTGTAGGGCGAATTTTTGGAACATAATTTTTCATCATTTCGACGGAGCATTTTTTCAAATGTCTGATTTCTGTTAAATTATTTACTTCTAATTGGTGCCTCATATATAATTTAAATCTTTACAAACGTAATCAATTGTAATCACATGTCATACATAACACCGCAGTATAAAAAAAACTGCCCACTAAATTAATCTCAAATAGTTCAGCCAGTGGGTAACCCACACCAACTCCTTTTAAAAGTTTTCAAATTATGTATTTTTTAATTGAGATTGGCAAATGTGTCAATGCAAGTGACAACAAAGACCTGACGACATCTTGAATGTAAATTTCCAGTGAGAAATCAATGAATAATTTTATTTTTCGGTGAATTTTCAGTGAGCCCACAGAATAAATCCCAAAAGAAATAAATACAAAAATAAAAATAACTAACAAAAAGGTCACTGTATGTATATACACAGTCAATCAAATAAACCGCCCCGCGTCATACCAGGCACAAGAGGTCAAACCTTTCTCACGAAGTCATCCTCATGTATTGTTAACAAATATAAATAGGTCAAGGGTAAAAATATGTACTTATTCAAAGATTCAAAAATAAGTACCACAGTCTCTTATTCCGACGCAATAAGGCCGTAGTAACATATTTTTGAGTGGTTCGAATAGATACTTATTTTTGCACTTGACTGTACATGCCTTCACACATCCCCTACCTACATTAGCATAAAATCTGAAGCAGCCTCGCTGACATTTGCCGTGCTATTATGTCTGCCGAAATCTGATTAGTAGTTGCCAATATTGGCATGGTAGGCATACGGGTACAAGCCACCCCGCAACCCCTGCCGGATGTAAATGGCGGGCAATCAGCGGGCTATTTCCGGAAGGGGCGCGTCCGGCAGCCGGCGGGCAAATCATTGCCTTGACAAAGTAAAAGGACGGTGTGCATTGAAATGTCGTAATAATAACTCTATTTATTAATTTAATATGAATTATAAACAAATACATGTGTTTTTGTGCTACCGTAAAGTGAGGATGGGATTTGGATTGCTTTACAACTGTTATAGTATCGTATTTGTCTGATTTTTTCTTATTCGTCAAAACAATAACAAATGCCTAAAAAACTATGAACAAGTAAAAAATAGCGTTTATGTACATTTTTTAATTAGCACTTTATTAAGTAGCTTGGTTTACGTATGTAGTGCGATGGTGCGGTATGAATTCCAATCGTTTCGACTTAAAATACCGTAGACACAAAAAAACTAAAGCCCACCACTAAAAAAGACGTTTTATCTGGAAGCTTAAAACCGACCAATATTACGTCAATGCGACACCTATACGACACTAATTCAATTCCAGTAAAGTGAGAAAATATAGAGTCGTCCCATTTGGGCGGGCGGCTGGGCGGGCGACTTTTCCCGCGGCGGGAAACTGAGGCACTCGCAGCGAGCTCGTCGCCGCGAACGCACGCATCGAACGCACACGCGAGTAAATCCTGCGGATTATAGCGCTTTCGTATAAACAATAAACTATCTCCAATCAAAAACAAAAGACAATCAGATTAGAATTTTTTCTTTTTTATAAATAGGTGATTCATTTGGCACCAGTACTTATGACGTTTTGTGACTAGTGTACTAAGTGACAGTGCCAGAGGTTTACGATGACATTGGACAGGGACTTCGGTGGTGGTAAAATACAGCCGGCCGCGTCTGTTTCTTGCTTGTCCCAGTGTCAAACCATTTTCGGGAAGAGGCTTAAACGCTGGGGTTCCACCGGATCGTGGGTAAGCCCTAAGCACTGTTTCGTTCTACTTTGTTTACTTTACTTTCAATTTCTTGCTTTTGTTGCGTGTTTTTATTTCTTATAGATTATACTCGTATTTAAATTATTACTATTTCCAAAATATTGCTTTATGATGCAGATTTGAAAAAGTTAAATGTGGGAGCTTAGTTTAACTTCTGATAAGAGTTAAGTGTCAATCGAACACGAAATGCCGCTACTTTAATTAAATTTAGTATAAATTACCTTGAAGTCAATTTTAAAATTTAAGTGAAGCTTTTAACATTGACAGGAGCAAAGTAAAGTCTCATGCCAATTCAAAGTAACTCTTTGATAAATAACTTAATTAACCTACATCAATCCAATCAAGTTGTAGCTCTCAAAGAGCTTCAGAATATTTTAGTTCCAATAAACGGCACATCAAAGCTATACACTATCAAAGCAAACTTACTAATAACTTGGCAGCTTAGTAATAGCCCTCTAATATACGATTATGTCACATTATTTAATATAGAACGTTATTAGTTCTTATGTGGAAAATGAGCTATAACTTTTGCTCAGTAGGTTAACGATGCTGTAGGTACTTTACTTCCTGCTAAAGTATTGTGTTAATATTGCTTTTATTACGCCAGTTAGATCAAAAACTTTATTAGAAGCCATAAATTTTAAAACATTATGTTTCTTGTTAAGATAATAGTGATGTCAGAAGTAATATATTGTTAGTCTGTAGTCTGTTTATTTTGTGTTATAATACGTGTGTGTTAGTTAATGTTGTTATAGTGAGTATAAACGCTAAGGCGGGCTTGCATACTTAGGGTTAACTTTTAACTCAGAGTTAACTGTTAACCCAGGTTTTATTTGTTTCAAACTAGAACTTCAAACTAGAGTTTGTTTAACAATTAATTCGTATAATCCTGAACCGTCCAAGGAATCTATTGAAATAAACACTGAAATCGAATTGAATTCTTACGGTTCAAATCGACGCAAAACATTTTATCATATTTATCACAAAGAGGCTTTTTTGTGACAAGGACATCGTTCGTTTTGTGTTTTAAGACAAACCGGACGACACTATTTAAATTGGCAAATCTTAGTAATATTATTGATCAGATACGAAAGTTTATGAGTGTGTGTGTGCGTGGTGAGACGGATTTAGATGAAATGTAATGTACAGATATCTGTGTCTAGAATAATATATAGGCTGCTTTTTATCGCGATATTCCTACCGGATCGATTTTGCATTATAAAAATCCCCAATTTCAACCACTAAGAGAAAAGGCGTAAACTTTTGTATAGGTTTTATTGATTCAAAGTAAAAGAAGACAACAAAGTATTTTTTGGCAACCACTAGAATTTAGTTAAATAGAGGAATTTCAATTCAACTGCCAGATCTTATGTTGACGTCACAGTGGTGACGACCCGGTAGCCTAGTGATTACAGAATCTAACTACGATGCTTGAGGTCCCGTGGTCGATCCCCGATGGCAGATAGGTATTGTATAAAAAACAAAAATAAATGTTCTCTAATGTTGGGTGTTTAATATGTAATAAGTATGTGTGTGGTGGTATTGAATAAAGAGTATCTATTTATTTAAGTATGTTTACTTATTGCATAGTACCCATAATACAATTTACACTTTTTCACTTAGGTACTCTGGAAATAGGTCAATTGATGTCAAGCGTCCCGTAATATTCATATTTTATATTTGTAATGATTTATGCACGCAAAGCCGCGGCTAAAGACTAGTTAACAACAACAAATCTCGAACTATCAGAACCAGTCAACATACGCATGCAGCGTAAATAACTCCATGCCGTAACTAAGTCGATTCGCAATCCACCCCCTACGTCACGTCATTCGTTATTCACGTGCCGGTCACGCGCTGGTCACGAGAGCACACCCAATCGACCCCTAGGGTTTCTGTAGTGCAGTTAATCAACAGAGTGCCTTATTTCTTTGCTTACATTGTTTACTTTTGTGCACCACTCTATTTTGTTGTTGGGTAGCGTGCCCTTTTTATTCACTAGGAAACTTCAAAAGGAAGATGAAAACAATTCGCTAAAGTGTTACTTTCGGAGGATGCAAAGTTAAAGTCAAAATATAAGTATAAACTCAAAATCGGTAACATGGAAATCATTATTGAAAACGCTAACTTTCGCTTCTACTTTACGATGACCGCTTAATATCCTTTCATGTTTAGATCTCTGTACATATCTATTTGCGCCCATATTTTAGTATAAAACGAGTTTATTCTACCTACAACATAGTTTTCATAACAGACGGAAGCAGGGACTTAAATTAACTAAATAACATACGTGTATTGAACAAAGGTTAGTTTTTATTGCGCTCTTACGCCTATTGCAAAATAAAGACGTTTACATCTACAATAGACTATTACATGAATCGAAACGATGGGTGGGTTTATAATGATCTGTTCATTAATCACTCGATGCAACGAATTTTATTACCTAAGAGCGCTATGAGGAACGTTAGCCAATAAAATGCATCTAATTCTGTTTTGTATGGGCCTTCGTAAAATTAAGTATTACACGCAAACGCTCGTAAAACAATCTCAGATTTACTGTCATCGAGTAGAAATGGAAAATCGACAGCTCGAAATGATACGCCCAAGAGCAATGCCAATTTGAAATACAACAGGGCAAACTGTCCATCCTGAATATCATCAAACATTGAATCTTGTCTCAGAAAAAGTTCAACTTGTATACAAATTTGGTTATATTTCAGCACAATTACATTTTGACCAAATTCATTTTGGACCGTATTAACTTCGGTCAGAATTCGAAATAGTCAATTCATACGATTTCCGATTTGTACTGAATGACAGTAATTCCAATCTAAGCTCTAATCTAACTTTGTGTAGTTCTTAAAACATCTGTTTGACATTATACAGCTGTTACCACAATCAACATTAAAATGACTCCAGCAAAGTTTAACCATTACACCCAACGCCTCACATGTGCGAAAGGGAATACGACGCTATTAATACTGTCGTATATGAACATATATGAATAATGCAGTAACGAACGATTTATTGTGTGAGATAAAAACGACAATGTATTTTTATTACGTCCGAAATCGTTAATACGTTATTAAGTTCAGGGAACTTCCGAGACGCGTTGTAATCTTGTGTTTTTTGCGGTGGCATTTACTCTGTGACTTAGCATTTTAACAGCGCCAATGCCAATGTCAACTCAACAGTTTTACAAAATGAGTAGAATAACGCAAGCTTTTATTTAACTTGCTATGTTAGTATGGATCAAATCTGGAATATCGATATAAATCACTTGTAGTGGTCAAATTGACTTGAAATTTGTGTCCATACTGTATATATGACAAGGCAAGTATGAAGCACAGTAGGTAAACAAAAAGCTTGTGTTAATAGTTATTTATGTGGCTGGTGCATAATGAGAGGCATCAAAGTACGAGTGTGATTTTATGAAACGAGCTGAAGGCGAGTTTCATAATAAGATCACACGAGTGTTTTAATGCCTAATTATGTATAGCCGCATACATAACTTTATCTACATGCATATCATAAGTTTTCTATAATATGTTCAGATATGGCCTTTATTTTGACTTTGACTTTGATTTTGACTTTGACTTTGACTTTGACTTTGACTTTGCATTGTTAAAAAAGTATTACCGATACTTTAATGTAAACATTAAGATGCACCCGCAGATACCAGGTTTCTTAATAAAGCCATTTGATAGTCGTTAACATATAATAGGGAAGTTATGATATGCATGTAGATAAATTATTTTTTTACTTATTTTGAAATATGCGGCTATACTTAAGCTGCTGAGTTCTAGCGATCTTAAATGTGCACATTTGCTGTAGCAAAAAAGCCACCATTTTGTTAAAACTGAAAATAAAAATGTGAAACGGGTTGGAGGCAACGCTCTGGAGCTGCGTATGCGCCGGTGGAAATCAACGGGTCTGTGTCGGGACCTTGCTGCCGGCGAAACAGGTCCTAGCGGAACTGGTTCTAACATCTCGGGCGTCAAGTGCCTGCCGACCGTTTACGTAATTTGCTAAATTAGTTACACATTAATCGGCATTGTGATGCTTTTGTTGGAATTAGATGAGACACGCGATGGCCTGAGAAAAATGAAAATATAAAACAAACTTATTTTATGTTTACGCTCCACAAAATCCCGGTTTTTAACTATCCTGTAAATTGTAAAGCTCATTTTCACGGCAATGTGCGTGTTTGTTAACTGTAAAACAATCACTCTTGATTAAGCTGTTACAAATACAGAAATAATGAACTTAATTGCGAATTACCGACATCGGAGCGGCGTAGCGCGAACATTGCGGACTTAAATTACTGAACTGAATGCGCGCTTATTAAATATGTACGCTGCATTTTTGCACCTAAAATAAATGCGCCCGACACCCGTTCATCGTTTATTTGAGACTAACGAGATGTTAATTTTGAACCGAGTGCATATAAATAAAACCGTATCCCACGCACCAGTAAAACTAATATGTCAAGGTTCGTTTAGGAGATGTTTATGTTTTCATACGGCCGTGTAATTAACAGAATCCGGCGTCCGCGTAAACTGACGTAAGGTTTTTAACGTCTCTATACCTACCGAAGTTAACGATGCTGTAAACATTAGTTTTCCGCCCGCCGTGCGACCGTCGCGGTTTTCCTGCTTTTCACAAATTTAGCAAATGCAGCTGCGACGTACTCGTAGAACCGCTCCACCTCAAATGCAATAAATATAACGGGAAGTTCAATACGATAGTAATATTCTCTGTTGGTTGCCACAAATCAGTGCAATAAGTTTACAAGAAGACAAAATTCAGGGTAGATAATAGCCAGTCTTATCGCTTAAAAGCGATATCTCCCAAACAACCATTTAGATTATAGAACCTAATACAAATACGTCAAAGTAGGTAAAAAAAATCGAAAAAACGAACGAAACGAAACGAAAGGTGAAACGAAAACAATAATATTAAGATAAATACAAATGTAAGTACTTGTACAAAAATATAAGTGAAAGTTGTCAAAAAGGCTGTATGTGAGAAATAGATATAAATTACAAAAAAAAACAGAAGGATATAAAGCAGAGGAGGGAAACTTAGTATCTACAAGCTGTTTTTGTTCAAAATATCAAATTAAACAGACACTTAGAGACATGGTCTCATTAAAATTGGTAGATAAGTACAAGAATTTAGAACAGCAATTTTTTATGAATTCATACTCGCATTCTATGTCATAATTTATACTGTCTCTATTCTGTTTGTACGTTACACGCATGCAATATGCATATAACTGCAAGACTGCCACTCTACAGAGATTCCGCACCCTCTAGGGGATAAAAGACAATGTTGACGCGACGAGAAAGGACGCAGAAGAACAAGTTCAGCATCTCACTGCATGTGGAATGAATATAAATACTTGCTCTGAATTATAAGGTGCAAGTGAAAGTGGGAGCGGTTTCAGCTGTCTGTCTCAACATCAAAACAATGGTGCCGCCATTAAAGCGTGCCTTACGATTTCCCTCACTGCTTTTGATCTAACAATACTTTCGTTGGTGTCTGTCATGCGATACTTTGGTGATAAAATGCGAAGTTAACATTGAAACAACGAATAAAACTAGTATTAGACGCCTACTTGTGACCCGTTGCATGTTTATGTGTTTTATTGGACACAAACACACAATGCGGAGGAATTACTTTCCACGTTAAAAAAGTTACATTATGATCCCACCGTATGCGCATGCGTGATGCATTGTCTTGTATCATCTCACATGAAGAGTATTGTTTTTAAGTTTGTAGCAATGTTAGACAGTTATTGACTTAAGTGAAAGTGGTGCTAATAGTAGTGCTAATAGTAATTAATTAGCAAATAAAAGCGTTTAGCTGCGCGGTCTGCGCAAGAGGCGCCAGAAGATCTATAATTCTCAAATATCGCGTGCAAACAACCGAAATTCCGAGATATCGATAAGCAAATGCTTCGTGTTTGGCGTCAACGGCAGAGATCGATATCTTTTAAAATATGGCTTTTGTAAATATTATTAGGCACGTTTTATTATCTTGTCATGTCATTCGGAAATACTCGTAAGTTTACTGAGAAACTTCCATAAGTTATTGGAACAAAATATTTACTGTGTTCAAAAATTAAACATTTACAAAAACATATAGGCTATAGGTACGTATTTTTGTACTTACTTGCCTTTTAATTTGGTACCCCACTACGTTAATGCATTATGTACTCTGTGGTTAAAGCGCATAAATCCGCCACTTTGATTTTAGGGATTTAATAAGGTACTCTCAGTAGCATACATGGTATGCATGTATATACATACAGGTCAAAAACATAACCCTCCTTTGGGGGCTTTGCCGCAGTCGGGCAAAAACGCATAACCAAATACATAATAATCATCTACGGGTGCAAAGAACATGATAATGTCGTTGGTTTCGGACTTTTGTTTACAGGGTACGTTATTTGCATATTAGGTACCAGGTGCGCCTTACCGATCTTATCTCAGCTCTTGACCCTACAAAAACCAACGATCGGAACTGTTACCAAACTCTGAACACCAATGTTATTATAATGTAGCCGACCCTTGATATTTTCGGAATCAATTAACCTTTCTCCAAACAAAATTAGATCGGTTTATCAATCTTTATGTCTACCGTGTGTCGAAACCTTGTTCAAGGATCTGAAATTTATTTCAATACGCGATATAAATAGAAAATTCATTAGTTATAGGATTTCTTGACGGTCGATGTCACCATGCGTTGGAAAAGGATACTTTGTGGGTGGTTTTTGGTCTCTGTGGAAGAAAAATAATAATCACAGCGCGAACGCTCGGACGCGATTGAAGTATGATAATCATAATGTACTACTTGCTCTACTTCCGTTTAACATATTCCAGTTTTCCGAGACCTCTTTTAAACTTCTTTTTCTGAAATGTCGACGTCCGTCTACCTTTATGAGACCGCATATTCTAATGCCATAGAATTAATACTCGTCGATCGCTAAAAGCACACATCGGCCACATTCCTTGTGAAACTCACATTCAACCGCAGTCTGACCAAATTTCGCTGTCCATTCAATACACGAGGTTTCCATGCTGTGGTTTCAGCGTATATATACAACGTTAGTTCTTACACAACTCAGTTAGCGCGGTTCGCGACTTATTACTACGGCCTAGTTGACAAGGTGGCGTAAGCCTTACATGTGTAGCGACCCTAATGTTAAGCTGAATAAATGATGCGAAAATCTTATTGAATGAAGCTAAGATATGCTAATTACGCAAGTTATGGGTTATTAAGCGGTGCTGTGCGATTGTACGCGTAACTTCTGCTTAGGTGCGTCTGTCAGCGGGTGTAAATGGCACGTTTGAAGTCACTGTTTTATGTGTAGGAAGTTGAATACCGTTACTTATAGTGAAGTTAACGTTCTTATTGATCACAATAAAACATTTTTATTTGTATAATAAACTTAAAATATTCCGAAATAATTTAAACCTTGTTTAGCGCTTTTAATGACTTCGAGAAAAGGATTATTCGCTTGTTCAGCATGCCGCAGCACTATCGCGCTCCTAGATACATAATAAACTGTACACTGTCATACTACTCCGTCATGACAGCTTCAGCTGCACAGTCACGTGCCTGGTCTAAAGCGCTGATACTACAGGACAAAGGAGCCACTCAGACGGCCACTTACACACGCGGCGCCCTCGCATATCCTCACAGACTTGCCAAGTAGACGGTTCCGAGATACTAAAGCTTGTTAAAATCCAGTCTTCTTCATTTAAAATTTAAAAAAAATCAACCAAGTGCAAGTCCAATTTCAATCGAGCAAATAAAAACCACGGAAATTAGTTTTCTTAAACGGGTTTGATGATTATTATTAGCAACTATAAGCCATAACCTATAAATTCAAGTATTTGAACCTAATAAGGCTCAAAATAGGTCTCTGTGACAGACTGACGAGTACTCAGCGGAGTCTTAGTAACAAGGTTCATTGGCACCCCTTGGGTATGGGGAAAGCCATCAGAAAAAAAGAAGAAGGTCAACAGTGAATGTCATTCGGCTGATATGATGATAATGGTGATGATGGGTATGGCCACCTCTGAAAAGTAAAATACAAAGTAGACTACTTACATTCATCAATGTAAAATGCTAATGTAATTCACTGAATTAAATTATTTTTATGTTTGCCCTCTCCTTACCGCACGCCCAAAAGCAATCTAACGTGAAGAAATAAAGGGCGATGCCCTGAAGCTTTTCCCGGAGCTTTTAGGATTTAGGAAACTTAATTTCCTTAAGACCCGCACGATCACTTCATTGTTTGGTTTTCATTAAATCTGAATAGATCGCAAAGTGTTAATAATTCGGAAGCATTCCGCCCCGGAGATATTTCCTCTGAGGGCGACGACCCCGCTTATAAAATATTGTAATTATTTCAAGTGAAAGTAATTGACAACACTCTTCCTTACATATTAATTACTTGGGGATATTGTTATACATCTGCGTCAGGCACACGAGCCACAATAGGCTGTTAATCAGAAGCTTTTATTTGTGTCATCATTTAAGACAATAATATATTCGTCAACGTCCTGAAACAAAGCGTGTAAATCTTTAGTAAAACATGACAGTTTAACGCGGTCTCGACCGCAGCGCATTTAGCATGATACAAAGATAGAGTTCCCTTATGTCACCAAATCATGTTTTGAAACAAATGAAAACCGATGTGCGCCGCGCGCTCATCTCACGGCTTCACAAAAAAAACAATTGACGTTCGAAAGAATCGACACGCAGCTTTAGGCTATCAATAGTTAATAATTAATCGTGGTCGTTTAAAAGGAAAGGTTCTCGCAGGCACGTGGCCTTGCCTGCTGCCTGCTGAGGCCACACGTCTATTCCGCGCACATAATGGGCATGAGATGACAGCCGGGATAAGCCTGTCAGATCGACTGAGCGCATGACGTCACCCAGGCTCCGAACTACGCACTTGACTCCGTATAAGGCTCATTTTTGTCCCATTGTACCGACGCCCCTATTGAAGCTGAAGGATGAGGGACAGATTTTCTATCGAACATCCATTCGAACCTTTAACCTTTCCTGTATATTGTAGCAATATAATTGTCAACTGATGGAATTTCGAAGTGGGTGCGACCCTCGTCGACTCTAACTCGCACTACTGAAAATTTCCTGTCATTTCAAGTGATATGATCAAGGCTTATAGTTGGGAAAATGGAATGTCTCACAAGAAATAAGTAAAACTTGTTCCAGACGACATTCTACAACTAGGTAGATCAATTAGATTTAAATTTTTCTCTTGATTTAATCTTCTCTTGATGACCGGATGGCCAAGTGGTTAGAGAACCTGACTACGAATCTTGAAGTCCCGGGTTCGATTCCCGGCCGGGGCAGATATTTGTATGAATAATACGAATGTTTGTTCTCGGGTCTTGGATGTTTAATATGTATTTAAGTATGTATTTATCTATATAAGTATGTTTATCCAAACTCAAACTCAAACTGAAAACATTTATTGACAAGAAAAATCCGAAATCCGTTGCCTAGTATCCAAAGTACAAGCTTTGCTTAGTTTGGGACTAGGTCAATTAGTGTCAAGTGTCCCATGATATTTATTTATTTATTAATCATTTGATAAATATATTCTCAAAAGGATATCCGTAGATATCTGCGACATACCATTCAGTGGTAGGTATAGTTATTAAAATGCCGTATTAAAATGCCGATGAATTTATTAAAGACAACCCGAAACACTAAGTAGTATTAATTCCCTCGAACATCATGACTACGCAACCACTTTTTAGAGTTCCTTATCAGAAGGGTGACAATCAGAACCCTATTTCGCTTACTACGCTGTCCATCTGTCTGCCTGTCATAATTTAAGATTGTATCTGAAAAAAAAACCAGTCAAACCTAAGTCTGTCTTAAGTGAAACATTGAAACTTTGTAATTTGCCTGTAAGCGACTGTACTTCATGAACTTAAATAGGCATTTTAATTTTTTGAGATTTTGTGTTGTGTGTCTATTTTTTCATTCGCTGTATAGAACCCTTGATGCGCAAGTCCAACTCTCGCTTGGCCGGTTTTTTAACGAACAATCCGTCTTTGGAGCATCAACGCGTCAAAAACTGCCGTCCATTACCGAACATAGCAATGCCTTCGCGCGCAATTCTTTTATTAATTGTCGTGGCCAATTTAGCCGAGGATATGACGCCATGCTGTCGGCGCACGCGCGTGATCCACCTGCAAATGCGTCCAGCACAGCACGCAATCGATATTCATCCTTGAACAGCTCATGGTAGAAATTGTATTGTTATTTTATTGTTTCGACGCGCGTGCCCCAGCGGGTCAATTTACGTCTGATTTCATATTATGCACCCTTTTGACGCGATTCACTTCAATCATCTGTCAAAGTTATGAGTAGTTAAGTTACTAACATTTTCGAAATGTGACGCCATCTAATGTAAATGCAGGCAGGCCGTTGCGCCACTTCAGCGCGTTTAGGCATTTTCCCACCGATTCTCTCGCTCCTAATGGCCGTATTTATCAGTAGCAATCCGCTAGTGTCTCTGAGAAATGAAGATCGAATAAGTCTTACCACACCTCACTTGGCCACTTTTCATCAACGCCGCACGCCGATAGCCAGACTCGATGCCGTAATTCGTTTTCTATCGCGATTGATAGCTCTTAGGCTTTAGGAGTCGATTAGCGAACCGATCAATTGTATCGACTATAGAATGTAGGTACACGAGAACTCATTTTGAACGATATTGTTTCGATGCGGCTTATATAATCGCTCAATACTATGTTGAAATTATATTTTGTACGATCGAAAGCTGCAAGTTACCATGACAGTGTTTAAACTGCTCTCGTTTATCCGCCGTCATACACATCGATTTGAGTTATCTTGATTAAGAGTGCTCTAAATGCTGCGTTACAAGCAACGGCATGCTTATTTAGTTACGAATTGCGAAACATGTAACCAGTATTTTATAAAATAGCTTTCGAACGTTGATTCGTTATTTTGTCAAACGTCGCCCACGCACCGTTTTTCTTTTTGGTCTTCACCGGTGACCTGCGTTATGTCACGATACACGACACTGCCGTTGCCGCGATTGATTTCATAATGCTTAACAACAGTTTATATTCAAACAGCCCGTCTGGGCAGGCGCAGCCTTCCGAGTATTGCATCGCAAATCAATTAGTGTCCATCGACTGTGCTCTTCATTTACTATTTATGGGTGCCATCCTAATACGACAACTCGCATTTTTCTGCATCAATTGCCGTTTCAGTAAATTTCGATTTTAAACCCCGACGTAAAAAGAGGGGTTTTATAAGTTTAGACGCTATGTGTGTCTGTCTGTGGCACCGTAGCTCTTAAACGGGTGAACTGATTTGAATGCGTTTTTATATTTGAAAGCAGGTTTTCTAGCGATGGTTCTTAGACATGTTTCATCGAAATCGGTTCAGCCGTTTTTGAGATATTGAACTTTGAAGTGACAAAGTCGGGGGTCTTCCAACTTTTTGTTACACAAAAAATAATTAGGGTCACTAGAATTATACTACTTGCTACTCACAATATCTTATAGCGTATAGACTAGTTAACGATCTCATAAGCGCTGTCGGAAATCAATCGAGTTTTAAGTCACCAGGTAGTCTCGGCATGGTGGCATCTCAAGAGTATAAGGAGAAACTAATGGGTTTTTTGCGCCTGCAAACGATCACAACTCCTAAAAGGACGTCTTGATTACGCCAACTGATTACTGCTACAATTCTGCTGCTGCTGATTCACCCGTACAAGCCTATCGATTCATGATTTATGAAACAAGGATCTATTCATTGCCATCTTCAAAATCTTTGCATAAGATGTATATTGCTTTTTATCCTGTTAATAGGTACACGTATGGGCGTAGGCAACTACGGGTAAATCGTTGATGTATTGCTTGCATGGCTTCGGTTCAATGGAGGAAGTAGATTTCTTCAATCGTTAGCATTGATCACCTACACAACTTGTTTGCTTGCTCACTTGACCGCAACCAATCCGATTGACAATTGGACTCCTATTTGTATTTTATCGTTACGAAATTCAATAGCTTTCCTCGACGGGTGGTGTTACATGCGTTCGCCATGGCTTGTCGATTTTCTATTTCGCAACGCAGGCGCCGGTCGTCGTAAACAAACGTCAGTCACGTTACTACATTTTATTAGTGATTTCTTTGGCATCGGCTCTAAGTGTTTCTTAACTCAGATCCAGCTATTTCGAAAACACCCGGCCGGAATTATGTGTATGCCATTGACCCAATACTGGTTCTGATAACTCGAATTAGAAATTAGATTCGACAGCAAATCGTGGGCCTGTAATGGACGTGTTGACATTACTTAGTTTGCGTTATTCATTTTAATTGGATAGCAAGAAGTAGGCAAGTAGCTTACCTTACTTTAATATCTGAAAATATTTCCCTTAAATATTGATGAAAATTCACACTAAGCTTGAAGGTATTACCGACACATTAAATGCAAATTTTAAATCGAAAAACAAACTGAGACATGGATGCACAGAAAAACCAGAAAAAGAGACCAGCACTGGGAATCAAACCCAGGTCCTCAGCAATCCGTGCTGCGTGCTATAACCCCTACACCACTGCTGGACAGGAATCCAGACACGATTTTCTCCTATGCATACATATCTCAGGTTGCTTATTTCTACTATGCACTTAAGCAGCAGCACTAGCGACATCTATGTTACGTCGACAGACGTCACATTCTTTCGAAAGAAACCTGGGTTCGATTCCCAGTGCTGGTCTCTTTATCTGGTTTTTCTGTGCATCCATGTCTCAGTTTGTATTTTCGATGTGGTTTCACGGGATACCCGTTGGAGTTGAAATAAAAAATACAAAAAGACTCCAAAAAACCAATCGCAAATTTTAAAGCCTTGTATCAACCATCGTCAATACCCAAGCCTCCTGTTGATGTCACAGACTTCCGACACATCTGTCCATTACTCTATTGTACATTGTGCGTCGGTCTGTCTATGCGCTGCTGTCCGCGGCTGCGCAGTGCGTTCCTGGAACGGATGCCTGCGCGAGCGATGAAAATGCACACACGCCATTAGAAGCTATTAGAACATGTTTTGTATCAAAGCGGACAGCTGTAAAATTTCCGCTGCTTTTTTCATTAATTGCTATGTTATCACGATGAAATGCAACTCATTGATGCATAAATTAAGGTCACCAATCATAAAAAGTTAAAAATCCTGCGTGAGTATCAATGTCTAAATTATTTTTCTCAGAAATTTCAAATTTAGCAGGCATATTCCTTGATCATTCATTCCTGGATCATTGAAGAAGAAGAAGAAGGTGGGGCCTCTGAAGACGTGATTGTTCGAAATTCCCGTGGGACACATAGAGCTAAACAATGATTTATTTTGTTAGTGGATAAAATATACTTCTGAATACAAAAAAAAATGATTTCAGACTGAAAATTTGGCAAACCTTGAACAATTTTAATTTGTATAAAGCCATACAGTTCTCCTTACAAAACTGATCCAACATGTAAATATTTACACACAAGTACCTCTAACACTCATGTTCAATCGAAGCTAAACACTTGAGCATCGCAAGAGCACGCAAATATAGCGGCCTATAAAATAATCAGCGGCCATATGGTGCGCCGCCAGACCGAGTGTCTGCGCGTTGCGTGCGCGCAGCCGTGCACTATTTGTATGCATTTGTTTCAAATTAACGGACGGACATGCGGAAAAACAATGCGTAAATAATAGAAGACTCATATGCTCAAGTCGTAAGGAAAACAATTGCTGTGTAAATGAATGAACGGTAAATTGACGCGAATGGAAAACTTTTGTGCTCTATTTTTGAAAGTTATCGACGAATTACGTCTATGTATCTACTATTATAGGTACGGAAAACGAATTAATAACTGGTATTCATAATGGTATTGTCAATAAGTGTATTATCTACGTTCATACATTTCTACTGTGCAAAGAAGCATTCTTTCTTATTTCTCTCGTATTTAAACGCTACGAACGTGTAGTTCCTTAGCTCCTTGCCGTAAAAAAACTTCGCGTCGTGTTATAATAAATACTAAAGTATTTTAAAATGCTTCGTGTAACAGGACGTTAACAGTTAACCACGCACGAGCAATGGCAGCTCTTCCTTATAAGAAAGAAGAAAAAAACATACTTAATTGACATTTTAAAGACTTAGGCTCTTCATTGCTAACTTATAAAGTTAGTCCTCGCTCGTAGATACTAAAAGATTTTAATAAATACTAGCGGACCCGGCAGACGTTGTCCTGTCCGAAAAAACACTACATTAAAATTATTACCATAATATTTAATTATTAACATACCAGCAACAGCGCCATCTAACGGGTCCAATTTATTTAAATACGTTCTTTAATTTCAGGGAAGGGTTTACCGTATCGACGATTCTTTTATTTTATTTTTTCGACCATTTTCCAATGTTTTTAATACTTGTTATCCTATTCCTGACGAAGACAAATCCAAAAACACAAAAATCTTATAATTGGTCCAGCCGTTCTTGAGTTATATTATAAATGGTGCAACTAACACGACTTTGTTTGATATATATATATAGACGTATTTATGCATAACTGTTTAACCGTCAGTGTACCTATACTGTTTTAACATTCATTTTATCTGTATCAAAATATTCCGTGAATTCAATATTTAGAGGGCTTGAATTTACCATTTTAAGTCAACTACATTCAAAATAATTCAGTATTCCATTCTCCGTAACGATACGATCTCGACGTCCGTGCCAAACGTCCATCCAGGCCGATGCTTAGCTATTTGCCAATTCAGTATTCACGGCACCAGTGTACCCCCGCTTTATCGCTTATCCCACAATCACTTGTCTATGCGCAAATGCACGTTGCAACGCGTCCGTCCGCACTGCCGGGGTTAACGACCTCCTTGCACTACTGCCTAAGATACGCACCAACTGGAAGAGAACCAGGCTAATTTACACGAGAATAAGACATAAAAATGTAAATATAAATATTATTTGTATCTCTAAGGTTAAAAGGGCATGAACTCGACTCGACTCTTAAAGATGATTGAAATAAACTTTGTTTTTATTAAAAATCGATAAAATCTCATTTGTTTATAAGTATCCCTCGTTTCTTTGATCCCTATATTTAATAGATATTAAAAAGTTCGAAACTCATCCTTCTGTACCCAGAAGCAGTTGTTTTTCAGTAATTCTACTTACATCTTACAGGAAATAATGTTTAGCGTACTTTACGCCTGAAATAAATTTGTAATCATCTTAAAGTTAAACGCTTCAGTTAGAAAGACGACTCGTTATGGTTATTTTAATGGTAACTACAATTCACCTACACTCTGATCTTTTCTGCACTGTACATATTATCACGGAAATACACATGTGTTTAGCTGGGCTAATCCAAAAGCAATACATATGAGTCGACAAGACAATTGACAATCGACAAGAACCGATCGCATTTGTCATATGAATAACATGACGGACTTTATTCATATCGAGTAGCTGCCATTTCGCTCGTGAACGTCGGGTCTTAAACACATTACTCCATATGTTACATTAACCCCACACATCATAGTCGTAATGAATCAAGACAAACGCGCCCACGGCCGCTTCCAGGCCACCGGTTTCCGCATGAAAGGAGCACAATGCTCGAGTGGGTTGACGGATGCATTGCCAATTATTGTTTACTTTCTACAGCTAATTGTATATTTATTTCGGCCATATCCATGATTCATGCGGGGTGTCGGATTACAATAGCAGATTGGCGGAAACCACGGATGAGACTGATGCTGGGAAATTTCTAACTCTAATGATGGACATGCGAATTTATGCCAGAGGTGAAATTTTAGTAACTACGAGTACTCAGTGCTTCAAGGATCTCCAAAGAATTTACTTCTTTGATAGATAATTCGCTATTTATACAGGTGTTATCTTTACTTGATACGTAATTTATGTTTCTAGCTCCGTTAATGGTTACACATGATGCATTCGCTCATTTTGATAAATTTATATTATTTAAAATAAAACACCCTGTAGATACTGTAAAATAAGATTATTTCCATAAAGAAATTGTCATGAAGTGTGTTGCTCACAAATTAAAGATTTTATTATTGTTTACGATTAACTATAAAAGTTATTGCCTGACTAGCGTTTAAATAAAACAAGCCATTAATAATCGTCGTCCAAGCATCAGTTGAAGCAATATAATTATCCTTATACGGACAAATCTCATTAGTAACCACATCAATGTTACAGTTACGTACCTACAGTGCATTTCCGAGAGATCGGCTTCCGATGAAGCGCGAACGGCGTTTCGGGGTCGCGGGCGCACGCAGCGGAGCATACAAACGCTATTGTAGGGTTACCATTTCTTAGTGCTAAAATTGTCTAAGGTTAATGGAGGCTGTGAAATTCCTTTTCCATACTGGGTTTGCATAGGAACTAGCTCCTTTCTTAGGGAAAGCTGCTTTCAGCAGTGAGAAGTTATATTGTCTGAAGATGATCGATGATAATCTTAAATGTTTGTTTGTGCGTACCTACTTTACACACGGTTCATCTGATTGTGATGAAATTTTGATCGGCTACTGCTCACATTGGTTACGGGCTAATAAAAGCCAACAACACACTTTTTAACAGATATATTTACTAAAAGTTAACGTGATTGACTGATAATGCCACTAAGTTCTATAAACTTAAAAATGGATTATCATAGAGGTGCACTGAGAAGGTTTTTCTAGAATACGGAAATCCCAGGGGATATAGAACATTATTATTCAATTTGATTACCTTGTTGTATCGTAGACTGCTGTCTAAAACTTAAAATGCCTAAAAAAGTAAATTTAAAAAAAAATAGCATGCAAATAAGTGTAAACTTAATCTTACAGGGAATTGTTGTTGACTATTACGATTTGTTAAATTTTCTAAATATTGATGAATGAACCCGCAGTAAGACAGCCTTGTTAATCACTGTTTTGTAAATAAGTTCAATTTCACTCTCTCGCAGGCTTAAAAACAGGAAGTTTAAAAAGGTTTTCCGGCAGCACATTTCACGGAGGTAGCTATCTAGCTAATATTGTACTTAACTTTGAACCGAGCAACGGTTATTTTCACCCATGACCTGATCTTACACAGTTGTGCCGAAATCGTAATAATAATCTATTTTCGGCATTTTAAATCACAAAGCTTAAAAGTGGAGCAGCGAGGTAATTAACATGCGGGCATTACACAACATTATCGTATACTATAAACGTAGGATATCTGTGCTATAACCAAATTATACCTACCCGTAATGAGGGTATCGCCAAACGCCTCAATTAATATTGTACGAGTACAATAACAAAAAAAACGTCTATCGATTAGGTATCGTGTTTTGTTTTTGTTTACCTATGGGTAGAGTCTTTCACGATGACGCGTGCCATGGTTCTTATTACAATGTCATTAATGTCTAATTTTGACAAAATCACGCGTCTTCGTGGATGGCACTAGGTATACTCGCTATCGCGAATTTATAAAGCGAACAGGAAACGGATTTTCCTTTTCATCAAAGAAATATTTTCACGAGTAGAAAAAATATCGGTATTGATAAAAAAATAAAATGTAGTAACAGCTGCAAGCATGACATATTGCAATGAGCCCTGTACCTTCGCGCAAATGCTGTGTTTATTTCTGGACTGTTCGTCTACTAAATCAAATTTTACTGCCAACTGGCAGACAGACTTTAGCTTTATGAGTAATAGGTACAATCAATACGGCATCACCAAAGCCAGGGACCATACAAACGTGTGACTAACGTCAAGTGGTAATTAGACATGCCCGGCGCAACGCATCATAGTTCGACGTAATCTTGTCTAGCAGTAGTAGTTCAAAAGTAGGTACAGTCACCAGCATTAATATCTGCCTCAGCGGAGCGTGCAAAAATATCTGACACGTCCTTCCGGCCCTAGAAATAGAGTCGTATCAGATATTTATGCACGCTTGTTGTGTCAGATATTGGTGCTGGGGACTGTACCTATCCTATGCACAAAACTATCGTATAAATAACATATTTATTGCCCAGTCATTGTGATATCTTGCAACACTTTTTAAAGACAAAAATAGGATGTAATGAACCACGTTTGTATGAACAATCTGACCCAAATGTTAACGTGACGCGCGTACCTGACGCAACCCGCAGATATCGACTGAGCCCGTCTGGCTTCTGCACTCTGCTATTTCACCGTTCTAGCCCATCCTCCTTGCAAATCGCATGAACCAAACAAATCGCGAGATAAAGAATTTACGCAAAGTTTTCTTTGAAAGGCATAGCTGTTTTCCGAGTAATATCCAGCGCAACGTGCATATTTTCCTAACTAGTTAGAGTATGGCTCCATCTTTAATTATCCACCTACTTTCATTGCGACAGAGTGAAGTGAAGCTTTATGAATCATCATAGTTAAAAAGTTGTCAGCAGGACGTTGCTCTATAAATCGCATGAACCTAAAGAAAAATAAAACAAATACCACGTTACAAAACTCAGTCTAGTCAGCAGTCTAGGTTATGCTTTATGTAATATAAAGTCGATTACCGATGCTATCTTAGACGATCTTTCGTACAAAATAGCACTGTTAAACGAGCAGCTTACAGGCTTTTTAGCTCATTACGCAATTCGTGACTCATATTTACCAAATTATTATAGCGAGGCCTTCCAGGCCACTTCTGCAGCCGTAAAACGCCGGCCGTTGAGTCATAGATCGTAGCCAACTTTTATTGTTCATTCGGCACTAAGCGCTTTCAATTAGATGAAATGTCAACTCAAAAGTGCAGAGCAGAATGCCGCAAGAGTTACGTAAATTAGAAATGCAAATATTACGGAAATAAGTTATCTTATTTGTAAGAAAGCGTCGTTGAAAATGTCCAAGTAATGGTCACCTAATGGACTATTCACTTCGCCGTCAATCATCTGCGTCTGGCGCTGGCGTCCGAAATATATTTGGAAGAAACTCGCTTAAATTTCTATTGTACAGCGAGAAGTGTGCACCTATTTCCGTAATTTTAGTAGATCATTTACAACAATGTAAATCACAGCTAAAGTAGTTTAAATAGTTTCCTGGAAACTGTGTATTAAATCGGAGTAAAGTCTTGTCAATTGGGTTCTTTGTCCGTAACTTAATTATTACTATTTCATTACACCTGAAATAACTATATTTAGCACACAATTTTTTTTCCGTTATTTCCTTTCTTCCGTATGTGACTAGACCTGGGCATGAACGGTTAAACACAAACACATAAGCACATCATTTGTGTACGTTATTGTGTAACAATGTCTATGAACCGTGACTCAGTAAGTGTGAAATTAACATCCTCTTGTGGAAGACCGCACAAAAGGGCCTGCACTGAAACTACCTTAAGGAAAACTATTTTCTAAACATTGTACATATTTGAACGAATTCATTGACTCGTGAATTCCCTGGCAGGAGAGTTGCCTGACGTCAAAAGTATGCAGGAATCTTATAGTGATGCTGTCACGCGTTGCGACTTTAATACAATGTGGGTTTTCAAGCAACACTTTCTGCCATTAGTCAACATTCTACAAAGAATTTGGCTGGAAAATACTACGATTAATCCAAAGTCACCGAAGTTTTATTATTAGTTATTAAACAAAGTCACTTTGATGATTTAATCCTTACCTATAGTCTTTTTAAAAAACTGATATCACTTTCTAAATATAAATCTTCAATTATCTTTCGAAATTAAAAAAATAACTATTAATAACGTAGTGCTACGTCCTTCGATCGGCCTTAGTAGTTAAATGAGAATCACTTTACTTACTTTCATTTATCGATGGCAATTTTATGATGCCTGATTAATACTGCAGTCAAGGGTACAGTAGAAAAAGTTGAACTCTACCAATTGCTGGTGCCAGAGGAAAAGTATGACAAATCGCGATCGCCACGCGCCGCGCCGGATGAATTTATCGCCGCGACGCTCGTTCGCGGCTGACCGTAAATTACAAAACACAAAACAAAGAAACCGAAATGAAAACTTTACACTTACTTTTGTTTTCAACTAAAATACTGGCTGAAAAATTATAGTGACATAGCTCTACTTAAAAAAACGGTTCCTATTATGTTCCACTGTACAATCGCGACCAAGATCCAAAATCATAATGAACGTGGGTGACGTTTGCACGGGGGCGCTAAATTTTATTTATATTATTGAATTATTATTACTGCTTTAATCTCAAAATACAAGCTAAAACGAAATAACACCCCTCTTTTTGCGTCGGGGGTTAAAAACAGCGACATTCACGGCGAACTGTAAAAAGTAGCCATATTAATCCGTTTTTTGCCATGTTGTAGGTAGGTACTCCTTTGTCGCACCCGTTTGTTTTATAACAACCATTGCTGTTTTATCAAATTAAAAAATACAATCGAGTTGAACCTCCCTCTTTTTTGAAGTAGGTATTTAAAAAATAATAGCTGTCGAAACGTTCACTGAAATTATAAGTAGATTTAAAGCGACAAACAACATCCTTTTTACGAACGATGAGTTCTATCCGCATGATTGAATGAGTACATCCAAATAAAAAATTACCAAGGAGAAGAGCGAAGCGTCTGGAAAAAATGATTAGTTTGTGAACCGTGAAAACGGCGATTTGGCAGACGGCGCGGAGTCTGCGCGGGAGCACTTTCTCTGCGCAGACGCCGTGCGGCCACAGTCCTTCAGGCATGCGTCGGCGCCGCCCGCCCGCACGCTGCACTCATGCTTCCGGAAATTCAATTTCATTACCATTTCTCGCACCGATATTTTAATCGCAACGATAACCGATGCCGTCGAATGATTTACAGAGCCACGGCGGAACACTCTTGAATCGATCCGCGTCAATCAACAGTGATATTTCGGAAGTCAGACTGGGTCGTTGGCCTCGTGTATGGCCCATGTTTTCGTGTGAACTTCGAGGATGTGCAGTGTGGGTTTCTGAGGCTAAGTCTGTGACACTGTGATACTGTGAGTGTATAATTGTGGGGGACGTGGGAATAAAGATCAAGACGTATTGTGATCGATCCTGTCCGCTGGTGGACTGTCGCCAAGTCATGACGCTCTGGTACACCGATTTATTGGTGAGCTCGTAACGCTAACGTCATTCATTTTAGTTCTCCTGGTTTTCTTCACTGTCACATACAACTCTAGTTACATTTGAATTTGATTTAAAATACATTAAGTATGCTAAAAAAAAAAAAAAAAGTTTTTTTTATACAATATAGGCTTGCGTTTGGCCACAATCACGCCTGATGGAAAGCGAAGATGAGGCCTATGATAAAGTTTAAGTTAAAAAAATTGTCTGTATAATAAAGCTAGTTAGTTAATACATTGATGATAAAACTTGCGCGCGTCATTACATCCATATCGTCATCGTTCTCGATGCTTGATGCAGGTCAGTGATTTCCAATCTATGAAAGAGTTACTTAAACCATAAAACGTTTAAAACTTTATTGCTGTGAAAGTAATTAAATTTCATATAAAGTGTGTTTTTGACACAGACCCAAATCCGGCGTCCAGTCGAGACTATAAATCAATTAAAAGCTAGCGTAAAGACATCGTTAAACTATTGAAGAGTCGTGCAATTCTTTTATGTAGGTAATACGGGGGCGTTATAGCACGTCTCACAATTACTATCATTGGAAGGTATAGGCAATTGACCTAGAAGTAACGTGTTATTACATATAGATGCTTCAGGCGCCACTCCTGCCTAGATATCCATCTATCGGGTCAATTACTTTGGTTAGTTTCGAATTTCTTTCATTTACTTTCTACATAATCGCCCCGGTGGAGAGCGGTCTTGCATCAGTTCTAATTCGGGCAAGTGAAGAATCTCGTTAGGAGTCCCCGCTAATTTACCGTCAGTTAGTGCGTTTCCTGCGGAGGTGCGCGTGCGCCGTTGCGTCAGCGGCCCACTTCGCCGGGCCCGCGCTGACCCGCCAATTACAGCGTGTGAATAGGTTACGACCGTGTAATGTTGTCACCAAAAACATACTCGTTACTTGTTTATGTTTTCATGCGTTAAGCGCCGTAAAAGTAAGTGTGTCGTGCGCCGCGCAGATATTAAATCTTCGTGACTCTCTTTTTGTAATGTTTCGCTGACACTGGTGCGACATTGGTAACTTTCTAGCAAAATCCGCAAAATAGAAATCTCTTTGTCATGGTTCTTTTGATGAGCCATCGCTCGTCGTTACCGAACTGTAAGTTTGACAGGTAGACAATGTCAACTAGTTAATGGAGCGGCGAATGATGATGGCAACTTTTTCTCACGTCAACAATGAGATCGACATGCTCGATGATTATACTCGTATCAACTCACGAAAGGTTAATAGCCATCGCCGAGCATATCATTTAGCTTTGACGACTATAAGTTTCGGCTTTCACTGTTTGAAGAAACAAATTAAGCGTGGTGATTGACTTTTTGTGTACGCTCTCTGCATTCGAAAATAACAATTTAAATTTAAGCGCTTCGCATATAAATTTCGGTGCATTGTCTTGACTCGCCATCTACAGTTAAGGGCTATTTGTATAAAAAACGGCCAAATGCGAGTCGGACGCGCGCACCGAGGGTTCCGTACAAATTTGTGCGTACCTATTTATGAATATCCAGTTTTAGTAGAGTCCGAAAGCAAAATGTACGCAATGTGGGATCATTTTAGGTGGATACTGACATAGACAGACAACATGAAGAAATTAAGATTTCAGACTTTTCTTATTGGTTTCGCCATGTGTATGAACTACATTCATACCAAATTGCAAGTTTCTAAGACTGGTCGAAGTAACCGATGGTTTTGATTCCCCGGATATTTTGTTTTTTTCACCGCTCCAAGACCCCTTGAGACCTGGAGACAGATCTATTTGATATTAATTTCAGCTTGATATACCCACGCGTGCCTAAGAAAAGTATTATGACAGACGGACAAAGAGATCCTATAAGGGGTTTTTTTAACTGATGAACCCTAAAAAGTGAATAATTGCTATAATTATGAAGATGGTATCGGAAGGTGAGGGCCGTGGCGATGCGGCACTGGCCGCGGATCGCGACCGCATTCGGACATTTGCACTTTCGATTTCCTGCATTCGACCGACCATAGCCGGCGGCGCAAATAGACAAACAAACCACTTATCGAGCGCACAAAGCCTCAACTCGACCGTGATGCGGCGTAGGCTGTGCCACTGATCGTGGCATGCTTTTGATTGGAGTTCCGAAGAAACTTGATAAACTTTATTTGCTACTTAAACGTAACGGGTATATTCAATTGGGTACAATTGGCCTTGCTTGCCTAATTAGGTACAAATAAATGAATACTATAAAATTCTTAACCTATTTATATTAGCTCTAATGCACATTAATTGAATGACAATCTTATCTATATAGATATGCATTTCTAGAAAGTCATTCTGAATTAAAGCCATACCTGGCTTGTCGCGAAGTAGCAACGTACCTACCTAATTGGTTTTAGTTCATGGAACTCCTCCAAGTAACACTAGAAGCACATTTACCGTCTCTTTTTAACCTCATCCTTTACCGTTTGACAGAAAGAAATGGTGAATGCGATTATGATTTCAAGTGTGTTAGATAAATGTTTGATTAAATCATTTGGAAGACACTTTGGTCACTGTATGCAATCACTTCCAAAGACTATCTATCTTATTGATTTACCTTTGCGCGGAACCGTCGTTGCTCGGTTTAAGCGGGCTTGGTAGCTTTTTATTTTTCTGTTAATCCGTCGCGCACAGTGGAAGCCGGTGACCGGGTCTGCGCTCTTGATTAATGCTGTCTTTACACCGATAATGGAGCCAAAAACACGAGCCACTTTACAAGCACTTATCTGATTCACTAACTGACTGAATAGACCGTCCGCAATACCCATAATTAGGGGGTGAAAGCTAGGTGCTTTTTATTTAAGATCCGTGAGTGCACGACACGATTTACTGGTAACTTGTTTTTGGTTTGTAATTTCTAAAAACATTATTTTTAATTGACGGTCTTAAAGTAATGGCTCGATTATGATACGGGCGTTTGTGTGATTTACAAGCTGACGATTAACATGTATACTGAATTTTACTGCGTCTGTTTCTGGCGTGAAAGAAGCTGCTAAATGGCCAGAGGGTTGCCACGTTCACGTTATTTTACAATCACGCTTGACGCTCAGAGCGTGTTTGTGTACCTAGCAGCCTACATGAAAGCTTATATTTGAAATTCACCATGAGCTTGGCGATGAAAGGAAACAACCACCAGCACCCAGGACCAGGGCTTACCCTGTTTTGTTGTATTGTGATGCCTACTCTAGTGACAACGGAATCTATAATACATCAGTAGAAGCACTCTTAGCTATAAAATTACCTGCAACCAGCACTTAATTGTTTGTTGGGTATGACTACCGTTACCGACCCTCATGGCATGGCATTGGTGCTGGCGGGTGCGTGCAGATGCAACTACTGGCGCTGCCTACCCTCACTGCACGCCACTACTTCACGTAAACAAATTAGGCAACCCGGTGGAAATCGAGTTATTATGATGCCAAAGCCACTGATCATCATCATCAGCCGTAGGACGTCCACTGTCGGATATAGGCCTCCCTTAGACCTTCAGTTGCCTTTGATTGGATTGGATTGGATTGTAGATGTTCCTGCGCTCAGACTTCTGGCTGGAGGGTGTAGTGTTCCGTCGTTATAGGGTCGCGACGAAAACGACGTTTAAAAATCCCTAATTCGTTTTTTTATATTTTTTTTGTATGTTTTTCTCGAGTTTTTAGGTATCTTTGTATTTTTGTTTACAATTTGAATTTAACAGTGCATTGGAAGCTGTCTGCATCTACCTAATCTAACGTGAACCTGCGGCTTTAACCACGTCATCCGTCCATCTCGTTGGCCACTGCCAACTGGTAGTTCCATAAAACGAAGACGCTTATATATCTTTTTTGTTGTCACAGAGCCCCGGTGCGGTGAGTGGCTCGACCCCCGGCGCGGAGAGTTCCCGAGACACCCTCGACATGCGGTACTCTCTCGCAGCGCTCGCTGACGACTACACCAAACGGAAACATGTCGTGAGGGTCACCACCGCCGCCGGCGCAGAGCTGCTGCTACAGGTAAGCTTTAACCTCACGAGTTCTTGCGTGCTTTACAAATAATAAATCAACAGATAGTGACTGTATAATGTACAGTCGATTTCTTAAGTTCTGAGCAAAAATTCGATCAAAAATATCTGAACATGCTTCTAAGCCGTTCACAATAGTCGTGTTCACTTATGTTTGATCAGTTTTTTGGTCAGAAGTTTAAGAACTCGACTGTACTATTTAAGAAATTTAAATTAATATTAAAATAATGGGTTGGTTTCCTAAAAAAATCTAATAAATCCGTCAGTTATACTATCAGAAAATATTTGACACGTATTTTATCTTTTGTCAAAAAAACAAAAAAAATATGAAGATATAGCCAGTTATAGTTCCACGTGACGTCACACCGTGCTAGAAAGTGTCACGAGCTCCCATTCCCACATTTGGACGCACTTCATCTTTGTAATTTTTTGTTTGATTGACAAAAGAAAAATGTGCGTCCAATATTTTCTGATATAATGTAAACTGACGGACTAAGGGGCTGTTTCACCACCCATTGACTAACTTTAATTGAATGGATGGTGAAACAGGGGGTAAATCCATACTAATATTATAAATGCGAAAGTGCGTGTGTTTGTATGTTTGTCCGTCTTTCACGTCGAAATAGAGCGACGGATCGACGTGATTTTTGGCATAGAGATAGTTTGTGGCCAGAGAGTGACATAGGCTTGCTTTTTATCCCGGAAAAATGCACAGTTCCTGAGGGAACAGCCCTCGAGAACCGAATTCCACGCGGGCGAAGCCGCGGGCAAAAGCTAGTATAATAATAAATTTGCCCAGGAAACTACCCAATTTGTGTCAGTTATATAAGTAAAACTTTGTTGTCGTCCAGGCGGAAGGCCCAGCAGACGCGCAGCGCTGGCTGGCGGCGCTGCGGAGGCACTCCGCCGAGCCGCCGCCCGCGGAGGCTGCGCCCGCGCCCGCCGCCGAGTGCCCCTCGCCGCTGCCGCCGCAGCGGAGCAAGAAAATCGGCCGAAACAGGTCGCCCACTGGTGAGTGCATTAGTAACCTCAATTTTACGATTTCGCAGGCATTTACAAGAAAAAAGACAATAGAAAAATCTATTACAGCACCCGGGACGCACGCTTACAAAACGAGTAGGTAATGCAAGTGGCTGAAACTAAATACCTATAACTAGCCTTGTTAAAAATCACGAAAGTTTAAAACAATTATAATAGAAAAATCTAAATTACGTCAGGGAGACGACAAGAAATGATACCTAATGCACCTATGCCTTTTTTCTGCCAAAAATGCAAATGTTCAATTTGTACGTTTTTGCATTTGTGACTGTACATAATACTTATTATGTATTTGTCAACACACCGTCTAGTCTCCACTAAACAACCAGTCTCCCCGATCGGCCATCAGTTTCGCGGCATCTGTGACCTACCACTTGTACTACTGATGCTGCTGAACTATGTCGATCATCTAGACGAGTCCTCAAGGTATTCCAAAGCATCATTTATTCATCAGGTCCGCCAACGCCGACGTTGCCCTCCTCCCCGAAGAACAAGACGTGGAAGGGTCGCATGGCGAAGCAGCTGCGGCGCATGCACGGCGGCGGCGCGGCGGCGGCGCCCGCGCCCGCGTCCGGCTGGCTCGGCGCGCCGCTCGAGCGCTGCCCCGCCGACCCTGAACACCCGCTCGTGCCGCGAGCTGTCACTTTACCCGCGCATGCTGTTGAGGTAACATTCTCCTACATACACCTCTAATTTCTTTTGAGGTTTTTCCGAACCGGTGCGTGGTACATTTATTTATAAACATTCATAAATGCTTGTTACTTATAAATAGATAGCCTAATTTGCATAAAGATATTTTAACTTTAACTTTGACTTTAACATTTGGTATCTTAATATGAACGTTATTTTTTACTTTGTTTGCAAACGCCGTTGTCGCTAGAGATACAGTGCCCCTAGTGTAAGTTTTCGGCTACAAAATACGTCTCGATCGCGTTCGCGATAAAATCTCAATTTGTATGGAAACACGAACAGCGCCTCTAGTGGAACGTTTGCGATGTTCGTGTTTCCATACGTGATCGACACGTATTTTGTAACCGAAAACTTACACTAGGGGTACAGGCGACTGCGAGCCCATAAAAACATTAAGATAATAGAGTACGAAACTTGATCAAGAAACTTAATAAGATTTATTTAAAGACATTATGAGATTTGAAATACTTGCACGTCTAAGTCTACGTGCCGCTATATATACTTTTGAAGACTCTATTGATGTCAGCAAATTTTTGTACTGAACTGTTTGATGCTTCCCTTGAAATTACGTTACATTACAAATGATTCGTGATCTAGTCGCTAAGGAGAAAAATCGAGATCGTCGACAATATCAAAATGCTATCTATCTTGGCCAACCCAAAGCTTCTAGTTTTCACAGTGTTTAACTTTTGTTTCGTCATTAGGCGTACGGTCTCCGCACAGTGGGCGTGTACCGCGTGCCGGGCAACGCGGCCGGCGTGGCGGCGCTGGCGGCGGCGCTGGACCGCGGGGAGCCCCCGCCGGAGGGCGACGCGCGCTGGGCCGACGTACACGTCGCCTCCAGTCTGCTGAAGGCCTATCTGCGACGGCTGCCTGACCCGCTGCTCACGGCTGAAATGTACCCCGCATTTATCGGTAAGTCTCTTAACCCCTGGTGTGTTTAAGACGCCGATCCGTGTCAAATTTAAGGCTATCTTCTTGTTTTTTATTTGTTTATTTAGTAAAACAAACAGCAGGAAATAATCTATAGTATAAAAGACATAAAAATATTACACATATTATCATGTTGCTCAGGCAAGATAAAAAAACTAAATGTTTATGTAACAAATGAACATGCACCTTATGATTTCAAAATCCATGAACAAAAATATTCTGGGATAAAAATACACGACTACAAACTCAAAATGGAATGGATAGATTTAGAGAGATTTGTCTTAAATATTTTTATTTAAATCAGCAGAAAACCCCCCAACATTGTGACTTCAGAGTTCAACATCTGTAAAACGGTTGAACCGATTTTGATAAAACATATCTAAGAACTATCACTAGAAAACCTGTTTTAAAATAGAAAAATCGCATTCAAATCGGTCCCCCCGTTTAAGAGCTACGGTGCCACAGACAGACACACATAGCGGTCAAACTTATTAGTTTTGCGTCGGGGGTGAAAAACAGATGAGACTAGAATGCAGTACTTTTTTAGTTCCTGCCTACTGGTCTCCACCGCCGTCCTGAGTAGTGGGCGATATCTCGCCCACATCTCGCAGGACACAGGGACACCTGTTATGATAAAAATGTAACTCACTGGAAAAATCTGGTTCTATTTATGGTATTAGGTAACTTCAAACCAGGATTCATCTTTCGAGGTTCATGTGCTAGGTAACTAAATTCCAAAATAAACAGATTAATAGTGTTATGAAGTAGGTAGTTTAATAGGTACACTGGAAGAAGCTTGGGACAATATCAACCCTGAATACCTAAAATCATAAGGTAATTAATTAGGATGTAAAGCCATTTGGTTGCGTTAAGTGTTAAAAAAAATAAGATATCTGAAAAAACTTCTTTGAAATTCGCAATCGCATGTGACAGACGCTTTTTGATGCTTACATAGTAACAAATCATCCTGTACGTGCTCTTTGCGTACACCGAAATCCTAATGAAAATGTTCAAATACAAACGCTCATTAATTTTCGCGAATTGTTGGCAATGAGCCTCGGCTTTTCATCTTACTTTTTGCGAGTTAGTGTAAGTACCTACCGCAAGAGTCGAGTGTTATGTTTCCAACCGAGACATCAGTCGGCAAGTGTTTACGCGAACCATTATAAGTTTAGGCCGAATTCATCTTTCGTCGCGGATTTTTAAAAGTTTATTCCATTTTCAGCGGCCGATCGGTCGCCAGAGCGAGCCCGCGAGCTGCGGCGCTTGGTGCTGTCTCTTCCCGACCCGCACTACGAAACACTCAAGTACCTGATCCAACATTTGCGCAGAGTCGTTGCGCACTCATCTTACAACAAGATGGAAGCGAGAAACTTGGCCATCGTGTTTGGGCCAACGTTGGTGCGCGCGGCGAGCGACGACATGCTCGCAATGGTCAATGACATGTCGAGTCAGTGCCGCATCATCGAATCTTTCCTAACGCACGTGAGTCTTCTTTATTTTTGTCTACAAGTATTTAGACAGTTCTAACTAAATATACGATGAATGATGTGTCGCTTTACCCACTTTATCACGCGCTTGTCATTTGTTAGCTAACGTTTACGTTCTCATTACAGTACGATTGGTATTTCGAAGAGGATGAAGGCGATCCGCCAGTAGAGCCGCCGCCAGCGGCAGAGGAGCACGCTCCCGCGCCATCGCGAGACCTGCTCATTCACAACGTCAAAAAGATCGAAGGTAACCATGGCTCCCGGCCAACATAACTACTTACTTTGGCAAAAGAAACTGACATCCGCGAATCATTCACTGGAGTCTTATTAGCACCATCATTAATCTAACCAAAATAACTTTTCAGGGAAAGACGTGTCGACCCGCGACATAGTCTCCTCGATAATATCGGCGGCGAACAGGAAGATCCAGCGGAAGCCGCGGTCTAAGCCGTCGACGGACAGCAAGAAGTGGGTGGAGCCGGATAAGGGGCGCGCGGAGTCGTCGCCCGGCGCGTCGCCGCCGAACTCGCCGCTGACGTCGCCGCCCGCGCACCTCACCACCACACTCGCCGACTACGACGGACTGCCGCATAGGTTCAGCCGGTCGCACGAGGGTGCCAACAAGTTAGTTTCCTATACACATTTTCAGGGTTCCAAGGCGAAAAAGCTTTTGGGAAAAAAATTGGAATTATTTCATAAATTTCATCTATTTACGTCATGCATACCTGCTTTTATTTATCTACGACATATTCTCCCTTTTTTGTTTTTTGGTTGTATGTTTAGTAAATGGTTCCTTCTAATGTTGAATCTCTTTGCAGAGTGGAGATAGAGTCCATATCAGTGTTGGGCCGCGGTCGCCAAGAGCTCTCGCGGCACACACACACGCTACAAAGCTTCTCCATTGATGGTGAGTTCAATGCATAGACTCTAAATGAGAACTTTTTTATTTCATTCCTAAAAAAATACGCAAAGGTAAAAAATATTTTCAATTTCAATTATTTAAAAAAAAACTTAGATATCACGGCCTCTCCATTTAATGCCTTTAGGGTGTTTCAGTTAATTTGTGTATCGCTTACGAACATAGTCAATAAAAGCTATCTACTATTTGCCCCACTAGGTGTGCAGTACTGACGTCAGAGAATAGACACAGCATTCCCTTTCTTTTGTCCACACTAAAAGGTATAGGAATGTGAGCGTGCGTGTTGCAAGTGTGTGCGTGCTGCGTGTACGCAAGCGGTTCCGTTGCCACGGACGATTAGTTCGCATTTCCACTGGTTAACTTGGAAAAAACACTAAATCGTTTAACCATAAAAAGAAAGTAAATACTTTTTATGTAGATAGAAGTAAAATCATAATAAAGAGTCGTTTCGACAAGTTAATCAGTGGAGAATACGAACGAACGGCGGCTCCGATCAAAACTAACGCTTTGAACCGTCAGCTGCTGACAGCACGGCTTCATGCGCTCGCGCATCCGACGGCCGCCATACATGTCCATACCATGCCCGACGATCACCTCACCCATCATCGTCACGCTCTTAACGTCGCAACCCTAACACGCTTCAGTATTCGTGTCCGAAGGCGCCTCTAGCTGAGCGAGATCTCGTCTAGACGCGCTTTCTCCTTACTAAATCTTCACCGTCCCGAAGGACCTGACAAAACTAACCGTCGCCCAAATTGTCGCAGGAACCGGAGACCTGGTGTCTTCTCTGACGAGCACGTTCGACCAGAAGCTGCGCACGCTGAACAACTCTTCGCCGCTGGACGACGGCAGCATCCCGTACGCGGACGAGCCGGAGCCCGACGAGCTGTCGCACTCCGGCAAGTCGTCCTGCTCGCGCTCCGACGGCAGCTCGGCCGGCGCCGCCAGCGAGCGCGACGAGCGCGTGTCGCCCGCCGCGCGCGCGCAGGAGCTCAAGGCGGCCTGGCTCGCGCGCGACCACCGCCACTCCAGCTCCAGCAGCGACGAGCCCGACCGCGCCTGGCCGCGCCGCGCCGACGACGACGACGACAAGGAGAACTGCCGCGCGGCCCCGAGCGCCCGCGACGACGACAAAGACGTTGACACGCGCTCGCAGCTCTCGGAGACCATGCCCGACAACGACAAGACGCTCGCACAGGCGCTGTACCCCGCGCCCGCGCCCGCGCCCTCGTACAAGCAGCCGCTGCGGCTGGCCAACCCCGAGTGCGCCAAGCGCAACAGCGCGGCGCTCGACGACGGCGACAAGGACGGCGACTGCTCCAAGCTGAAGCGGTCCGAGTCGCTGACGCGCGAGCCCGAGCGCGGCGCGGCGCGCGTGCTGCGCTCCGAGAGTCTCAACTGCCGCGAGCGGCCGCAGCGCTCTGACAGCGTCGGCAAGGGCGAGCGCCTCAGCAAGCTGGAGAAGGGCGAGTGGAACGTGGTGCGGCGGCGCGAGGCCGCCTGGCGCTCCACCAAGCTCAAGCGCAAGAACGGCATGCCGGAGCGCGGCATCAAGCGCCGGCACACGGTGGGCGGCACCAAGGACTTCGACAAGGACGGCTGGAGCGCGCGGCACACGCGCACCTCCTCGCCCGACCTCACGGCCGCGGCGGCCGCGCGCTGGCCCGCGCCGCTCGTGCCGCCGCCGCGCCCGCCGCTCGAGTCGCATGTCTGACACGAGGCGCACTCCCTCTAGAGGACTGTCGACGTCGGCTCTGAGCGCGACCGCGACCTCTCCGATCCGGTACCGACGCGCTCCGCCGGCTCCGGGCCGCAGCTGCGGACCCATACCGGTCGAAATGAACTTCGAGACGCGTGAAGGATTGTATATGTTTTGTGACACGCTCCCCACATTTCATGGACTGGACGCCGGGAGAGAGGAGCTCTATCTTTAACTTTCGCGCGAAGTGGAAACGCGGACTGGATCCCGATTAAACCTATGTATTTCAAAATATTATCGACATTTAATCCTACTATATTGAAGGGGTGAATATAGCTTGAAGTACACGAAGTTTCTTAACTGATTGGACTCCACGATGGGTGCATATTTTTTCGGGTGGTGCTTTTTTTATATATCTAAGTAGTTTTTTTTTAATAATCAGGGCGAAAAAGAAGTTGGGTACCGAAAATCAAGAATATATATGTTTAAAATCTGATTACACGCAGTACCGACCATAATTTGTATCTTCTGCCGACAAGAAAATTTCGCATCGAGAGAGGCTATTATTTTGATTCGACTCAATTGACTGAATAGATTAGGTCACAAAATATCTAAATAAATACATATATAGTATAGTATGAAAAAATACTCAAGTCATTTACGTCATAATATATTGAAGAACTTTAAAATTGCATACATTTTTTTTAAAAAAACAGACATAGGTTAATGTTATAAACGAAAAGTAGAACAATGAAACTAAAGGGTACTTGACTAGGAAAATGTTAAAATTTTTACATTAATTTGTTAACAAATGAAGGCCTTTACCGCTACGCTACAACAGCCTACAGTGTCTACCATTACAGCACAGGAGCCGATTAAGGGCTGTTTTGGGATGGCTGCAAGAGGCGGACACTAGGGCAGCGCCGTACTTCGAAAACAGGGGCCAAACCAATTTTGTTTATTTTAAGTATAAATCACATACATCCAGCATTAAAGCAATGGTACAACCATTGGAAGTACTGAAGTCGAGGCACGGCGCTGCTCTTAGCGAGAAATTAAGCTCACTAAATAATGCCAAAGAATGATAAAGGAAATCGACAATTTGAGAATGCGAGGAGCATACTAGAGAGAAGGCGCGACTCTGAACGGAATGGAAGGATTATGTATCAACGAACTACTGAAGTAATGAGTACTCAACATATCGAGGCAATGAAACGCACTACACGTACCTTGTATTGTCATTACGTTCCATAAATACACCTCGTAGTACAACTCCCCTTGTAGGTTCTGAACTACTCTTGAAGGAGTTGTCGTGAGGCGTTACTTACTGACGTCTTGCGTAATATTACAATACAATTAATATTAGTGCTAGTAGTAGATAGTACATACATACAATAAATGTTAATTAGACTAGACATAAGTATAATACGCACCCGGAAGGGTGCACATGTGACCAGACTATTGTAACACCACGTATATCTAAGGATAACATAGGTAAGGTTTAAGTAATAGGTCGTCGAGATTTACGATAGCGATTATTAAATGGAATTATAAAAATAAATAAATGCATACATCACCTACTTGCCTTTGCAATAGTTTTAGCGGATTTGACTTATATGCACAATTCTCAATGATTATAAAATAGACTTCTATGAAAGTTATTCTGTAGACTCGTCTCCTTGTAACAAAATTATGTACCTAAACGAATATTTTGTATGAATTAATAAAAGTTTTAAACTGTTAGAGATTGATAAAGTATGGACTTAATATTATTTTTACAAAGTTCAACTAGTATTGTAAATAGTGGATGCATTACATACCTACTGACCTACAATAGGAGCCCCGCGCCAGCGCGCCCGCTGCTGGCAACTAACCGACGTTAACACTTCTACAGTGATAATAAGTGATTATTTAGCTTTGTATAAAATGTACATTTCTTTTTATGATTAATTTATATTAAATTTGTTATCGTAGCTTTGTTGAATGCAATTATTTTTTATTGTTTTGTTTATCAAAGAGAAGTATTTTTAGGCTAAATTCAATTGTTATTTATTTGCGAAAGCTGTAAAACGTGATTTGGCACAATTTCTTTTTTAAATTGTAACTAATTTGTAAATACAACGTCGGCAAAATGATGTTTTAGACTTTCGTTCATTAACTATTTTGAAAATTTTATACCATCTTTACGTTAAGGCGATCTCAAGTTTGTTGAATGTTTGCAAAGCGTTCCTTTTAAAGTTTTATTTGTAAATATATCTTTTAAATGCATCATTATTGTAAGTAGACGGTAGGTGGCGGTAGTGTGCCGTGCGTGCGCGCCGGGCACTCCGCTCGTTAGGTACATACATATAAAAGACATGACTCGCTAGTGTCTGCTTGCAAGAGAATTGTATTCAAATAATCTAATTCATATCCTTCGTGTAATCAGCTGTCAAATTCAAATAAACACCATAAGACACTTTGCAAATATGGATGAGTCCGTATTACAATGTTCATTGTCATTGTGTATATTTTGGAGCAATGAAAATAAAATACTGAATCAATTTAAAACTTGTTTCTTTTGAACCCTTATTGAGTAATTTGTCAACTTTATAGTTAACTCGTTATTAAGTGAATAAAGCCCAGTCCACACATGTAAGAAAATAACTTACAACCATAGTAAAAGAGAACAAGTAGGTCCACTCCGACCCTTTAGGAGACTTAACTGCCTACTCCGGCGCGGACGCTTAGGGTTGTCGATGTCTATTTTAGAATAATTACCTACCGGCAAATAATTTTAGTACGAAAGTTGACTTAAAATTGTCTAATGTCTGAGTCTAGAGAAACCAGACAGATTCTATGCCATTATATTATTATTATTATACTAAATTTAAAAATATTATTTATAAATTCGTTGTAATGGTGATGGCGACTGTGTACATACTACTCATGTTTACCTACACATAATACTATAACTATAGTGTTTATAGGTAGGTATAGGTATCTATTATTTTTTATGTGTCCTTGCACGAAACTATTACACTACACTTATATACCAGTAATTTACAACTATACCTATACTCAACGCCGTATATAGATTTCAAAAAAACTACTCATGTGTTGCCAATAAAATGAAAATGTTTGCTTCTGTAAGTTTTAACTTTTCTAAATAATGTCCATAAGTAATTTATTTAAATATAATTGTAAAGCTAAAATTAAATGCAACTGCATAAATAAATAATTTATTGGAGGCCTATGTCCAGCAGTGGACGTCTTTCGGCTGACATGATGATGATGATGATGATGATGATTAATTTCACCAACAGATATTTGGTTCAAACTGTTCTGTAGAAGAAAAGTTCATATTACAGTGGCAATACTTCAGGTTTAAACAACATTTGGATACTATTAATATAAATTGGATATATTTATAAATATTTTTGATATCCACATAAATATTGACAACAAATCACGTATGGAAAACTATGGTAAACATGGCGGCCACAGGGCCACCATGAAATCTCCAATTGTCACTTCATTCGGCATCTGGGGGCTACCACGAAATTCGAAAATCGAAGTTCGTATCCTATTTTCCCTCTGACTCTCGTATTAAATAACTTAAGCGTCAGCGGGATGGCAAGTTACGAAGTTTGAATTTTGCACTTCGTAGTATGGCCTGACGTTTGGATTGATCGAATGCTTTCTATACTCGAGGTAATTTTCGTTCTCGAGTTTTTGTTTCCTAATAAGTTTTCTGTTGCCATTTAAGGTCTAAAATGGTCTAAATAAAAACAACATATTATAAGACTATTTTTTATTAATGTGCATGGGTTGGTTACCTCTGGAACGTCTCAATTACAATGACACTTGTGACAATGACGTTCGGCCATCTTTGGTAACTTTTTTGTAATCTAAATACGGCGGTGAGTATAATACATAAAATACAAATATAAGTATAATAAATGGGTCAATCAACTTTTTTGTGTTGTTATTCTGTCCCGTAACTCAGGAGACATCAGTGATACACTTTCTTAGAAAAATGTTTGCAATTTATACTATTAGCACACTTGCGATGCTTGCCATGCACTTGCGAGATGAGGAATTGCCTTCAAAACTGTCACAACTTCTAACTTTGTGGATTTGTACCCCATAACATCATACATTTAATAGGTAACGAAGCAGACGTTACCATGGCAACAAAAAGTTGATTGGCCCACGTACGAGTACGCGAACGTAAAAGGTGATCATCTCGCTAAGCGAGCGCAAGACGTACAAGCTAAAATCGAAACGTGCGGCACCGACGGCAGCGCAGCCTTGACTAAAGAAAACTTAATCCTCCTTAAATTATCAGTGTGTGCGTGCGGCGGGTGCGTGCATACCGGCGCCAACCGGCGCGCACACATTTAAGCCGCGCGATGTACTTTTGTTCGTAGTGAGCCTACTTGTCCTCTTTTACTATGTTATACGTTATGTCAATACAATTTATGAAAAGTGTAAACAAACCGATTTCATCAAAATTCTTGTATAAACATCCACTAGATAGAATCAATAACACATTTATCTATAATTCGTGTCTTTTAACTAGACGTCTACGTCTAATCACATTTTTCACCAAAATTCACTTGGTTGGTTTTTTTAGAAAAATATTTATACCGTACAACGGCAAAAACTACTAGACACTGGCAAAATTGTCCTCCAATGGACAGCGCCATATTTTTCTAAAAAAAAGCAACATACCTTAAACTTAAAAAATAGTTACTGCTTTTATAGTTGAATAAACAGTCCTTGGAATTAAATCAAGTATTGTAAATAATAAAATAGACAAAAATGCTTTGATCTATTAAATTAATACATTAATCGATTTACTAAACAGATTAATTATTTTGCAATAGGTTCTAGGTTTTCACATCATTAAATGTCTGTGGTCGGGTTAATGGCGTCTTTGTTTACCCTTTCTATAAATTGGATTGACATAAACCATACAACCGTTGTTTTAACGCATTCACTGCCACCGACGCATTATCTATATATGCGTTTTTGGAACTTCCCCCCAGTGCCGCTTCTTCTCCTCTTCATTATTATTCATACATTTTGAACGCACATGTGCGTCGGTGGGACCTGTGGGAGTCAGGTGGCAGTGAATGCGTTAATTTCGTCAACTCTCTATTGATACAAAAGGCAAGCTAAAATTATCAATAGTAATTTGGCATTTGGCTGAATAGTAGGTAACTAATCAATAGCTATTTCGAGAACATATTATTGAGATATTTCTCTTTATATTATCAACTGGTCATGTCAGATCAATACATGGTGAAGAACGAATTTCGGAATAATGAACTAAGTTCGATTCCTAGCCCCATATTTTTTTCGGGTTTTTTTAATGTGTTCTAGTCTGGGTCTGGGCACAAAAAATTCGACTCTAGTTGCAGGTTTTGCAAGTCGATATGAAAGAAAACAAATGATTAATTAATTAAGGTTTTATTAAGCATTCCACTGCACACTCATGAGTAAATCACCACACCACACTGCTGACTTGCAACGTAGCATCAAAAATATATTATTCTTGTTAACCTTACTGAAACCAATATTGGAACCAAACTTGTACATTTCTTCAAATCTTAAATTAACTTGCATCAGCCCAGTTAATCTCTCATATCCACTCACAGAAAGAAAAACAAAAATAAACCCTTGTCTGCGCCATTACAAATTTAAACCAATTATACATACAGTAAATAAAGAATCCTTAGAATTCTACTTCACAATTAAGCTCATAACGCGACAATACCATGTAAAATTCAGTCTAATTACATAATATCATTAAGTGGAAAATAGGATAGAGATACCAAACAATAAAATCAAATTCCACGCTCAACACTTTCACTGTTCATGCTTTACATTACTGCGCTGGAAATGTCTCTAGAGTCTGATAAGTAATGCAAGGAGAGTGAAAGTTTTATAATAGAATATTAAGGGGCTGTTTCACCATCCAATGATTAGTGTTAACTGCCGGTTAAATGTGATGCCGTCTCTATTTGTTTTGTTCGAATAGACAGAGACGGCATCACATTTAACCGTCAGTTAACACTAATCAATGGATGGTGAAACAGCCCCTAAGTCTTTACAAACAATAAAGCGCTTCATTTTATGTCTTACAGCACTCCACCATATAAAACCTTAAGGATCACACGCGTTTGAACTCTTCAGTCGAATCTTTAACTATACTAATATCTAACAATCTATTGGACGACATTACGGGGTATTAAGAAACACTACACTGTCAAAAACAATAGTTCACAACTGTATACGACCCATACAGGTGTCTATGTTTGAGCTAAATAAAAACTGTAAAGGAAAAATTGACGGATGTCAAGAATGAACTTACAAGGGTGAATTTTTTTTTAAGGTTGTAAACCTTGAATTCATGTGTGAGCCAATGCATTAGGTACTGACGTATTAGCTTTGCGCGTATTGCGCATAAGGCAGGCCTCTTCCCGAACATTTTATTCATTCACGAAGAGGCTAAATCAGATATTCATCTAACTATACTAAATATTTAAGCTTAATTCACGCGCGGCATTACACACAGAGTGGAACAATTACAGCGCAGTTGACAACAATTAGATTGCATGTGGCATCCAATATAATAATTAACTATGATTTTTTAATAACTCTAAAATTAATCTATGTTTTTTTATCTACTGCAAGGTTACGAAAATGTGAAACTAAACAAATGTATAGTTAGTATAGTTTGAAATATAATTTGTTGATATTATTGAAGATTCTCAATATCAGATATGATATATTAAAATAATTTAAGATATTAATAAATATTAATTTTAAACTACATCATTATTATAACGAGAGATCGTTTACAATTTTGAGTCTTCGAACAAATGCCCATTAAAAATATATATTTTCATACATCGCTCTATCACATTCACCGAGTAAAATAATAAAATATACACTATAATACCGTGAATCACTTGTCTTGCCATTAGCTGACTAAATGAGGCAAACATCTTCCCAGTGCATTAATAGATGCGTACGTCAAGTTCGATCGTTTTTACCGAATACAAATCAGCAAATCGTCAAAAATGCTTTTTTAGAAATGCTAAAGTGGACCTGCAACTTATAGTGGATTTGTTCTCAGATCAAATTGTCTTAAAAAATGTAACATCAAATGAACTCTTCAGTAGAGTTCCATGCAGTCCACATGGTAAGGTTTGTAAATTGACAAATTATTATTAGGAGTGTTAACTGTACACCAAGTAAACGAGATCTAGAACACTTCCTAAAGCGAGTATTTTTACGGATATCAGACAGATCCTGAACCCTGTAGATTATGACTTACATACAACATATTGTTTTTGACTACCGTTAACTTTAAGAGAACATTCAACAGGTTAAATGAAGTTAATTTCTCTATAAAAGTAATGGTCTTACTCTTATTGTTTAAAAGATAATCAATTAATTATGCGCAGTAAAATGATAATGTATTTTTTTTATTTATTAAGTTTTTTCCGTATCCTGATTATTTTTAGTTCATCACATATTTAGCATAATAATATGTTAAAAAAAAAGTTTTGAATGTATTTTTTATGTGTCACCTAAATGTCACTCGTCATGTTTATGATTTATGAAATTTTACAATTTGATATTTAACAATAAGAATATGAACTAATATTATGCATGAAAAAAAGCTGTCCATTAAAGTTAACGGAAATCAATAAAAAACACGGTGTTTCTCTATTATATAAAGCACAAAGCTGTCTGTTGCAACACTATGTAGTAAATTTCACTGATGTACCAAAGGAAACTTTCCGAAATTGCCGAATTTTTCATATAGGTAAATTTCGGAAACTTCTCACAATTTTGTATGGAGATTGAAACTTTCCGTTTCTTAACTTTAAATTCCCTAAATTTCTTGTGAAAATTTCCGGAAATTTCTGAGAACTTTCCAACTTTTTGGAAACTTTCCGGAACTTGCACATCTGCACACGACATGCACTGTTTAGGCAACGCCAGTGATGAGTAGTATGGTAAAGGTCGGTGGTTATAATAACTGTGAGGTGTTGCATACCTACCTAACTCACGCTACTCCTACTCGCCGCTTTAAACTCGTAACTCATAAACTATGAATTATTTTGTTTTAAAAAAATATCCTATATTGTAGATAAACTATAATTTATAGTTTACCAGTTAATTCGTAGCCCGAATGCTATAGTATAATAGTTAAGCGGCCCGAATGACGGCTCATTCGGGCCGCTTAATACGACCATATGGATATAAAATAATATAAATATCATGGGGCACTTGACACTAATTGACCTAGTCCCAAACTAAGCAAAGTTGTACTATGGAAACTGGGCAACGGATAAACACATTTATATAGATAAATACATACTTAAAAAAAATATTAAACATCCATGACCCGAGAACAAACATTCGTATTATTCATGCAAACTGCCCCGGCCGGGAATCGAACCCGGGACCTCAAGCTTCGTAGTCAGGTTCTCTAACCACTTGGGCATTCCGTCGTCTATGGTAAATGGTTTTTGCTTTTAAAAATCTCAGCCCTGAATACTGAGGCACGAATAACGGATGGTTGAATCATAGAACGTTTAGACCGCTGCAGTCAAACGTCACGATTCTCTAACTAAGGCTAGGTACGCACTATGCAATTAGCCGCACTTTTAGCGTGTCGTCCCTCGCCAAAGTATCGCTTGACATAGAGACGGCGCGCTCAAACCGCACGGTTAGCCGCATAGTGCGTACGTAGCCTTACGATTATCAAGTCTCAACAATTTCGATCAGAGTAGACTCAGTGTCGGTGCTCTTTCGCTATCGTGAAAAGTTGACTCTGAGCTCTCTTGCAACAATCTGGGAGAATAATGTCGAAGCACCCGTATAAATGCTGTATAGTGGCCAGGATGCGAAATATTCAAACAGTGGCCTTTTAAGCGTAGAGTTCAGAGCCCTAGGAGCGTTTGTAAAGTCAGTGTTGGTACTCGCGGTGGATCGCGGCGCGCCGGCGTCAATCGGTGTCGGCGTCCTTGTGCGGCGGAGGGCACCACGGCTGCACGGGCGGCGTCGCCGGCCGCGGCTCGCGCGGCTCGCACTCCGCCGCGTGCGGCTCGATGGACAGGCTGTTGAGGAGGATGTCGAATATTGTGTCCTGGAACGATGACAAATTGGCGTGAGTCTGGTTAAATTTAACAAAAGCTCTGCTGTGACTGCACTTTTCGGCACTTTAAAAATTAAAAATGCATCTTTTTGGTTTCTATTGATTTATTGGTTGTTTAATTAAACGAATCAAAACTATATACGAGTTCACTTAACGCATACACGGCTGGTTATCAGATCTAAGATATCTTCCAGTGTCGCAAATGCACCTGTTTAAATGACTGCTAAACTGCAAACTGCTGAGGGCAAAGTCAAAAGAACGTACACTTATTTTTTATTTGCTAATGTCGTTCGGAACTTGAAACAAAAAAACAGTTTTGCTTTTCTTTCTCATTTTGAATCTTTAAGCCGAGTTTAGACTTGCAAGAAAAATCGTGCAAGTTGCATTACATTGCGATGCAGTAAAGCCAACGGGTTTGTAGTGATCAATCGAGCGCCGCAATGTAATGCAACTTGCACGATTTTTCTTGCAAGTCTAAACTCGGCATTACAAAAACGAAGAAAACCGAAGAGTCTCGATCGATATTAACATTCTGCTTATGCGTATACGCACAGGCAGTGAATGCGTTAAACAATTTATCCACAAGAGGATGGTTCTAAATCTAATTGAGGCAACTGTGTTTTCAACGAATATCCGCAAATAAAACTACGAGTAGATTGAAGTGTCCTTACTCGTTAAGAGGATAATGCAAACTCACGTTATAGTCGAGCATAGAGTCGACGTTGTTTGAGATCTCAGTGGGCGCCGCACACGGCCAGCCGTAGTCAAGCGCTGGCGATGCAACCGCACGCTCCGGCGTGCCCGGCGGACTCAGGAAACAACCCACCGCACCTGCAAACAATAATTATTTATTATGAACCATACTATGAGATGAATTCCGTAGAAAACTATCGTCCTCAACTCTCGATAGCAATAAAAGATAAGGACAAAAGATTTTATCATTATAATTATTAACTTTATATACAAATTATTTTTGTACTGCTTTCTGGTGTGCAATAAAAATATATTTGTATTCTATTGAATTATATTTTTAGGAAGCTGCCTCCTAAAACATATAACCTCTTCACATAAGATGTAACCTCTTCACCTCCACAAAACAAATGAAATGACGTGCTCTGTACGCCACAGAAAAACCAGCGACAAATCAACTTGATTTTTAATTCCAATGCAGAAGGACTAATTTCGAGTTGAATGTTGGTCATGACCGTGGCGTGTGAGCCACTGGCTGTAACAACTGGATGACTGGGGCGGTGAAGAGGTTAAGAGGGCTGGAGCTGTAGCTTCCAACTGGGCCTAATGCGAATTGGAAATTTCACACACACTAAGCATCACAGGTTAAAATTTGTTACAAATCTAACCTATAGAGTCCTGAAATAAATCCTGAACAGTTCACAGTTTCAGAAAAAAGTTATTCGACATGGGTTACCACAAGGCTGCGGGCGGGTATCGATAGCGCGGCGCATCTGTCCGGGGGACAGCGGCGCACGCGGCAGGCGGCGCGCGCGCGGCGCGGCGGCGGGGCGGCGCGCGCGGCTCCCGGTCGGGGTCGGCGGCGCGCCGGGGCTCAGGGGGCTCCGCAGGGGGCCCTCCGGCGCGCCCGCGCTGCACGCCCAGTTGCGCTTTGGAACTTTTGAACCTACAATAAGAAAAAATAACCAACTTAGAAATTTTTAAAAATTCCGAAATTGTCACTTCAAAGTTACAACATATCAAAAAGCCAAAACCAATTTTTATCAAACACGTCTAAAATGGTGAGGCCTGAAAAAATAATAAATAATAATAATAATACTTAAACATCCTGCCAGTTTATTTATTTGCAAGAACTCTGGTGTAGGTATCGTGTAGACTTCTCAGTATGCGACCTCATTCGGAGGATGGTAGCAGGGAGTTACCTGGAGATTCTTAGCACCCCCTGGTCCTCCGTTGCCTCGCCCGCTACCAAGGCCGAGGATAAAGGAGCCGCCAGGGACTGGAGGCCGCGACTAAATTGTACGTTTCACTATGGGGGGAGGGGAAGAGTTGCCATAATCCCCACGTTTGGCAGGCGGCGTGGGGATCGTAGAATTACACTGATAGTATAAGCAGAAGACGCTACTGCCAGTCTTCTGGATTTTCCCTTAGTCGCCTTCTACGACACCCAATGGGATGAGATGGGGGGGGGGAGTTATTCTTGTCCGGACATCCCAGGGACATAGCATCACAGACAGAACTGAACCAAACTCACTATGTTTGGAATGCTTCGGCGTGAGCCCGTTCATCCGCATCAGATTCAACAGCAGCATGTCAGTATGCGCCGCGGTGGAGAGCTGCGGGTCGTTGTCGTGGCGCGTGGCGGCCGGCGCCGGGCCGTCGCTGCCGGCCGGCGTCACGGCGCGCCCGTGCACGGCGCACAGCAGACGGCTGAGGATGTCCGAGCTGTCTTCGCTGCTGGCGCGGGCGCCTTCGATGTCATTCTCGCCTAGGTAAAATAAGTACAATTGAGAAGTGGCGGTTGTACAGTCACCTGCTTTAAGGGCCTCCGCTAACTCAATATGTATAGACCAAAGACCTGCCTTAGGCTCCGTTTCCACCAGAGATGTGCGAGGATCTGTTACAAGGAATGTGTTTCTCATGAACCAATAGAAACGCTTCTTTACCTCGCCTCGCTCCGCTCAGCTGTTTCCACCAGAGACAGAGGCGTCTTTACCTATAGTGCAGGGTGTGTACCTATTCCATTTTGACCACGCGCTTCCTAGATGACGCTAAAGTTATAATAGGGATGTTGACACCACCAATCAATTGACGTACTTTTTATAAGCTGTCAAAACACAATTCTCCCATAGAGTTTGAATGGAAATAGCAACTTATGACGTCACTTGTTCGCACACTCAATCAACTAACTATTTATTTGTTTTAAAGCAACAAAAATCTAATTTTGCAGTTAATCGAAAATTAGTCTGGTTTTCAGGGCTAAAATAAAGCGTTTTTTTACTGGAGTCGTGTCTTCGAATTATTTTTTAATGGTGTCAACATCCCTATTGCACACGGGCGCTACATGGGCTAAAGACGCCTCTGACCAGAGATGTGCTGTGCGAGAAGGTAAATGAAGCATTTGTATTGGTTCATGAAAAACACATTCCCCGCAACACATCCTCTCACTTTTTCGGTGGAAACGCAGCCTTACGCAGCGCTGCTCTATTAGATGATATAAAACAAGCACGCCGTGCACCCGCGTGACTTAGTGGAGGCCCTTATACCTGTCACAGCACAGCATGCTAAAATATCTGACACGTCCTACTGGCCTTAGAAATAGAGTCTGATATCTGATATTTATGCACACTTTGTAGTGCCAGATATGGTGTTGGTGACTGACTCATCTATTTGGCAATAGTTAGCGTGGTGGCCTAGTGGTTTGAACAATAGCCTCCCAGGATCGTGGGTGCAAATTAGAGCTAGCACCTCTTGATTTTTTCAAAATTCATGTGCGAAATTACATTTGAAATTTAAAGGGAAAATAAATGTAATAAAATACAAAAGCATGGGAAAAAAGAGTGTTTCTACTAAACTTAATCGACTATATAAAAATAAAATATACGACATTACTACTCACTGGCTGTTTGTTTGTGTGTTTGGTTTGGAAAGTGGAAGAAAATAAAAGTTTTGTTTTAAGTTACTTCGTTTCTAATTTAATTAAATTTTTAATCCTCTTCACCACTCTCGTTAAATTATCAAAGAGATCGAAAGTCAAAAAATAATTATTTCTTTTAAAGCTTATTCGTATAATATGTTAAGTACTCAGAAGTGGTGAAAAAGTAAACAATTTTTATAACAATAAACTTGAACATAGCTTATTTTGGATTAAACTACTAAAAAAACAAATAATAATAAATATCATAGAAATCATCCATGTAGTGCAGTAATTTTACAACTCAAAATAGATAAAAAATTATACGAGTCGTTACACTGACGATTCTATTGTATATTGTAAATCAGTTTTGGACTAAATAATACTATATTCTAACAACATTTATTTCGTTTTACTCAAAATAATGCAAATATCTACCAAATGCAATATTGTACGTCAATTTAACTAGTTCCTAAGGCAAATCAGGTGTGTGTCATTATTCGACCTGAAACTCATATTTTAGTAATATTAGCAGCGGCTTTAGAAGCATACATATTTCAGGTACTTATCTATGGAATTAGGACACAATTATTCCTGCTCATTAAAAAAGCGCAAGTATAAGGTAAGAAGCAATAAGAATAATTGACTACAATGTATTTAACTACTTATAAATCACAGCAAAATAATATCAATTTTTTTTGTTTAAATTCTTCTACAAAAAAAATCCTTAAATAATCTAAAAATCATTCTGACGCATCTTATTCGATGAATTAATTATTTTTTTAAGTCTGGTCGCTTCATCAACTGTAAGTCCTGACCTGACACATTGTGGTAAAATTGTTTAGTTAGAATTATCGAGAAGAATGGTCCCTTAGGTACCTATAAATAAATGGACTACCGTATGAAAGAGGACGGCTATACCAGTTTTTTCCTATCCTTATATTAAATATCATTTATTAGATGAATCTTTTAAAGGAGCTCTAGAAACAAAGGAATAAAGCGATGTTAGGAAGAACTAGATTCATAAATTTAACTAAATCATAATCAGATTTGGAAAATGTACGCGAGAAAAATTTACCAAGATCAAAACGTAATATGCCTCCTGATACACACTACCATATTTTGGGCAGGAAAAAAAGGTAAATTGACTATAGAAACTATTAGCTTTATTCTGCATAGCACATAGTGACTGTTCACTGTTCTGCTGATAATACTGTGAGCACTATCTAACTTTGGGCTAACCCACACGAATCTTCGATGGTGCGGAGAGTTTTTATGCACGATAGTCTGTTTTTTGATTATGTCTGTTTTATTTATTATACTGTAGCAAACAAATACTTATCAGTTAGAAAACGACTGTAATAAAATGAGAAGTTATCGACACTATCGACGTTTTCAGAAATGGAGCTCAAATTACATATTTGGAAAATTTGACGTTGCAGGTGTTTTCGAGAGATACATTTTGGAAGGAATTATCTTTGTTCTGATTATCTTTTTATACATTTTTAAATTAAAAACAAGTACTCTAGTTTGCATTCTAGTATAGTATAATTACTACCATACTGATTCATGGGACACAATGAGTGGTAGAAATTATAGTGTGTGTCGCTGCGAGATATACATGATGATGTAGGGCGGGTAAATATTCAGCGTTTTGGCGGCGTATTTTATTTTCGTCATTACCGTTTCAGCAATTATTATTAAGAGAGATGATGCTGATGGTTAATTTTTTATGAAAACTAAAGACAACACCGATGCTAAATCTAGCGTGATAAAAATTGTTGCGACTTGTCGTTCCGTTGTGCTGATAAAATAAACGTGTGGTAATGACGTTTAATCGACCGGCCAAAACGCTCGAATATTGCACCCGGGCACAGATGTGTGTAACCGAGCTATCGTGCAAAAGCGGGTTGGGAGGTGTTCAGTTCAGTTAGCATTGTGGTGACAGTATTTGTCGCTAGTCTACTGTGTGTCAGTGTGGGGTCTCTGTGAGTTGTGTGCGGCGTAGGGCGCGTGTCGGCGCGGGCGCGTGTGCCTGTACGCGCAGTACACGCGCCGCGGCCGCTCCGGCCCGCACCAGCTGCACGCGCTGCCCGACGACCCGTCTGGGGAAGCGGGGAGGGGGTGAGGGGGACAAGGCCAGGGGGTAAGGAAATACCGGTCCTAGGATCCAGAGGACGTATTGTCTGACGCGCGGGCGTACGCGATCGTATCGGTTTCTACCAGCGCCGGCTCTAGCCCTTGATCAGGGTAGAGCGAGATGGACTACCCCGCTTCCGCACCTCTCAGACGGGGCCATCATAATTTTATTATGCACTGGAAACTGCGCGACCGCTCTATCCCAGGGCCGGCGCTGCTTTTAACCCCGTCCTATTGTACATACAATACTGTAGGACTGTAGGAAAGAAGTGAAAGCAACCGATTCCGAGGGCATTAGACAATATGGCTTCAGGATCCGTAAGCTAATGCAGCGATAACTAGTGGCTATTCAAATGCGCGTTATTTCGCCGCACTTAAAGCGTCCGCTACATTTCAGCTCCTCTTTGTCCACAATGATCAGAGCTTCAACAACTCAGTTGCGCCAACTTTCAAAAGGATTATAATTTTTTAGATATTGAGTCTACAAAGCACGAATTCAAAAAATTGACTTCTTTAAGCAAATTGGCGACACAATATAGCGGACGCGTTAAGTCTTCAGTTTAGAAAGGATACACCGGTTTGTTGTTTTTTTACAGCAACAACTCTAATGGTGGGTTCCCCTCCGCGCTTCTCCTTTCAGTCTTTGGTCATTGAGACCAAAGATGCGTCAACCATAACAATATATGGTCGCGTATGCTACAAATCGTCACTACTTAAAAAAAAGTCCTATCTCGAAATCTAATTTTTTTTCTGAGAGAACTTACAAATATTTTTTCAAATTGGCGTTATTTTATGGTTTTAGATACGAGATTTTTTCTAACTAGTGCCGAAATATTAGTTTCTTGCTGGTGAATTACATCGATAATTATCTGTTTGATATCAAAAAAGTTGAGTACTTTAGTTCTATAGCAGTAACAAACCAATTTTTCTCACAGACAAAAGCATGTACGTGCATCTATTTTCTTAAGGGGCTTCTAAACAGGCTAACATTTTCACTGCAATTTGTGGCCGACCATTATTTGCATCTTGCTTTTGCGTACGGTGCCAGAGAAGGACGGCCGTAGTTGCCGGCCACAAATTGCAGTAAAAATGGCCTGTTTAGAAGCTCCTTTAATTCCACTCAGTAATCATTGCACTGGGTCTATGGTCGCAATCGTTAAATGGCATGGCCATGTTCTTACCTTGAGCGGTCAAATCAATACGAAGTTTGATGGAGAACATTTAGAAAACAGAAGCACTGTATTAACCTTGCTTAGTGTCTGTAGTAACGTTAGAGACTGTTACTTAAAAAGGACGCGCGAAAAGGAACCGGGGTGTCATGAGAGTTGTTCACGTTGTAAATATAAACTGAAGGGAGGTATTTAGGAGGAAATGGCGGAAATACATGCAAGGAAACAACGCAACGGGCGGTGGGCGGATCCGCAGATATTCCTCTCAGACAGACACACTAATGTATGACCAAAAACTTGGTATCAATCTAATGTTTTAAACTATCGCAATTTTTTGAGATAAATATAAGCTAATCCACTCCTGGACTTATTCTACTCGGTCTACTAGTGATTGGCCGCTGAAATATCGACTGCCGCAACGTACAGTACCAAATCTGCAAATTTTCGTTTTTTTTATTGTGCCATTCGTAAGCGAATTAAATGTATCAAATTTAAATTGGCCTCCTATAAATAACGTATGTTATAACATATATATAACATATATATAAAAACAACATACGTTATTTATAGGAAAACGAGCATGCGGGTCACCTGATGGGAAGCAATCACCGCCGCCCATGGACACCTGTCAACACGAGGGGTGTCACAGGTGCGTTGCTGGCCCTTTGAGCGACTGATAACCTTGTTTTTTAAAGATCCCTAAGTTAGTTAGTTAGTAGTTTCGATAATGTAGGTTGCCACAGTCGATATAATAAAAACGTCGAGGTACTTTTAGTAATGTATCACCGCGATTAGTCTTGCCGGGACTTAAGACGGGGTCCGCAGTGGCGTGCAGTGGGGATCCTGACTTTTCGCCGAAAATATTTTTCCCAAAGATTCATTTCCCAACTATTTCATATGGACGATTTTTTTTCTGAATCTGTAAGTTATTCAGGGCATCATGTCAGCCGAAAGACGTCCACTGCTGGACATAGGCCTCCCCCAAGGCTCTCCACTCAGACCGGTCTTGTGCTTTTCGGATCCACCGCGATCCCGCGATCTTAACCTTAACCAGGTCGTCGCTCCATCTTGTTGGAGGCCTACCGACAGCATTCAGGGCATATTTTAGGACTATCCTGTAGAACCTTATACCTAGTACCATCCACGAAGAAGCGTGATTTTGTCAAAATTAGACATTAATGACATTGTAATAAGAACCACGGCACGCGTCATCGTGAATGACTATCTATAGGCTAGTTTTACAATCCTGATATACACATAGTTTGAAGAAAAAATGATTCGTCCATATGAAACAGTTGGGAAATTAATCATTACCACTACACGCCCGCCTAAGTCCTTGATATAGTGTTGGTACTAATCTGCCCTTTCTACGCCTTCCAAGGTCTGCGCCGTTGGCATTCGTTACGGCAGTGTACACGCCCGCATTGGTAAGAGGTCACTCACCTGACATGGTCTCGTCATCGACATCGTTCTCCTCGTTAGAGTTTTCGTCAGCGTGGCACGGCCCGGTCTCGTCGGCGAACACTTCCAGTTCGCTGAACATCAGATCCTGGAAGAATTCATAATGTCAACGGTGCCCTTGATTAAATATTCCGAAATCACGTTTATCACATGTATTTCCTTTTCGATGTAAAGAATAGACAGACTGTCTCCCTTCAGAACGACACTCCTTACACACTTGTACCTGTCCCTTCTTCACAAATCTTGGTCAGTGACCTCTTCTTTCTTCGGGGGTTACTGAGTCACCAAACATGCTCCATTTACCCAAAGTCAACACCCCTAATTTAAGATTTAAGAGTAAAGATACCAAAGTAAAGTTTGAAAGTGCTAATAAAAAAAAACGGCGTAGCAGAAAAGTCAATAAAGAAACTGAATTAGTTTCAAAACTAGCAGAAACCAATTCATAAAATAAAAGAAAGAAAGGTTGGGATAGACAAGGACACATTTATCCCTTTCCACTCACCATCAAAGCTTTGACATCAACCGGCTAACAAAATTTTGCGTGAAAAGAACAAACATTGCAATAATTCTCTTCAATAATTACAAATTACAAAACATGAGCAAAATACACAAAAATCGCTTTATATTGTTATATTACACACACCCTTTCTTTCTTCCGAACGGTTATAATCTCTTTGTAACATCTGTAACCATACATTGTGGAAAAGCAATAAAATATTGAGTATTGTAGATAAAACGGAAGTATTACTAAATATAAATGAATTGGCTATTATCAATTATACATATTTCGCACACTGTAAAGCTACTGCCTAGTGCTTACTTCTTTTTTTTAAGTCTGATCTCACTCGAAATACGACGGCACCCGAAAAAATCAATCAATTATTGTATTAAATGAGTGACATTTTCATATCCATTAATATGGAAGTTGTATCAAATATCAAAATTAAAAATGCACGGCTGTAGTGCATGATGGGTACTGGAGCTAATTGAGAGAGCACTGTAATTTTGGTTTTCCATTGTATTTTATCGGAATGGAAAACCATTATGAACTGTATCTTGCGTAGAGAAACCGACAAGTATTGTGGCATATTTCGTACACCTATGACATGAAAGGTAGTATACTCACGCCGGCATCGCTGCTAGACTCTGAAGCCAGCGTGGGGTGGGCGGGCGCGGGGCTTTCGCGCGCGGCCGCAGGGGGCTCGGCCTGCGGCTCGGGCTTCGCTGCCAACTCTGGAGAGGACAGGGACGCTGCAAGCGCCACGCCCGCCGCCGGCGCCTCCGCCACCGGCACGCTCGCCACTGCTGCACGAATAACCAAATAATATTGTAACACAATTCAATCAAATAAACTTCAACTACACTAACAAATGTTTTTTTTTTTTCCTTACTGTACTTTTAGTTGATTTTACTTGCATTGTCGTCCACACTATATTTCCATATCAAATTTTAAGTTGATGCCACTACCCATTGAAAACTCAATCCTGGCTGGGGCTGGACCACGTGAAGTTTACAACTATATTATTGTATTGTATCCCGGATTGATGCCTCAGGTCAACCGAAATAAGTGGTTGGAAAAAGGTTTACAATGAAACTGTAAACAATTTCTTTGTTCGCGCGACCTTACATAGCTACGTCTATGCACACACTGTAATAATAACTTACAAATATCACAACCTATTACCACCACTATACTACGCTGACCCGTTTCGAACTCAACTAGAGTTCATCCTCAGAGCAACGGTGAGTTGTGTTGTGAATCATGCAAACCTGTGAGCGCGCCGTCCTTAGCGGGCACGTGGTGCGGCTTGTCCTGGCGCGCCAGCTTGCTGGGCATGCGGCTGGGCGCGCTGGCCGCGCTCAGCAGCGTGTGCAGGCTCACCAGCGCCATGTTGTCAGACCCGCCCATGTGCAACGAGTTCGCTGACCTGGGGACAGTACCACACACCTCTATCGTACAATACAGATACACCACCAAACAACTCAGGTACTTTGTACGGATGTCAAGACAAAATTCTTCCGTACACTTTACATGGAATATGTGTTGACTATTATTATTCTTTTAAAGCAACTAAAAATCTGCGGTTAGTTAAAAATAAATCTAAGGCATTATAATGTAATGGTGAAAGAATTTTTGAAATCGATCCAGTACTTTTTGAGTTTATTCGTAGCAAACATCCAAAAATCCAAATCTTTCCTCTTTATAATATTAGTATAGATAAAATAGTGTCCTATGATAACGTAGGCTTACCGCGAGGTGGAGGGCAGATTGGCGGGCGCCAGGCGTCGCTCCAGCGCGTAGTCTCCGTAGGCGCACGCGCCCGCCGTCGCCACGTCGTTGTTGCGGGACTCCTCGAACAGGCCCGTCGTTAGACCTGAACAATACCACTCCATGTAATTATTGACTCTCTTTGTTTACTGGAAATATAGTAGCCGCCGGAGAGATACGGCTGACTTATTGTATACTCTCCTAATCCCGACTGTTTAAATCTTATTTTTCGACAAATATACAAATATACAAAAAAAAACCGTTTGGACCAAGACAATGTCGTTTGGGCCAAGTACAGTCACCAGCATTAATATCTGCCACAGCGGAGCGTGCAAAAATATCTGACACGTCCTTCCGGCCCTAGAAATAGACTCGTATCAGCAGATATTTATGCACGCTTGTTGTGTCAGATATTGGTGCTGGTGACTATATGATTTTTTGTCTAGGTCTTAATTCATTTTATTCTGCTTTCATTACAAACTTATTTATTGTTATGTTTGAGTATAGAGTACGGTCGCCAAGCAGTAAGAATTTCGTACAATGGCCTTTCACTGTGTGTCTCTGTCGCTCGCGCGTAAATATTTACCGTCGCACTCGCACACATGAATTTGTACGAATGCGACGTCAAATATTCACGCGCGAGTGACAGAGACAAGTAGTAAAGGTCATTGCGCGAAATTCTTCCTGCTCGGCGACTTTACTTTAGCAATGGCGTAGGCTTCATACAGCTCGATTCCTGCCGGCTCGCCTAATTTTTTTTGCCTAAATCGCCGTTGTCTCACCTGTAGCTTCCTAACGCCGCGCTGAGTTATGGTGACATATAGTTTCAATTTCATAAAACAAATAAGCATAATCCCTACTAATCCCTACTAATATTATAAATGCGAAAGTAACTCTGTCTGTCTGTCTGTCTGTCTGTCTGTCTGTCTGTTACGCTTTCACGTCGAAACCACTGAACCGATTTTGATGAAATTTGGTATATAGATATTTTGAACCCCAAGGATCAACATAGGATACCTTTTATTCCGGTAGAGGGCGCCACCGCGCGATAACCTAGATCCGCGCAGACGAAGTCGCGGGTTTAAGCTAGTAATCTAATATTTTTCGTGTTGTTTCTTTTTCTCATTTAATTCACGAGACAAAACAAATACTATTGGACTTGTAAGCTTTGAGAAGCAGGGCCGCAGGAGGTTAGAGATACCTGGGCTCAGCAGGCGCGGGCCGCTGCCGCTGCCGCTGCCGGCGGCGTGAGGCGCGTACTTCCACTGCGCGCCGAACAGCAGCGGGTCGCTGCCGTCGCCGTCCACGGGGTTGTTCTGCGCGGGGTTGTCGTCGCCCGGCGCCGGCGCGCGCGTCGCCGCCATCGAGTTGCGAGACATCTCGAGGGAGAGACGCTGAAGCAGAACACAACATTACCACAATTACCTAGTTTCCTTATAAAAAAACTTATCACTCCGTCAATTTGATTATCAGTTTTTTTTTATTAGCCTGTAATGTCCATGTCCCGCAATTGGGCAAAGGCCTCTCCATTTCTCACCCTATCTGCACTTAGGGTAAATCGTCAATTACTGGCCACCGTTCAATAACACACTACCTCACTAGTCAGTCAAGTTTAGAAGGTGTCAATTACTGGCCACCCTTCAATAACTGGCCACCTTATACTAAAATGAAGTCTGGTCACCTATACTATAAAATAGAATTCGTTTTACAACCTTTTATTTAGTTTCACCTGTCCCGTTGTCTGTCTGTCTGTCTGTCTGTAATCAAATCTTGCAAGTTAAATTTGACAACTTCCAGTAGTCAGTTTGACTTGAAATTTGGAATACTTATGTAAATCGCGTGACACCGTAAGAAATGTGATGCCGTCTCCCGTCTCTGTTTGATTTGTTCGAATAGACTGCGACGGCATCACATTTATCCGTCAAATAAAATTATCAATGGGGAGTGAAAGAGAGTGAATTGTTTCGTGTGGTAGGGTTGCACTGAAAATCAGCAGTCTATGGACATCCGAACCTTCGTGGTAAATAATGAATCAAACTAAATCAACAGCACCCTAACTACATTCGCGCAGAGGTTCGACTATCAGTACATGAATCATTGCAGTATGGTTCATGTACTGACTAAAGTGTAGCGTTACTAACACTAGAATTAAACTTTATGCATTACTAATAATGTTGGTCGAAAAAAAAATATTTTTATTGTTATTAAATCAATGCCTGTCATACCCATACCTCTTTGAGATCATTGATTTGCAGTATGTGCTGGTTACGCATAGTGATAAGTTGGTTGATATACCACTGCTGATCGCGACAGCGCTGGTAGAACGTCGGGGGTCGGACTTGGAACCTAGTGGCAAACACATTTGAAATATTTGAATATAAACTATGAGGAAAAATATCAGGGTTTTTTTTGTAAAGTCAGCGTCAATATAAGCAAGCGGCCAAGGTGCTCGATGGACAAACATGTAATTTTAGCTCTTTACCACATACCTGAGTATTAGAGTGTCAGTATCGGGATTCAAATAGCCTTCACTGGCCAGCAAGTCGAGCCGAAAGAAACGGTTGTAGCCCCAACACTCGCCAACCTCGAAGTCGGACGCGAACTCCCGGACGATGTTCTTGGAGGGATCGCGGGACACTTGGTGCAGCATCTCCACTCGGTACTCGTATCTGAGATACAAAGATTTGCTCATACCGCGCGATATTATTGGGAAAATTGTGATAGGGTAAATCGAAAATTACTGGCCACCTTTCAATAACTCGCCACCACCTTTTAAGAACCGGCCACCTTATACTAAAAATGAATTCTATTTATAGGTGACCAGAATTCATTTTAGTATAAGGCGGCCAGTTATTGGAAGGGTAGCCAGTATTGACACCTTATACTAAAAATTACTCTGTTTATACTAGGTGACTAGAATTAATTTATAGTGTAAGGTGGCCAGTAATTGACAATTGATCCTACATTGCGGACGCGGGGTTTATGGATTTACAAGTGATCGTTCGAACGCGGCAATGTACCGCAACTCAATATTAAAAGTGCTAATTTGGTTTTAAGTTTTAACTGCTTTAGTATAGGATCGTTACCAAGCATGACCTAGATAAAAACAGGTGAAATAAGTATGTTTGCACCATTTTTTTGTTTTTGCCACTTCCGCATCCCGACAACGAATCTACAAAAGCCGACAGAAAAAGCTGTGTCGATACAATAAGAGCCATAATAAAAACGTCGACGCGTCGATGCCTTTTTAGCTCTTATTGTATGGACATAAAGCTTCTTTCTATCGACTTTTGCGGATTCCGCGTCGATAGATAACGGGAGACCCTTACATAATGAAAATAACGTATCCTATTTCCATGAATGAATCACAACATAAACTAAGCGATTTTCATTACACAATCCATCGACATTTCAACAAACATGCAAACTCAAAAACGTAGTATCGACGATTTTAGTTTGACACGGAGGACAATCGCCATGCATGGTCGCTCCGATATATCTGATGGCGCCTGGACAATGCATGAAGCTTGTAGCGAATCTGATGAAATATGAACAAGCAAGACGCAAGCAAAATTTTGCTTTCGCGAGTAAACTTACCTCTGGCCTAACCTTAGAGTCGTAAAACCATTGCTTGCAGCAATAAAAAATATCGTCGTATTAAAATATTTCATTCATAAATCACACATAACTTTTGTAAGAAAGCCAATAGTCAAACTTCAAGACAAAGCATCAGAATTATAAGCCTACCAGACAAATCCAAACATAGCAAACTACCGACAAGATAACCATTTCATTGTATGTTTACTTAAAAATAAGGGTGTGCGACAGGGTAGTTGGCGCTAGTATCGGATTACTCGCAGTAGTTCCTTTAGTTCTTTTCTTCCTACTAATAATTCTCCTTTTTTGTTTTCACATAGGCGAAATATCGCTAGATGGCGTTAATATCGTGAGGTTCGTTTGACGTTTGCTTGCGATTGGCTCATTTAGCTATTGAACCAATCACGAGCAAACGCCATCTATCGGTATTTGGCCTGTCGAAAACCGTCATTGTCCTGTTTTGTCTGCCGAAGGTACTAGTGCGAATAAAATTATCCCTAATATCGCGAGGTTCGCTTGTCAATTTTGGCATTAGCAGCACGTGTGTCATTGGTTATACAACTAAATGAGCCAATCGCAAGCGAGGCTGTGACGTCAAACAGACAGATATTTCGCTTTCAAGAAACTCTCATTACAATGTTTATAAAATACTAGCTTATGCCCGCGACTTCGTCTGCGCGGACCTGGGGTATCGCGTGGTGGTGCCCTCTACCAGAATAAAAGGTATTCTATGTTGATCCTTGGGGTTCAAACTACCTATGTACCAAATTTCATCAAAATCGGTTCAGTGGTTTCGACGTGAAAGGGTAACAGACAGACAGACAGACAGACAGAGTTACTTTCGCATTTATAATATTAGTAGGGATTGCTTGTCGAATTCAACAATATAGATTGCTATCCTACAGGTCCTGACTTTAGAAGAGCCACTGATGTCGGGTTTAACGTGCATTTAAGATCAATATCAATCGCCTATCACAGGGCTGTCTTAAAGTCGGCCCGCGCCCATGAGACCACTCAAATGTGTGGGACTGAGCGAACCACATTGCTTCTTATAATTGCATCTGTCATAACTCATAATTTTACATGCCATGCCAACGTTTGCCATACAATATATAAATCCGTACTTTTTACAGGATTTTTTGAAATATCATTTTATTAAATACAGTATGTTAGGTTACTTTATGTATGGTTACTTTATTAGCCATTCTGAAGACAATACTGTTTCAGAAATTAATTAATATAATAATATGACAAATAAAAATTATGAAAAACTATTTTATAGCAAATGATATTTGGGCAAATGATAGTCAACCTAAAATCAATCTTTTTCCCTTGAACCTTGATGATAGATATAATTTATCATTTACAAAGGTCCGTTAGATCCATATCGATTTAAACAGCAACCCGTGAACTCCAACTTGGCCAGCCCCGTCCAAACGCAGCTACCAGGCTCCCATAACTCACTTAGAGGTCTCTGGCAATCCGGCACTCAGCTCCAAGAACACTGACAGATAGTTGCCGCGCACGACGCCGTTGCCATCCGGGTAGACTTTCAGCCGCCAACAGAGACCATTGACGTGAAGCGGGGCCGAGTACACCGGCGCCGCGGCGTGTTGAAGCTGTGTGAAGTTCGTCAGTGGAAACGTACTGCTGTCGTAGCTTGGGACGATCTCACTGTTCAACACAAATAAACTGTACCGGACTTATTATGCGCGTGAGAAAACTGGCCAAATAAAAATGTGGTGTCGGCTGAATTAGCGGACCTCGCAGCTTCGGTTATTACCTTCAAAATTGTGGTGACATTTATAAATATGTATGGCATAATCAATAATTGTTCTTTACTGTTTTCGTTAAAATTTAAGTTGCGAGCGTACGAGATGTTAATAAAGCGGACCATAAGGTAAACTGCCAATTGATGCAAAAAACCATTCCATTCACATTATTTATGTATGACTTTGAAGCCTGTGCTTTGTTTCGTTCAAATATATTCAAATGAATTATTAGAGTGTTAAAATACTAACAACAATAGGCAGTCTATCTTTAAAAAATCACAAATCTGAGAACAAACAAAAGTATGGATGAATATTACATGAAAATGGAGAACCTTGCATTCAATGGCCACCCTTTTGATAATTTCCAAAGTTTAAACAAGTGGGTCAATCAATCTATACTTATTAATAACATAAGTATGACAGTTACTCTATCTGCCATTTGAGTATGTTATCATGGAGTTACTCTATCTGCCATCATGGCTGAACTAAAAACTATTTTTTTTATTTTTTTTTATTTTACTAAAACACGATAAAATTTTAATGGGAGGAACTTAAATTCCAGAACCAATGAAGATACAAGTAAAAGTATTTTTTTTCTTTGAACCTTTGAATATTCAATATTGTGAATAAATCCAGAAAAGGCACTGGCTCTTAAACATTTGATATATTTATGGAAAATGACATAATATTAAATCCTATTAGACCAAAACAATTAGGGAAATAAAAGAACCTTCTTTCAATAAGGTAACAATAATGATTAATTTCTCGTTTACTTGGTCAATATATAAAAATTCTGAATTTCTAGAGCTTTACAAACTTACCTATGGAAATCTGCTGGTACTGGAGCAGTAACAAAACTGGCCATCGGCTTTTTGCGGACCTGGTGAATCATTTTGGACAAGTCGCTACTCTTGGCTATTAGTTCAGATCTGTAAGACATAAAAACATCCAGTCAGTTATTCTTCTTTTTTAGGGTTCCATAGCCAAAGCCTACTCTAGCCTCGCTTCTGTCTGCCTGTCTGTGCGTGTCTTTGTAATTTATAAACAGAGTGTGTATTAATATGGCAGCTAATAAGAACCAATAACAAAGTAAATCAAAAAAATTGGACTAATTGGTTGACTAGTTTTTTTTTACATTTTTCGGTAATCTAATTTCAATGGACTCATTATGTGTAACCTAATAGCAGAGAAATTCCGTGACTATCTTCTGTCGTCACAATCACTTAGGAACGAGGAAATCTGGTAGTTTAAGTCATTATGGTATCACAAGCCACATTCTAGATCAATATTATAAACATATTTTACCATTATGTGATGTAAGGTCCCACAAACTAGCATTTCATTGCATTGCTTTTAGGTTTACGCTAGCTAATACTCAGCAGATATTACATATATACAGTAGAAGTTTGTTGCCAGTATCAGTCACCTAGATTACATTCCCCACATGCCGCCAAAAATAGTAGTAAAACTTTACAATATCCAGTTTACTAACCTAGTACTGGCATGTAACTGGTGCTCTATTTCCTGGAGCAAATGCTCCAGCTGCTCCGTCTCCTGGGTGAGGCTATTCTTCTGGCCCATGAGAGTGAGGAGTTTAGCCTTCAGAGCGGAGTCCAGGCGGGATATCATCAGCTCAACAGCATTGCGGATCTCGCGAACACGCTCATCTTTGGCAGCGCGAACCGATTCCACATTGCGTTCCTGAAAATTACATATGTATGTGTTAAAATCAGCTAGACAGTATAATTATTAGAACTGTTATGGCTTTAAAAGTCTGTTACATTAAGCAAATGAAAGCTGGTGAGTACATTAAATGTTCAGGGCTAATAAAAGTACTGCAGTTTCCATAAAGGCCCACAGTAATAATGCTCAGGCCCAACCATAATAATAATAATGTTCTTTTACATTTAAATGGAACCCATTTTCATTGTTGACCAGTCTGACCAGATAATTGTGACATCCAATGTTTTTTTAATGACAATGTAGCTAAGTTCATTTAATGTAGTAATAAAAATTTATACATTTTGTTGGAAGCTTTCACGGGCGGGCAAGATGCTAGCAATTTTTTTTATTTAATTTTAAAGACCTTGAAAATAAAGCATGATGCCTAAGTACAATAATTACCCCATCGTTTAGAAACGCGTGAAACACGAAATCTGCGATGGACAAGGTTGCAGCAAACCTTTCACATCATTACCAAATGGCATTGTATCATTTTAGCATGCATAGCACACTGCAGTGTGCATTCACCATTTCTAAGGAGGTCAATGGGTCGGTGAGAGCAGCTGTACCAATGGTTTTTGTACAAAGGATTTGGGCAAAAAATGTAGACCATTTGGTGACAGTTTTGCAAATGTGAAGATTTAATTTTCAAGTATAAGTGGAGTTGCTATAGCATCTAAAGAAGTTCCAAATAATCCAAATTTTAGGTTTTTGTCTGCTTCATTACTGCTTTATTACTACTTAAAATTTGATCAAAAATATCTGAATATGACTCTATTGTTAATGGTGTAGAAGTGTGTTCAGATACAATATATTTCAAGTCATAAACCACCATCATCCACTCCAATTAAAGTCTCCAATACCAGGAAAAAGCTGAATATTTTCAAACTGAAACTACCAAATTTTCAGATTAATTTGTTTACTTGTACAACACCCATTCATGCTTTATTTATAAGGCAGCGGGCAGGGTTGGTATTAAAGAAGGAGACCTGATGTTCAGCTAATTGTTATGACGCAGGAGAGCAATAGACTAATAAGGGCTGATAATGGATTGCTTACCACATCCTGCACCAAACTAATGAGCTCCATCAATCTCCGTCTTAGCTGTGACACCTCATCCCGGATCTGTGTGACATGTTGCTCATAGACCTCTTCCAGTGGCTTGAAGGTGTGCCCTGAGTGGGTCCCGCCCCAGAGCGCACACTGATGGCAGATGCAACGTCGACATGTCCAACAGTACACCGTCAGCTTCTCTTGATGGGTTGGGCACCTGTTTAAAATATAACATTGGTATTAAAAACTGACTTAATACTTATTCTGCACCACAAAGCATGTCAACAAAGTAAAAAGCTAAAAATAATGACTGTAAACAGCGATAGGCATCAGTAGGGGGACTATTCTCCAATTAGACAATTTATTTTACCTATATTATATAGCATGATTGACTCCAATTTGTTCTTATTATTGAAATCTTCTATTTACTTTAGCAGAAAACTTCAATTAAAAATAATTAATCACGAAAAAACACAAAAATGACCTAACTAAACAACACACACACTAAAATGACACTACAGACTAAATTAACACAAAGTAATAAACAGATTGCAAATTTTAAAGGTTTTTAAGCACTTGATACCACCAAATTTAAAATAATATAGCAACCTATCAAATTACCTGTCTCTAAAGCTCTCCCGCTGGGTGGCAGAGTTAGTCTGTTGCATGGTCTCGATCTGCTGCGTCACCTCCTCGACCCAGCGGCAGTTGACCAGCTCGTGAAGGTGCAGCGAGGCCCGGCAGTGCGGGCACTGCGACCGCTGCTCTGTCAGCCAGCGCCGCACGCACGCATAGCAACATAACTTCGAGCAGTGCGGACACAGATGCGCATCCACCAGCTTCTCCATACAGATGAAGCATCGAAACACCTCCGCCAACGTCTAAAATCAAAACATGTTTCACAAACCACAATTCCTAACTGTTCATCCAAATGTAGGCCAAAGTTTACCTCCACGATCTGCTCCTCGCCATTTCCATTCCCTTTGTCTCCTCTCGAGGCCATATTTTAAGGATTCCCTTTCCTTATGTCGGATCCGAACGGGTAATCACCATAATTTAGACATACTTTATTCTCTTGTTCGAAAAAACCAATTAGACATTTCGCAATTCGATCGTCAACGAGTTCGTACGATACGATACGAAACTAACCGAGAAACAACCAACCACAACCAACCACTTCCGTGTTCGAATCCCAATCGAATCAAAATAAAAACAAAAAGTTTGTATTGCCAGCTGACATAAGATCCTTTCCCCGCAATATTCTGAATAAAGGCGTCACCTTCAATTTAATTTAATTAACAGTAAAAACGAAATTAAACAACAACCAATGACATTACATATAAACGGTAGGCGACAGACAGGCTAGCAACCTGTGTCACTATTGTACTGTTTTTGTCAAACTTAAAGCCTAAAATTGATAAAAGTGGCTCCGAAGTGGTAACGTTTCGTTCGTGTGCTCTACCTACCCCATTTGGGGAATACTACAGGCGTGATGTTTGTGTGTTTGTGAGTGTATTCGGTTCTTGAAGTTGTTGACGCGTATGAATACCTAGGACAAACCGTCCAATTATCATAGGTAAGTCGACGAGGTGAGGTCAATCGTCCATTTCAACTTGGATGGGTACGGTTTGAACAACTCCACGATGTCTTTCCGTCCAAAATCCCTCAGTGCCTTAAGGTGAAAGACACGAAAGTTATTATTATGTGTGTTGCCAGTGATGATATATGGATCCGAGATGCGGTGCTTCACTATAGAACTTATAAATAGGCTCAGAGATGCTCAGTGAGCTATAGAGGGAGGTTATGATGCATGAAGTTTCTCTACGGGATCGAATCAGAAATGAGGACACACGTAGAAGAGCAACGGTCACCGACATAGCCAAGTGAATTAGCTCTTTGAAGTGGCAATGGGCAGGACATATAGTACCTAGAAGAGATGGCCGTTGAGGCCGAAAAATTATCGAGTGGAGCTAGAGATGGGTAAATCCGAATCTGAAGATTCAAAAGAGTCAGCAAGACTACTACGAAACTCGAAACTCGAAGTTCGTGTCGTGCGGTCCCTCTGACACTTATACTTGTCAAGGCTGTACTTAATAGTCTTTACCCAGTAATTAAATGAAAAACATTATATTTTTAAAGTAACCGACATGTATATTTGCGAAAGACATTGACATAAGTAAGAAAACAAAAACTCTTCATTTGAAATCGGCCATAGACACATTTCTACATTAAGTATGAAAATAGGTTATCCCTAACACTGCCCCTTACCTTACTCGAGGCAATCATATGTTTTACAAATTTAAAACAGAAATGAAGTATAAACTCTGTGCGAGAGTACAAAATACAAAAAAAGTTTAAACTAAATCTAAGCACTTCACAAAGAAATCCTGTTTCACCTTAGGTAAGGCTTTTGTAAAAATATCTGCTCCTAATTCAGCTGAGGGCTTGTAAGCTAAACAGATTACTTTGCGTTCAACACATCCCTGTATAAAATGATGATGAACATCTATATGTTTTGTTCTACGAAAACTTTCGTCCTCCACCATCTTGAGTGTGCTATGATTATCATTATAAATAGTTACATGATCATGTGACTCATTCCTACAATGTAACTCTAATAAAAAGTTTCTAACGAATTTTGCCTCTTTAATAGCATTTCCAGCGATATTTTGTTGTTTGTGGCTATGCCAATTTACAATGCAATTACCAAACCTACTCACGAAACCTGAATAAGATTTTGTATCATTTGTATCCCCCACCCAATCTGCGTCGGATGAAATTTCAACTTTATTACTATCCCTCTTAAAATTGAGTCCGTAGCCAGTTGTCCCAGATAAATATCGTAGTACGCGTTTAGCGGCGAGCCAATGGGATTCATTATAATATGTGTTATATTGATTAAGCTTACTGCACGCAAAAGCTATATCTGGACGTGTGCATACAGCGAGATATATTAAGCTTCCAATAAGCTCCTGGTATGGAAACCTTTGGTCGATTGTCTCCGCTGTCGGCAGATTGAAATTTATCTCCATAGGAGTCACTATCTTGCTTATGACAATCTTCCATGCCAAATTTAATTAAAAGATTTTACACATATTGAGCCTGTGTCAATTTTAAAGTTTCTTGCTCGCTGTCCCTTTCATCTTTCATATCCAACGCTTGTTGGACTGGTCCAAGCTGTTTTATTATATAGTTGGAACTGAGCAATTTATAAAGCATTTTCTTTTGACATTCATTGGAACTGAACACGAAAAAATCATCAACGTATAACGCTATTATCACTTGGTCTTTGAAATAGACGCATTTTTCAGTCTTTAATTGCGTATATCCATCGGTTATCAAAACATTATGAACTTTTTCGTTCCAAGCTCTACTGGCTTGTTTGAGTCCATATAAACTCTTTTTCAATTGCAAATCCAGTAGGTTGTTCCATGTAAATACGTTCATGGAGGTCTCCATTAAGGAATGCCGTGTTCACGTCAACATGTTCCATCCATATCCATGTTATTTTCTATTCCAATCCAATTGCAAAAAGTAAACGTAAATTACAGTGCCTTACAACAGGTGCAAAAGTTTCTTCATATCAACTCCATATTGTTGAGTGAAACCTTTAGCAACTAAACGAGCTTTAAATTTTATGATGATGATGATGATGATGATAAAAAATTCTAATTTTGAACATCAAAACTACCATGAGACTCACTCATATTAAAATGGTCGCGCTGCTCCGGGTCCCTACAGGCCCGAAACATGTCGAGCTAAACTCGATTTAAGACGTGAGTTATCCGGAACAATATCATTTATTAACAGAAAAAAAAAATTGTTTCTTCGAATAAATGTTGGGTATAGCTCAGTTGAATAACAAGCAAGGATAATAATGATTTATCTTGTTTGACAGAAAAGTAGAAATGGGCTAAACATTTTCTGTTCATTATGAATAAAAAATACAAAGGCAAATCGAAATGGCAACTAAATCAGCATGATTTACTTATCAAAAAATGCCATCAAATTTAAGGGAAATAAATTGGTATCACTTTTAAAGTTGCCATCATCTGGGATTGTCAAATTTGTCTGACAAAATTTAAATTCTATCAAAGAACCAAAAAAATTGAAAATGTTAATATTAGTGTAATTAATAACAAGATTTTTAGTTCGACCACAATGATTTCTTTAATAATCAACTTAAATATTTTTAAAATCTCTGAGACCGCTTTTATAGTTTGGTTGGCTACATTGTTTTTGTACGACTACAACTACCAAAAACATCGCATGATTTGTGACGTCAAAGAGTATAAGGAAAAAGGTGGTAACTCTATTGCTAAATTTACATCTATAGTAGCAAGCGTCAACTGGTGGCTGCAGAACAAACTAAAGCCGCATTCACATTTGTCTGTCGTGGTTGTGTTGTGATGCTCTCTATCTCTCTCTAGCTTAGCTTGTGATGCGACACAACACAACACGCTGCATCAGATAAATGTGAACTCAACCATAAAACATGTATGAAACAGATACCGTTCTGCAGGGCTACTACGAAATTCGAAACTCGAAATTCGTGTCGTTCGGTCCCTCTGACACTTGTACTATTTAATACGATAGCGAGAGGGACGATACGACACGGACTTCAAGTTTCGAGTTTTGTAATAGCCCTGCTGATGCGTCTAGGCACAACAACAGATAAATTTGTGGATGCGGCTTCAATCTATCATCACACGCGTACACAACAAGCATAATAACCATAATATTTATATTTTCTTTTCTTTCTTTATTTTATCATCATCAGTAGGGTTAGGATTCTCGTGGAATTTTTGGATAAGTGTGGCAGAGGAGTCATCGTTATTGTTATAGAGTATGTCAACCCTTTAATATGAATTGATTGGATTTGGTGGTGAACCGGAAGGGACAGAAGAATGGTGACAGACAACTAATGGAAACACAGAACAGCTTTGTAAATGATTTATTTTAATAAAGATCACTAATAAAATAAAAGTCAAAGGCCTTTAAATCATTCATGGTGAGCGACATAAAACATGGTGCGGAACCAAGAAAATACATTATACAGGTATAAAAACCACTTGCTATTGCTACAACAGTCAATAAAAAATTAAACGAAATTCCACTTACGCACGTTGTGAAAATGGAAGGTCACGCACAAATTGTAAGACCCATTAATCTGGATAATCCAGATTGGATAAAGTGGAAGCAAATATTTGAAAACTTCTTAATTGCCATGAAGTACGACAAAGAAGAAGAGAATCGTAAGATCGCCATCTTGTTGCACTGCATGGGTGAGCAATGTCTCGACGTCTATAACACATTTAATTTTGGAGAAAACAACAAGAAAACTTATGTTGCAGTGGTACAAGCATTTGACAATTATTTTGTACCTAAAATAAATCTCAGCGTTGAGCGTCATAAATTTTTTAGTCATCAACAAGGTCAAGACTCGCTAGATACATTTCTAACCAAGTTAAAGAAACTGGCATCATCGTGTGATTTTGGTGATTTAAAGGATTCCCTTATACGGGATATATTCGTTTGCAATATGGACAAACAACACTCGAACATTCGTCAAAAACTACTATCCGAAAACAACATTGAATTAGACAAAATGGTCAATATGTACAAATCAATGGAACTGTCGTTAAACAATACATCATTCCTAGAAAAGGATGTACAAGTTGCTGCGGTACAGCGCCAGTCAGGGTCATTTATCAAGAAAACCACATTTCAAAAGCCGGCTTCCACATCATATAAAAAACCAGACAGACAACAACATGGACCAAAATGTGACCGATGTGGTCAAGTTCATCGCTTCAAGTGTCCTGCTTATAACAAGCAATGCATGAAATGCTACAAGCTTGGTCATTTTGCTCAAATGTGCAGAACCCCAGTAAATGTTATTAATATGAGTGAAAACATTCCTACAGGTAAACCGTACCCGTTTAAATATTCCTGCTACGATAAATTTACAGAACAAAGTTCAACTATTAGTAGTCAAGAAATGGGTGTTGAACAGATATCAATAAATAGTATAAATTCAAAAAATTGGTTAGTCGGTGTAAAAATTAATGAACAAAATGTAGAATGTTTGATTGATACTGGTGCCAAAGCCAATTGCATGTCAATAGAATTGTTTGATAGACTGAAACTGTCACGGAATATTTTAATGTCCTGTCCATTCAATTTGATTGCTTATGATGGCAATAGAATTCCCATTAAAGGTAGTTGTACTTTAAAATGTCAAATAAATAACTGTGAACATGACATAAAATTTATAGTCACAAACATTGACTGTCAACCTATCTTGGGAGCAAGTACATGTACAGACATAGGTATTGTCAAACGAATGTATAGTCATACTGTAGTTTCTAAAGAACAGCCAACTGAATTAAAGTCATTATTGAATAATTACAGCAATGTTTTTCAGGGTTTGGGATGTCTTCCGAACAAGTGTCACCTGACTGTGAGATCTGATGTACAACCTAAAATAGATGCCCCGAGGAAAGTTCCCTTTTCCCTTCAGCAAAGATTAAAAGAAGAATTGGATCGAATGACAAGTCTTCAGGTAATAGAACCCGTGTCTAAACCAACAGATTGGGTTAGTTCAGTGGTAATTGTTGAAAAACCTAACAATAAATTGAGAATTTGCATGGATCCTAGGAACCTGAATGAGGCTATTCAAAGACCACACTATCCATTACCGTCAATTGAAGATGTAAGATGTAAATTAAATGGAGCAAAAATTTTTTCACATTTAGATGCCTATTCAGGATTCTGGATGCTGCAACTTGATTCTAGTAGTTCCGATCTTTGTACATTTAATACACCCTATGGCAGGTATAAGTATTTACGACTACCCTATGGCTTGAATTGTTCCACTGAAATTTTTAGTAAGATACTGACTGATTATTTCTCAGACATTCCTAATGTAATAATTTATGTTGACGACTTGTTGATATATGGACATGACGAAAAAACTCATAATGAGGCATTAAAAAAGGTTTTAGAAAGAGCAGAGTCAATCCAATTAAAATTTAACAAGGACAAATGTATTTTTGGACAAGAGAAAATAAATTTTTTAGGTCATACATTTAGTGCTCAAGGAATGTGTCCTGATTATGACAGAATTAGGGCAATATGTGAAATGACTAAACCAAATTGTAAGAAAAGCTTACAAAGATTTTTAGGTGTCATAAACTATTTAAGCAGTTATATTAAAAATATGTCATCAGAAACAGAGTCATTAAGAAATCTTCTTAAGAAAGATTCAGAATGGTTATGGGATGAGAATCATGACAGAGCATTTGAAAGGCTCAAACAATTAATTACTACAGCTCCAGTCTTACGTCACTATGATAACACTAAGCCCTTAACATTAAGTGTAGATTCTTCACAGTCTGCCTTAGGTGCAGTACTACTACAGTCAGGTCAGCCAATAGCTTATGCTTCTAAGACTTTAACAGACTGCCAACAAAGATATGCACAGATCGAAAAAGAATTGTTTGCAATCTTATTTGGCTGTCAAAAATACCATTACTATGTTTATGGCCACAAAATCAGAGTAGAGACGGACCACAAGCCACTAGTTACATTATTTAAAAAAGCGCTAAGTCAAGTACCTAATAGATTACAGAGAATGATGCTAACTTTAAAGATGTATGATCTAGATGTTGTCTATATTCCTGGTACAAAACTATATATACCGGATACTTTATCTAGAGCAGCCTTACCTGAGTCTGAAGAGCATTTCATAGATAAAGAATTAACCATACATGCCAATATGTTCACTGAATCACTTGCCATTTCTCAAACAAAATTAGAACAAATTAAGACAGAGACAAAAAATGATCCAAGTTTACAAATGCTAATTAAATATTTTTATGATGGTTGGCCTGAACATAAAAGTAAAACTGATATATCAGTCAGAGCATATTGGAATTATAGATCAGAAATACATGTTGTTAACAGTATTGTTTTTAAAGGTAATAGTTTAGTTGTATGTACAGTCAGCGTCATATAGTACGTAGCAGTCAAGATCACCAAATATTTGGAAACATACAAAATAGTCATTACCAGTGACTCAGTCAAAGCGGTCAAATTGTTCGAGACATCCATCGTGTACAAATATACCGGAGCACGCCCGTCGTCAAATACTTTATAACATTCAAGCCGACATTAGTACCGTAGCAGCCAAAGTATCCAAAAGTATGGGACACCGCAGAAAAATTGACTTTATTATACCGTATAAGGTCCAATTATCTAGTTAGCTAGTCATCTTTAATACAACTTGAACGGTGTTCTATTTTCAGTCTCTTGGTGCAAAATGCACATGTCATTACCTTTTAATTAAATAAAAACTCTTTTATATTGTAATTATACTGGCCAATTCAAGCCATATTTAAAAGGAAATCCGTTAATCCGAAATTCTGACAATGTAAATAAAAATGAGAAAAAAAGGCGTCAGGCTTCAAATGAAAGAGACGGAACGATCACTGACAAGTTGGTACTCTTTTCGGTGATTGTCAAAAACGAAAAGTCGAATCTTATTACGTGTTACCTAATGTTATTTCGCACTCAACTCGAGATTAAACCTTAAACCTTTTAAATAAAGCTCAGTTTCTAGTGTGTCCCATACTTTTGGACATTATGGCTGCTACGCTACCAGTGGTGATGTGCGTGCTCCGATTTATTTGTACACGATGGATGTCCTGAGCAATTTGATCGCTTTGATTGGGTCAATGTTAATGACTATTTGGATGTTTCCAAGTATTTGGTGATCTTAACTGCTACGCACTATATGACGCTGACTGTACCAACATCAATGCGCAAACAAATGTTAAATAGCATTCATATAAGTCATCTAGGTATAAACAGAAGTAAATTATTAGTGAGAAATGTGGTGTTTTGGCCATGTATTTATAAAGAAATTGAACAATTAGTTGAAAATTGTCAGACATGTTTAAGATATAGGACAGCAAATGCAAAGGAAACATTAATTTTGTCAGAAAATCCATCTTTGCCATGGGAAAAAGTAGGTGCTGACCTATTGCAGTTCAAAGGCAATAAATATTTAGTAATGAGTGATTATTACTCAAAGTATATTGAATTGGCTCTGTTAAATCATAACTCCACTGCGAAAAATGTTGTGCTGCATTGTAAATCTATCTTCTCACGTCATGGCATTCCTTTGCAATTATATACTGATAATGGACCTCCTTTTGATTCTTATGAATTTAAAGAATTTTGTAAAGAATGGGACATAGAGCATGTTACTTCAAGTCCAAATTTTCCTCAATCCAATGGTCAAGCTGAATCAGCTGTTAAAATTGTTAAGAGGATTTTGCAAAAGTCTGATGATGAAAACAAAGATCCATTCATGGCACTTTTGCATTATCGTTGTAATGAGAAAGAGTACATGAAATCTCCAGCAGAACTATTGATGTCAAGAAAATTAAGATCTAATTTACCTCTGTCAAAGAACTTATTAAAGCCTAAAGTTGTGAGATTTCATGAACAAAATGAGAATCTTAACAAACATAAACAATGTTATAAAAAATATTATGATCAAGGTGCAAAAGATCTGTGTCCATTACAGAAAAATGATCACATAATGTTTAAAAAGATGCCATCCAGTAATTGGGAATCAGCAGTTGTAATCAAAACATTTACAGGTTGTCCTAGGTCATATCTAATAAGAGCAAGTGATGGCAAAGTGTTTAGGAGAAATCGTAGGCATCTCTTGTATGTCAAGTCTGTAGAGAATAATAGAGAACATGAAAGTCAGTCAAGTGTTAGTCATGATATAAGTCAAAAGTCAACAGTCAGTCAATCTCTATCATATTCAATGCCATTGTCAAGAATGTACAGGGAGTTATATATACTTAAACCTAACTATGATTCAGTCAAAGATCAGGAGGAACAGAGTGTAGAGTCACTGTCGAATTCATTGGTAGGAGAAGAATTAACTTCAATGTCAAATTCACTAGTAAAGGAAAGAGACATACTGGACTCTCAGTCATTGCCAGATATATTGTTAAAAGAAGGACAAGTGTCAGATTCGTTGGTAAATGATTTTGATCCGGGGTCTGAAGCATTGGTCTTGTTATTCGATTCATCTTCAAGTGAGGCGTCATATAGATCTGTTGGGTCATGTATACAGTTAGAGGATAATTGTGAGGACAGCAACTCTGATTCTACTGGTGATATTGATGATTATTCTAATGTTGAAAATTAAAATCAAGGTATGGAAACCTACATATCTAGGTCAGGTAGGAGAATTAAAAACCTAATAGATATGAATAGATACTTAAGGAAAGGGATGTTATAGAGTATGTCAACCCTTTAATATGCATTGATTGGATTTGGTGGTGAACCAGAAGGGACAGAAGAATGGCGACAGACAGCTAATGGAAACACAGAACAGCTTTGTAAATGATTTATTTTAATAAAGATCACTAATAAAATAAAAGTCAAAGGCCTTTAAATCATTCATGGTGAGCGACATAAAACAGTTATGTGGATACTTTTTATAATTGAATGAATGACTGAATGGTCTTTATTAATGTAAAATTTTCCGTGAACTATTTCCAATCACATTTACGTTTGAATTAACAGTTTTCCACTTTCTACAGCTATCAATCACCTGTTCTTTTCATCCTAACATACAAGATTTTGAAACAAAAAAAACTTTAATTCCAATTGCTACTTGTCCAACATCATAGATCAGATGGTATGCTGCCGTTTCGCCAAAATATTTTTTGCCAAATTTCACTTCCCGAAAAACTTATCGCAGTAGTTTCAATTCCCAAACGAATCTTTAGCATATTTACATTTTGCATTATATTCATTTGGTCAAATTATCATATGGCATAATTTTATATTGTCAAGTTTTATTACGACAAACGTTTACTAAGCAAACGTTTTCTTTTGGCTAATATTATATTTCAAAATAATGTTTGTTCAAAAATACACTTCGCACACGAACCAACCACAAGAACCAACTGCTACCATAAAAGTAGGTTTGGTTAAGTTAGAACTGCGTCCCCCATAGAAACGAACTGCTATCAGAAAAGTTGGTTAGGTTAGAACTGCGTCCCCCACAGAAACGAACTTCTACTAGAAAAGTAAGTTATTATGCCATGCAATATTTTGGGACGACTACTTTATGACAAACGATACATTTAACTAAATAATACTTGGTAATATGAAACATGACTAAGTAATTATTTTTGAAACCATAGTTTACCAAAAAAAAATTAAAAAACCGTAAAATTGCGATAAGTTGTTTTAGGAAATGTTTTTTTGTCAAATGATAATTTGAGTAAAATATTTTGGGATGTGATACTTTGGGAAAAGTTTTTTGCCCATACATTAGTAATCCAGAATTCCAGATCAGATACTCGTAGTTGTGTTGGGAATTCCTACTGGAATTTATATTTCAAAAACCTGTTGGTTTACTTTAATACCTCACTCCCATAATAATTAGTACCAATTTCACCATACGATGTTAAATGTTAATGGACTGTTAGTTCATACGTTCAGCTGTAAAAATGTTTGAACTAACAGTCGATTAACAATTAATATCGTATGGTGAAATTAATTGTTTATTAAATGTGTAATACATATGTTCACAAAAAGTAATGTAACTTGTTATTGTTTTGTAAGCTAAGTGGGAGCTATTATTAAAGTAAATTTTAAGTAACTATTGAAACTAACTTATATTGAAATGAAACTAACTTTATGGCGTAGCGTATTTTTTGGCATTTTTAATTCTTATTTATTTTTTAATCTTTCATTCATTCAATCATAAAAATATTTATAAAAAAAACGATTCCACTGAACTCTGTTTAAAATTGCCACCAAACATCCCAACTTTAATCATTAGCCTCTGGTAGTACATTGCTGGCTGGACATAGGCCTTTCTCAATTTTTTCTTGGGTGAACTCATGGTTACTGTAACTAAACTAAGTAAGTAACTACAAAATGAGCAAATAACAAATGATTTTACTTTACCGAAAATACTAACAATAATTAACAAAATAACAATTACAATCTACGTGTAACAAAATCAGGAAAAAATTAAGAAAATTAAAAATCTGATCCAAGCTGAAATACGGATAAATAAATTTCCCCAAGGCCACGTTCGACAATTTTTTTTTTATCGAACAGCTGGCAAACTTTTTGACGGTTATGGTTCATCATCCAGACATCAGAGGCGCTGTCGTCTACGAAAATAGGTAACGACGTTTAAATGGCCCCCTCTGTGTGACGTTTTCCTCCTTACCTTATCGTTTGACTGTATGTGTGTGTGTAGATAGCCCTCCGCACGTCCTTCATGATTACCTAAATAACCTCAAATGTTTTTGATTTCATTTTATTCGAAAACTTTTTTAAAAAGTTAATATAAACACTCGTTTGAGTAGAGCTTATTTGTGACTTAATTCTGTGAAAGTAAGAATTTTCATTGATACTCAAAGTATAATGTTTTTGCGAGTGATCGTTACGCAGTCTATCTGGTGCTGTGTTTATTGATTTGCTTTTCTATTTACAAATTGAAACGTGTTAAAATTGCATGTTTCATGCCAATACTACGTTATAATTATTAGTAACCTAAGTCACCTTTTTCTATAATGATTTAACGCGCAAAATCTATCATATACACTGATCGGCTGTTGAAGGGAAGTACATTGCAGTGATTGATTTATTCTTCAGATGTTGACGTGAAAGTGTCGTCGGAGAGGCCAACATGTCGTATATAAAGGTGCTGCATTGCACCTTCTGCCTAAGTCATGGTGCTGTCGGAATTTCCACCAAATCTGTACTCTTGAAAATCGGCGTAAGTATGAATTTAAATTAGCCAATTTAGATTTTTTTTATATTTTTTGTAAGCTTCTGGAGATAATGATGCTTGTTATGCATATATATATATATTGTATTTAAGGAAATGTGCTGTCGCTGTGTTACAGCCAGCTGCAGCATTGATTGCCAACAGTATTAAGTTGATTGAAAATCAATATAGATTTTTTTATAGCAGGCCACTCATAGGATGAGTATAGCTGGTCTATTCCATCAACCAACAGGATGTGCTGTAGTAAATTACTTGATTTAGTAAAACAGCATTAAGGAAAAGTTTTATTTTAATTACATTTTAAATATTATCAAAACATTTAATACAGCCATAAAATGGCTAAAGTATGCACTAATCCTTATCTTACATACTGTATGAGTACCAAGTGCAGGAAAATCATAACTACCTATGTATAGCATAAACTGACGGTTCAGAACCAATACCATCTATCTACCATCTTTTAGCATGATAGTTAGGTGTTATTGATTCTTAACCGTCAAAACATTGTTGCTACAATTTTATTTTACAGTCACCAGTACCAATATGTGCATAAATATGTAATACAGCTCTGTTTCTTGGGACAGAAGGATGTGTCAGACATTTTGGCACGCTCCATTCTGGCAGATGCTAATGCAAGTGACTACTCTTATTTTAATTTATGTTTGTAGAATGGCATGCTATCCCAGCAACTGGTCAGGATATCAACGTCAAGTAGCTGGCAGAGTAAACTGCCACTTACGACACAGACGCAGACGGCAACACCTACTAAGTCTAAAAATGTACCACAAGACAACAGAATATGGAAGGAGACTCCGGCACATGACCGAACAAGCAATGTGGGCCAGTATTGCATGATGCTCTCCAAGTTTAGGTTAACTTGTAAGTTTACAGTTGGTACTTTATATTTTGGAATTGCTTTTTAAGTACTCAAGCTAAACCTTTACAAATTCTGAGGACTACAGTCAGTAGTACTAACTTAACTGCTCTGAGGAGGTTATAGACTGGGTAAATAATTTAGAGTTAGTTTTATAAGAAACACTGATAAGTGATAACAATAATTAGTATGGGGACATTTGACAGCAGATCTCTGTGGGAGGGGACGACATGTCATGGGTTAAGGCAGAATGGGGTTAAGTAAGATGTCCAGTCATCATCACTTTTGCATTCATAATAATAAGGCTGCTTTTTTAGTACCATAGTTACTTTGTTCTGAATCATTGAATCAAAAGGATTTTGACTTTGACAGCTGGTTTGACATTGATCTTATCGTAACTTGGTGCAGCTCATGGTTAGTAGGATAAAAACTTTGCCTTACTACCACCTAATAAAACACCCTTGTCCCCGCAGCTTTAGTAGTAATGACGTCAATGGCGGGTTATGCGCTTGCGCCGGCTCCGTTCGAGCTGACAACGTTCGCACTGTGCGCCGCCGGCACCGGTCTGGTCTCCGCGGCTGCCAACTCCGTCAACCAGTTCCACGAGGTGCCTTTTGATGCCCAGATGTCGAGGACTAAGAACCGAGTGCTAGTTAAGGGGTTACTAGAGTAAGTATTGAAGCTAAGCTCTGTAGAAAAAGGTAGCAAATATAGTCTATGGTTACATTGTTTGCAAGGGACCAAGATGCTTTTACAAATGGAAACTATAAAGAAACATTAAGGGGCTGTTTCAACATCCATTGATTAGTCTTAACTGACGGTTAAATGTGATGCTGTCTCTATTTGTTTTGTTCGAATAGACGGAGACGGCATCACATTTAACCATCAGTTAACACTAATCAATGGATGGTGAAACAGCCCCTAAGTCTTATTTTGAATATGAGACTGTGTTTAATTTGTCTTTTTGAACATCTTGACTGTGAGTGATATCCACAAATGCGGATTAAAGGAGCGTCCACACTGCTGCTTAAAAAACGGTGACGGTACGGAATCGCAGTGACGCATCGTTTTTATCGCATAAGAGTGGCGTAGCGTGCCTTGGCGGGGCCCCGTATAAAATTTTGTTTGGGGGGCCTTATGAAGGGTAAAGATTTCTCACAAAAGAAAATAAAATGTTTGCATAAAATTAAAAGAAATATTTATTCATCATATGATAATTATCTATCTGTCACTTTTTCCAATTTTTTTCCAATCCGTAAGCACGTAGGTGCCTCCCTTGGCCCGGGGGCTCCGTATAATTGATACGGCAGATACGGCGGTAGCTACGTCCCTGTCGCATACCCTCCACACTGCTGCTCAAAATACGCGAACGGTGCGGAATCGCAGTGACTTTTGGTGGAGAGCATGCGGTAAAGTCCTGACGTTTACGGTATTACCCTTTATTTTGACATTTTATAACAGGGATTCGTTTTGTATAACCCTATTAGATGGAAACTTGGAAAAAACTCATAACGTCGTTACTTTTTACTAGCTGTATTTTTCACTAACTATTTTTTTACCATTATGTTTATAGTTCATACAGTATCTCTTTTAATTAAGTTCGGAATCGCTTTACGCCTTTCACAGACGGTTCTGGCAGAAAATCAGCGCTGCAGGCGTTTAACGCTTCAGCATAATGCTGAGTCAGCGACCGTTTCACTTTCGCGGGGACACACAACATTGTGTATATTGTATTTAATATTTTCATGTGTTTTTCTGTATTTTTTTTATTTTATTTGTGTTAATTTTGCTGTATATGTGTGTCTTCTGTGTAAGTGAATAAATGTCTTCTTTCTTTCTTTCTTTCTTTCAAGTCACAATTTTTTTTAACGACTATTTTAACTTCCCAGACCAATCCACGCCGCGGGGTTCGCAGCCCTGACGAGTGCGACGGGACTTGGGCTGCTCTACTTTGGAGTCAACCCTCTGACGGCGGCGCTGGGCGCTGGCAACCTCGTGCTGTATACTTCCGTCTACACACCGCTGAAGAGGATGTCTATACTCAACACTTGGTTGGGCTCTGTAGGTTGGTATGAGCATGAATTACTTTTTATAAGTTTTGAGAAATAGATATCGCTAGCCGTTACCCGCGACTTCATCCGCGTAGAATTATCGCTATCCCGCGGGAACTATGCAATTTTCCGGAATAAGAACTACCTTATGTCCTTCTCCGGGACTCAAAACTATCTGCATACCAACTTTATTTATAAGCATGCTTAATAGTAGCACGTGTCATATACTTCTTTCATAGTTAGTTTAAGTTTCATGATGAATTGGTCATTAAGTACTGTAATGTCATGTAAACGTTTTTATCAATAAATATACACACATGCAAGTAGGTGTAGGTAGCATTTGCTCAATAATAGCATGCTTTCGTGCTAGTAACGAGCATTATGTAACAATAGCTTTAACTTCGTGTGTAATCTTTTCAGATTTACATTTTTTTTTTTTAATTTATGTCGCCTTCCGTGAAGTCGCCAAGCGGTCTCAGCGGAAGACCAGCGTTGGCCTCTACGGCCAACACTATGCTGAGCTGAGACCGTTTCGCGATTTCGCAAATACTGTCATTAATATTTATTTTATACTTGTTTCATTTTGTGTACTTATGTAATTTGCGAATTAGCGAATAAACGTTTCTATTCTATTCTATTATTCTATTCTAATCCCAGCTCGCGGGTGCCATAAAAGCTCTGGCGCTGTTACGAATGACTCGCCGATAGGTTATCTATGACGAGGTGGACATTACACTTTTCGCTGCGTTTCAGACTTTCGTCACCCAGTGCCTTATAGAACGTAATAAAAGTTCATAAATTTTGATAACTTGCCCTACCTTAATTATTTTTTACCTGATTTGCACGCTACTTACGAGTTCATATAAGTTTTTAAGACACTAGGTGATTAGGTGAACGCTTATGAGTTTGTGGCACAGCGAAGTCTGTGGCGAAGCGAAGGTAAATGTGTTAAAAAAAATCATATATTTCTCTTGGTTGCAGTGGGCGCGATCCCCCCACTAATGGGCTGGGCGGGCTGCACGGGCTCCCTGGACGCGGGCGCGCTAGTGTTGGGCGTGATCCTGTACTCGTGGCAGTTCCCACACTTCAACGCACTCTCCTGGAACCTGCGGCCGGACTACTCTCGTGCGGGGTATCGGATGATGGCGGTCACCGACCCGGGTAATTTTTTTTAATGTTTGTACTACTACCATATGGTAGACAGAATATAGTATAGTATAACAACTGGTAGCATCGTTGGTTGTGTTGCTCTGAAGATGAGCTCTGGTTGAGTTCGAAACGCGTCAGTGTAGTGTGGCGTTGGTGATAGATGGGTTTGTGTGAAATGTGTGTTCGTACAATGTGGAGGTGCAGGAACTGCATGAACACGCATTTCTTGCATAAAATTACCCATAAATTATCTTTTATTTAAGTCTCATTTCTATCAAAGAATCCTATGAATTTATTTGAAAACACCCTAGTTTACCTACCACAATAGAGAAATCTCTCTGGATCCTCCTGGAGGTGGATATTATTACATCATCACAGCCTATACAGGGTGTCCCAGAAGTACCACGTCACAGTGACACCAGAGGTAGGCCAGCTCAAGAGGAACCTAACCAACCTAACATGACCCCAGTAAAAGTTGCACGGTTTTCGAGTTATTACCGAAATAAAGATTTTTGGGGATACTCCCCTTTGTCTTGACATTTTTAGTACCAGCATCGACTTGGAAAGCTCTTGATAACAGTTTTTTATGTGTATCGAATCGTGAATAGTTACTTCAGAAGTGCAGTGTGTTATTTTGTCAGTAACTACCGTAAAATGCTGAAAAAAACTTAATTAATCTTGATTTAAGTTGTCTCAAAAATAAGAATTTCAACTTTAACCATCTGCCATGAAAAAAAAATACTAGAAACGAAACAAACAAATAACGCCAATAAATTAGACATGTTATGCAGATTCAGAAATGGTATGACACATGTATCTTACTGAAATAACATTAGGCATTCTTATCACTTTGCTGATGCCGCAAGCCGTCACTGTTAAGTAAAAACATGTTACATTACCTACTAATTTATTGAATCAGGCGTTACTTTGCCGAGGTTCATATTAATGAACTGAAAAATCACCTACTTTGCTCATTTGCGACCTTATGATAGCTACGTTTATACTAGAAATGTGTGTTCATTCAGTTCCTCCTTCTCCACACTGCAAAAATACAGGGTAGTTCGAAGGACTCGCGCTGCTAGCAGACTTGACACCCCACACTTCAGTCTACTCGTGACCACGGCCACTGTAATGTTGCCGAAACGTCGAGGTAAATATTACTCGTGTGTGTTAACGTGATAAGTCCCGTTGGTGGTATTATGAATATGAATGAAAATCACGAAAGTTTAAAACGTTAGATAATATTATTTGGTTAACGCTATAATCTGGACATCTTTAAGGTCAAAGTGAACAGACACCTTCTAGACAAACGTGTACCATCTTAGGCCTCATCTTCGCCTTCCATCAGGCGAGATTGAGGCCAAACGTAAGCCTATTAAAAATATTCTAAAACCCGATTTATTTCAATGAAATATTGTGGACTGAAGAATCGGCTTGCAAAAGGGATGGATATTTCAATTTACACAACGTCCATAGCTGGCAGACAGAAAACCAACACATACACATGAAGAACGAGAAGATCGGTCCCAATACCAATTCAAAATTAATTTGTGGACTGGAATTCTTAATGGACAAATTGTGGGACCGGTCGAGTTGCCTCTTATTCTGAATGGTTGAAACTATTTACAGTTTTTGCAAAACGACCTGCCTGGTTTATTAGAAGATGTACCGTTGGCACTGACACGAACCATGTGGTACCAACAATATGGTTTCTCGGCACATTACGCTCGGCTAGTCCGTGAGCACCTCAGCGAAACATTCCCAGAGAGATGGATTGGTCGATTGGGATCAATTTTATGGCCACCGCGTTCCCCGGATCTAAACCCACTAGATTTTTTTTATTGGGGATGTTTAAAAGACAAAGTTTACGCGAAACCAATACGCTCTGAAGAAGAATTGCGGCAACGAGTATTCGACGCGGCCCGTACCATATCGGAAGTCAGTTTACGAAAATTGAGCCGAAATTTTATTAAACGATGTTTTTTGTGCATCAGAATCCATGGGAGACAATTTGAACATTTATTGTGAACTAAATTTATTCCAATAAATGAATGAAAGATAAACCTGTTTTTAACCACCCACGCAAAAAGAAGGGTGTAATAAGTTTGACCGCTATGTCTGTCTGTCTGTCTGTGGTACCGTAGCTCTTAAACGCGTAAACCGATTTGAATGCGTTTTTTTATTATTTGAAAGCAGGTTTTCTAGCGATGGTTCTAAGACATATTCTATCAAAATCTTTTCAGCCGCTTTTGAAATATTGAACTTTGAAGTGACAAAGTTAGGGATTTTCCAACTTTTTTTTGGTTAGGTTATATCCGGTTCTTTAGGATCCGGTCCTAGCCTTGAAAAGGGAGACAAATATTAATATTTAACCTTCGTGCATTTGGCAAAATAATTGTATCAGATAATAGATGAGCTATCGCTATACACAGCATTTTTGTACCACTTAGCAGGGACTGCTTTCGGAGTTCCAGTTTTAAGTTGGTTCGATAGGGCTTCGCTAAAGTGATAAGAATGTCTAATGTTCTTGGAGTAAGATACATGTGTCATACCATTTCTGAATCTGCATAACATGTCTAATTTATTGGCGTTATTTGTTTGTTTCGTTTCTAGTATTTTTTTTTCATGGCAGACGGTTAAAGTTGAAATTCATGTTTTTGAGACAACTTAAATCAAGATTAATTATTTTTTTTTCAGCTTTTTACGGTAGTTACTGACAAAATAACACACTACACTTCTGAAGTAACTATTCACGATTCGATACACATAAAAAACTGTTATTAAAAGCTTTCCAAGTCGATGCTGGTACTAAAAATGTCAAGACAAAGGGGAGTATCCCCAAAAATCTTTATTTCTTTAATAACTCGAAAACCGTGCAACTTTTACTGGGGTCATGTTAGGTTGGTTAGGTTCCTCTTGAGCTGGCCTACCTCTGGTGTCACTGTGACGTGGTACTTCTGGGACACCCTGTATACGTCCCACTGCTGGGCACAGGCCTCCTCTCAGATGAGAGAGCTTGGGCAGTAGTTCCCACGCGGGCCCAGTTCGGATTGGGAACTTCACACACACCATTGAATTGCTTTGCAGGTTTGTGCAGGCTTCCTCACGATGTTTTCCTTCACCGTAAAGCTTGTGGTAAATTTCAAATGTAATTCCGCACATGAATTTCGAGAAACTCGGAGGTCCTAGCCGGGGTTTGAACCCACGATCCTCTGCTTGAGAGGCCATAGGTCAAACCACTCGGCCACCACGGCTTGTCTCTTGTCTTACAGTATTATTAAACCTTTTATTTAAAATTGTTTTATATTTTACAGCATTATGCAGAAGAGTGGCGCTGCGCCACACGGGATTTATCACCGCGACGTGTTTAGCGTCCTCATACCTCGGCGTCACAAACACTTGGTTCGCTCTAGAATCGCTGCCACTCAATGTCTACTTTATGTACTTAGGTATGTTATAGCTAAAATGGACTTACCTATGACGTAGCGTGATCATACGTCCTTTTTTCCTCCGATTCCCGGTCCCGGTGTTCCGAAAAACAACTCGGGGACGCGAAAATGTCCCGTATTCGTATAATTGTGAATGTGATAAGATTAACAAATTGTGGACAGAAGATAAAACTTAACCCTTAACCTGTCCTCTCCCAGAGGCACAAATTTGTGCCCAAATTCCTTTGATCCTGTTATCCTGGGAGATGACAGATTAATAAGGTATAGGCGATTTAGCGACCACTTGCATTGAGTTGGAAACTGAACCTTATTAATTTTATGATACGCCATAATTTCCAGTGTAATTATTGAAACTAAGACTAGCTTTAAAAATATTCTTTGTCAGGAATGTATTCGATAGCTGCTTTTGATTCTGTGGTAGTATGCTCCAATAAATAGGGCCTTCCATCCCAGCCTATATACGTCCCACTGCTGGGCACAGGCCTCCTCTCAGAACAAGAGGGCTTGGGGCATAGTTCCCACGCGGGCCCCGTGCGGATTGGGAACTTTACACGCACCATTGAATTACTTCGCAGGACAGTGCAGGTTTCCTCACCATGTTTTCCTTCAAATGTAATTCCGCACATGAATTTCGAAAAACTCAGCGGTGCGAGCCGGGGTTTGAACCCACGACCCTCTGCTTGAGAGGCGATAGGTCAAACCACTAGGCCACCACGGCTTCGCCCCCAATAGGGCCTTATTAAGGGTTAATAAGAGCCGTACTTTAGCTATGTTAACTGTTGCAAAAAAATGTTTCAATTGGTTTAAAAAAAAAAAAACACTTCAAAACATTTTACTTACGTTTAACTTGTCACGTTTTAACTATGCATCAGTTGTAACATCTGCGCATTTGGTATTTTTTTGCATGTCACATTGTAATTCATAGTTGATAATCGTAAAAACTTCTATAAAATCTCGTATTTCAAAACGGATTAACCTTACTAAGTGAACTTTACTTACTACTCTTTGAAGGGTTTGAAATTAAAATCACATTGACGGTCCATTACAAAATCCAGTCGCACATGTCATTCTTTTAATTTATTTCAAACCATAAATTTTGTTTGTTGCAGCATGGGAATTCTACAAAAAATCCGACAGCGGTAGCTCTCGTAAACTATTTAGATTTTCCCTAATACACTTGCCAGCACTGATGTTGCTGATGCTAGTCAACAAGAAGTATTGGAGTGTGAGCGACACCCAGGAACAGAAGGACGCGGTCAAAAGCTTAGACGTCAACAAATTACCGGAGACTAAAAGGATCACGGTCTTGCCACGAGGCCCTGTGGTGGCGGCCCAGGAAACAGAAACCGTCTTGGACAAATAATCTACAAGGCTGTAGAAAGTATTTTCTCTGTAAATAATTATGTATAATTAATTATGTGAATTTAGCACGCTTGTGATAAGTTAATAAATCAGTTAACGAGATTTGTTAGACTATTGGTATTTATTTATTTTCGTATTATCGTTGACAGGAATAAATAAAATGTACGAATAATAAAATCTTACATTTATTTAAATCGTGTTTTTATAAATTAACGTAAATGGAATCAAATCAATCTACATACATACCAACAGGCAACCTGATTTTGAACATACAGACGGACATGTAAACTAACATAATTAAAGTTCAGTGTAAAGCGAGCCGCATGCGCCGACTGAGACCCGTTAAATTCAGCTGACTGCAAATTATTATTTTGTTTATTTCCTGAAACAAATAAAAATAACTTTCATTTAGAAGCTGCAATTCTCTCTCTTCTAACTAGGTAGCTGGTGGTGGTGGAAACCGGCTGACGGTGGCATTCTCTAAGAGTGTACGCGTAGCTGCCAGTATGGACATGGCGTAACCTACGCGTACAAATGTATGCGCTGGCGGTACGCGGTTTTTTTTACTCACTTGGATTTCTTGGAGCTCCGCTCGTGTTCCCGGGAGTCGTCGCGCGAGCGTTTGTGGCGGTCGCCGGAGGAGCGCTTGTGGTCGCCGTTGGACTTGCTCGAGCGATCGCCGTGGGAGGACTTGTGGTGCTTGTCGCGGTTCTTTGACGGACTGCGGACAAGAAGGTCAACTTTTAGTTTACTTCTGGGTTTTGTAGCAAAACGTTCGCAAGATTAAAAAAATATATATATTATACCCGCGACCCTGACTGCGAAGAATTCGTGTATCGCTATCGCTATCCCGCGGAAACTGCAATTTTCCGCGATAAAAACTACCCTATGTAAGGACAGGAGTTTCTCTCCATGGGAACTATCTTCATACTTAAATTTATCTAATTCGGTTCAGTGATTTACCTGCAATTTTCCGCGATAAAAACTACCCTATGTAAGGACAGGAGTTTCTCTCCATGGGAACTATCTTCATACTTAAATTTATCTAATTCGGTTCAGTGATTTAAGTGTGAAGAGATAAGCAACATAGTTACTTTCACATTTATAATATACCTTGGGAAGAACATAGGATAGGTTTTGTCCCGAAAAATTAGTCAGTTTTAGCGCGCCGTCCCTCTTCAAAATAGCGCTTGAGAAAGAGACGGCTCTATAAAACCGGGCATTTAGTCGCATAGTGCTTACGTAGGCTTAGAAGTTAACACTCAAAAATTACCTGCTATTACTGTGTTTTGACGGGCTTTTGTTGCTCGAGCTCTTATGATGAGAGCTGGAGCTTTTGCTGTGCGAGCTGGAACTCTTATGGTTGGAGCTGGAGCCCTTGTGACTGCTCTTGTCGTGTTTCCCTTTTTTGTCGTCGTAGCGCGCGATGTCGCGGCCGCCTTTGCGCTTGCGATCGAAGTCGGCATCGCCGCCGCGTTCGTAGTTGCGCTCTTTCTTATCCTCCTCGGCGGCTTCTCGCTCTAAATCGGACCAGTCTTTGCCGGATTCCTCTGCTTCTTCTGGGAAAGTAGAATAAAAAAAATAAGTGTGCGCGTAATAAATGGCGAGAAGTTCCGATTTGTTGCAAGTAATCAATCAGAATGTCGGCACAAATTTTATTTTATCAGTGTTTTCCCAGTACTAATAATACAAATGGTAATCTAGCGGCTAGGCCCTAGCCCGAATGGCTGTACCGCTGGCTGTGGCTGTACCGAATACGCTGTTTTTATCCAATTTATAAAAAGTGTAAACAAACCGATTTCATCAAAATTCTTGTACAAACACCGACTGGATCGAATCAGTAACACATTTATCTATAATTCGTCTCTTTTAACTAGACGTCTAACCACTTTTTTCACCAAAATTCACTTGATTTCCATAATTCATTTGAAAAATCTTCGTCAAAATCTGACGTTGTTTTTTGAATGAAACACGTTTTGGAAAATTTGACATTTTAATAATCTATTAATGCTCGATTTAATAAGCGATTTTTATTTACTTACCTTAAAATTAAAAAAATAGTTTCTTCTTTTATAATTGAATAAACAGTCTTTGGAATTAAAACAAGTATTGTAAATAATAAAATAGAGAAAAATACTTTGATCTATTCAATTAATAAATTAATCAATCAATTTACTGAACAGATGAATTATTACCGACACCTGCGCTCCATAGTGTGGCTTCATTACGAAGTAGCATTGTTCGGGCTTACCATCCCCGTCGCTGGAGCCGTCGGAGACATCGGAAGCCTCGGAGTCGTACTCTGAATCGTCGTCGGACTCCTCCTCCGACTCCACGTCGGTCGGCTCGTACGCGTCGTCCTCTTCTTCTGAATCATCCTCAGCCTTCTGAAAGAAATCAAAAATGATTAGACAAGAATAATTATATTAAACTAAAAGGTTAAAAATGGAATAAGTATTGATGTGAAGGTCTAAAACCGCACGAATATTGTTTTGCTCCCTTCAGACCAAAACTATGGGACATAAATTTGAGATGTGCGAGGATGTGTTGCGAGGAAAAATACAAGCGTTTTTGATGTTGAGGACCGTACTTGCATTGTCATTCAAACTACATCTCCTTACCACATTTAGGGGCTGTTTCACCATCCATTGATTAGCGTTAACCGACGGTTAAATGTGATGCCGTCTCCGTCTATTCGAACAAATTAAATAGAGACGGCACCACACCTAACCGCCAGTTAACACTAATCAATGGATGGTGAAACAGCCCCTTGAAAGTCAATCTTTGTAGTAAACTTATACTATGAAAACTTACAGCGTGTCGATACAATAGTCAATCAATAATCCAGCGCATAAACTTATTGCGACTATTAGATGGTAAACTATATAGGTACTTATTTACATACAATATGTCGGCGAATCAGCGACTTCGGTGTAAAGAGCCCTTATCATTCACTTACTTGACCTGCATTCTCCTCGTCGGACTCGGGGTCGAGGAACGACCATCCGCCGTTGTCGAAGAAGCCCTCGATGTCATCCGTGATCGTCTTCATCACTTTGGTCCAATTCAACGACTGGATACCCTCCGAATAGCGGATATCACAGGAACTGGAAATAATACCAAAACCAATTGTCCCGTGCGTATTAAGCTACGTACGCACTATGCGGCTAAACGTGCGGTTTGAGCGCGCCGTCTCTTTCTCAAGCGATGTTTTGAAGAGGGACGGCACGCTAAAACCGCGTAGCTGACCATATAGTGCGTACGTGAACACTTACGCGAACCACGGCTGGACTCGTAACACGTCAATTATAAATTATTTTGCGTTAAAAATAGTTTGAAATACACTATTTGGGATAACAAATATTATACTTTTTCATTCCATTTCAATTCATTCATTAAATATTTTTCCACATGCTTGGTTGACTATACTTACAATTTAAATGTAATTTGCCACTTAATTACATGACAGCCAACATATACCTAACATAAACTTACTTGAGCCACTCCTTGACATGATCCAGCATGTTCATAGGCACTGCGTTGACCATAGCCACCTTCTTAGCATAATCTTTAAACACGAACACCATATCGAAATTCTTGAGGTGGAACTGTACTCTCTCGAAGTGCACTAGTTCCACATCTTCCAGGGCTATCACGAATGGCGGCCATTCGGTGAGGTTGACGAGGGCGCCCGAGGTTGGTTGGAGAAGCACCGTGCTTCGGAAAGGAGCGCCGGGGAAGCCGAGTTCTCTGTTGAGGAATATTTATTTGTAACGGTTGGGCAATAGTGTGGAGATGGGTGCACTGGTAGCTCAAGTTTAGATTTATCATATTTTTATGATGAAACTCTATTTTAGAAAGTTTTTCTACAAAACAATAGCCGTATTTGACGCTCATCTCATCCCAGCCTATATACGTCCCACTCTACCACTGCTGGGCAAAGGCCTCCTCTCAAAATGAGGAGGCTTGGGCCGTAGTTCCCACGCAAGCCCAGTGCGGATTGGGAACTTCACACATACCATTGATATATTTTTTTAAAATTTAACATTCCTTCCGCTCAAACCAATTTTCTATATTGTTAGTACAGTTGTACCTGAAAGGTGTGTCAAATTCGATCTCCTGCTTTGTCATGTTCTCGACTCTTTCGCAGAAGCTTTTGAACGCGACCTTGAGCTTATGCCGTAGCTCCCTCTCGCTCTGCTCGGCCGCCAAGTCGTCGCGGTCGTGCATGTGCTGATGTTTGCCGAGATCTGTCGTTATCTCACCCACTTCCGTGTAGAATTGCACGTCAACGTGTTTCTTTTTACCTGTAAATGCAGATAAAAATGAACCTACTGTTTTTTAGCAGAGACCAGTCGAAACATTTGATTCCTGACCCACCATAGAACATTCTCACAGTAAGAGTCATAATTAGCTCCCTTGTCAAGCAATGCGATGTCACTATAACTTTTTCTACGAAAGGGTTCTACAGTGGGTCACGATTCAGTTGGTTCGATAGTACAGTCACGAACAGGGATTGTTGAGCCACTTACCGTTGTTTGTAATTTGGCAGAGTAACGCTATTCTAGTTTATTAATGTCAATATTTAATTTACTACAAGAATGTATAACTCGGCTAAATTAACAGTGGCAAGTGACTTAACAATCCCGGTTCGCGATGGTACTTAGATTACAGAGTGGAGCTAGTAGAATTTTCTTACCGAACATAATAGCGTGTTTCAAATGAAAGTGCAGTAAAATGATCATCTCTCCGTCGCACGGTTGGAAGAACGCGTTTTTGATATTATTATACAGGATGTCGACTTTGTCTCCTCTCACGGAAGTAAATCTGAACCCATTGGTATGGGCCTCTAATGAGCCGCTCATTCTCTTCGTAACTATGTTGGGTCGGATGTACAGATCTTTTAGTTTTGGATTGCCTTTGCTCTGTGACATAACTAGGGTGTCTTGTTTGACCAAGTCTTCCTTTTCTCGTTCCTCGGCCTCCCGCGTCTTGAATTTCTTCTGGACTTCTTTGATCAGTCGGAAGCCAGTGTTCAAATTAGCTGAAGGAGGTGAGATTTCGCCGGGTTCTTTCGTGTTTGTGCTCCGATACGTGCTGTAAAAGTAAATTTTCCTCAAAAGAAAAAAACACAAAATAAAAAAATGACACTGTTTGAGATTTAATAAATGCGAGGTAGATCAGCCTGCCTTCCTCTTTCTTTAAGCCGGACCCAAAACAAATGAATTATAAGCTTGGAGCCCGTATGCTTTAGTTTCCTAGATACAAATCAGAATAATCGATTTCGACAAGGTCTTTCTGTTTAATAACGAGACAGTTCTTAGCTTTGTTTGATGCTAATTGATGAAGCAATTTTCATAATTACTATACAAATTGTCACTTAAGCGCAAACTCGTCGACATGTGTATTCTTCCCATCTTAACCTACGGCGCACAGACTTGGTCATTGACTAAAGCTCAAAAGTCCAGGCTCAAGGTTTGCCAACGAGCAATGAAGCGCAGTATTCTGGGTCGAATCAGAAACACGATACTGCGCTCCAAAACTCGTATCACAGATGTGGGTCAGGTGTGGGGTGTCAAGACCGCCAAGCTGAAGTGCCGCATACACCCGGACCGATGGGCACGAATCGTAACCGAGTGGGATCTGAGGGATGGGCATAGGAGCAGAGGCAGACCCAAGAGGAGATGGCGGGACGACCTGAGCGCTTTTCAGCTCGATTGGCAGGTGCATGCCCAGGACAGGGAAGAGTGGCGGAGGAAAGGGGAGGCCTTTGCCCAGCAGTGGGACATAATACAGGCTACATAAAAAAAAAACTATACAAATTATGCGCTTACACTTCTTTAACAAATGTGGCGTCAGGTTGAGCATAGTTTCCTCCCTCGTTTCTGCCCATGGTGGCTCCAGGGTGGAAGAAGTTTATCCTGAGGTAGGTATAGTCGCCCTCTACAGACTGTGAGATATTCTTTATGGTTGATATGTGGAACGGCACGGGCACGCCGAACACAGGCAGGATCACCGTTTCATATTTACGATCTGAAATAGTTAAACACGTACAATTTAGATTTTTTTACTTTAGAATCAAGAACAACTTACATACCTATTGTAAAAATTTTGGATAATTTAACTTTTCTAGTGAGCAAATGGGTTTACAATATCAAAATATGATTTTTAACAAACACAATATGCAGCTCATTAGCATACTCACCAACATAAAGTTTGAGCTCCTTGACTTCATTCTCTCGGGGCATCTGGCTGACACTCTTGTAAGACACTGTGCTCTTCCTGATCTTTTCACTGTCTTTACCACCCGACTGCTTAGCTAGGCGTTCTTTAGCCTTCTCGTTAAGAGCTATCGCTAGCTCCCTCTGATGCTCTTTCCTTTTCTCTTCAGAAGAATGCTCCGTGCGCAGTTTGGATTCAATAACAGCTGTTCTTTTGCCTCGTCCTGTAATTTGTTTAGTTTTAGTATTTTGTTAAGAGTAAAAAAATAATAATTGTGTAATTGAATTTCTTATACTCAACGGCAACGCAAGACTTACAAAAATACTTTTTTAGAATCAGATTAATAAGGCTTGTTTATAACAAATATAAAATTATCCAGGATTAAATTGCCCTTTTCGTACCATTCATGAGCATACTTTATCATCATTGATTTACCATGCACCAGTCAAACACCAAAACCACATCCAAAACCGATAACAGCCCAATTAAGTCCATAAAGGTTCGACATTCCCAGGACTTGAGTAATTTATCTCCAACTTTTTGACGTTGAGCATAAGATAATGATGAATGGATCCACTGTATGCATGATCTCTGATGTTCTGTCATGCAGCAGCAACACATGCAAGTAGTGGTTTCTGTATAACATAAAATACTCACCTCCATTTTCTATCCGTCGACGATTGCATGTAAGTAAATAAAACATTATAAATAAAACAGCCTTTTTACAAAGTTAATGCAAAAACTTAGTTATTTAAACAACAGATAACAACTCCTAGGTCGGATTGTAAGTACAAATGATTGCTCATTAAGTCCGTTTGGCTTTAAAGGTTCAAATAAACTTCATATTAAAAGCCTAAAGGACTTAGTGAGGTCGCATAGAACATCTGTATCAAAATGTAACTTAATAATTGTTTTTAGTAATTGTACATAGAATCAAAGTTTGAAAAATAATGTGCTGAATAGAATTCATTTCAGGTTTCGTTCAGCATATTTTAAACCTTTACAAAACTTGTTGTTATGACACATGTAAAAAAGGTGACCATCAAATTGTTTAAAATATTACGAATATTGAAGAGATTCATGTTCACATTATTTACAATATTTTAAAGTAGACATGATACGAGTAGGTAGGTATTGAAGAGAGAAATATTACTGTAGTAATTAAATCCTGATATGGAATTTTAATGGCAGTACTAATTGATAGTCACATTGATTTCACTGTCACTAAACTAAGGCTCAATGTAAAAAAAATATTACTTAATAACAAACCCCGGGGGTTCAAACCCCGGCTCGCACCTCTGAGTTTTTCGAAATTCATGTGCGGAATTACATTACTTAATAAGCCACTCAAAAAACATTTCAAATAGTCTCACCAAGTATTTCAGTCTTGTTTTCCTTTTCCTCCTCTTCATCTTCATCATCGTCTTTCAGGAAGATACCAATGTTCTTAATCTTTTTCTTTGATTGCGTTAGCAATGATGCTGGTTGTTCCTCATTTACTAACACTGTGTCTCCGATGAAGAGTGCGTATATCTGCAATACGTAAAAAAAAAACAGATATAATAAGATTATAGACCTTTGACCACGTCCACTCAAAAAGTTTGCAAGGATGGTCAGATCTCAGCAGTCTCTTTTCAGCTGCAGTATCTGAATGAGACACCTGTCTTTTTGTACTTGTCAGCTGAGCAAATTATTAAGCAGAGGGAATATGTATACAGTTACGAATGGGGAGAGAACGCCACTGTTCGTAATTTGACAGTGTAACGCTGTTCTGGTTTATTAAGTGACGCTATTTACTATGATTATATATAACCCAGCTAAATTAGGAACAGCGGCGAGTGGTGTTCTATTTGGTTCGTGATGGTTTATTGATTAAGTTTGAATAGTATTTCATCAAATATTACCTTTCCTTCTTTATCTGTAGCAGCACTGTTTGTTAGATTAGCCAAGCCAATATTGATATTGAACACCATGCCTTTTTTCGCCAGTACATTCGTCTTGGGACCAATCACAATGGAGCTTTCTCGAAATTCAATACCCATCGCAAAACTGCAATTGAAAATAATAAAATGAGTGTGTTCAGTTGAACTGAATTGTTATGAGTCAGCAACCCTTCAGATCCTTAGTGTACATTATGTGGCGTGATGTTTCATGTCATCGAATAGGGTAGCTCACGCGCATCACGCAACACTGCTCTATTAGATGTCATGGAACAGCACGCCGTGCGGCAGCCCTAAAATAGATTACTAATGTAACAAAAACTACATCCATTATAAAAATCTCAAAATTATCACATAACATACCCAAAAGTTTTCGTGAGATTATCAACCAGTTTGGGCTTCTCTTTCTTTGCCAGTTCCAGCCCTGCCTCATAGACTGCCGACAACTTGGCCCCAGCAACCAACTTCTTCATAACCTCCTCTTCCAAGTCAAGTAAGAAGTTGTAATTGCTCTGAACCTCATCTGTCGGATTGACCAGCAATGTACGAATAATGTTAGCACAATAAGATTTGTATCTAGCGCCTAGAGAGCACACTATAGCACCAAAATGCAAGTGGTTTTTGTCAGAAACTGCACTAAATTTGAGACTGTAGTGGCCTCCTGATTGGATGATGGCAGGGTAACACATGTCTACTTGGCTTGTGTCAACTCCTGTGACATATTTCTTGTCTGATATTGCTGCTTCCACACCTTCGGCTAGCTTTGAATGTTTTACTTTCTGTAATTCAATAAATATTATTTAGTATTTAGTACTGTTTAAAAAGTTTTGAGTCACAGTAATTACTTATTTACAATATTTAAGAACATTAAAAATGCTCTTGAAAAACTAACTTGAGAAAAATACTTATTTCTCACTAGCTGTTGCTTGCGAGTGTCTACAAAGAATTTGTTCATTGCTATCCTGAATTCCTGCAGGAACATGCAATTTTTCAGGATATATGATGGGATTTTATGTCCTTCCCTGGGTCTTAAACTATCTCTGTACTCATTTATTTATCTAAATGGTTTCATCAGTTTGAGCACAAAGAGGTAACAAACAAGAGTTGCTTTTGCGTTTCTAATATCAGTAAGGAATAATGAAAGGATAAAAACTCACCTTATCAGAATCTATAATTTCCATAATTTGATCTTTCAGATACTTTGTGAATACATCAACTGTGACAAGACATGCTTTCTTCACTGTGATGATCTCTGAATCCTCCTTTGCGGCCATGAGGTTAGCAAATGACGAGCTCACATCTATATTTTCAAACTTCTCCTCCTTTAGGGCATTTTTCCAACTCTCACAGAATTCACCAGGGTAGTTATCCTTGATGAAAAGACCTAGAGCCTTTCCATTTTTAGATTTCTTGATTTCGGTGATGAGTTTGTTGAAGTTTTCTTTGTCTTTGTCCGTCTGCAAAACATAGAATTTAAAGAACCTGCAAAATCTCATGGGAATTTCAAATACTACATAGAAAAACATTCTTAGGGCCAGTATCACCACTACCACTAACTTCCCAAATGTGATTGCCATCTCAGTTGATTCTAAAGAAATAAACAGGGACAGCATTACAGCTATCTGTCACATAAAACATCAGGAATTTATCACAGTGGTGAATCATTCTCCTAAATTTCACTCACTTAGAAAATAAGGTGGGGAGGTTAGTGTACAACTCTGTATTTATTGACCTGGAATGAAAGATCTGGATGCATGTCCTGTTAGTTCAAGCTAATCCCTTATGGCAAATACATGAGGGTTTGAATTATTAGGTCATACATTATTGTAACTAATTCCAGTTTGATAATAAAATTACATGTTTTATGGTACTTTAAATGCATGACATTAAAAACATTTGTTAGCAATAAAATAAAACATACCCTATCTCTGACAAGTAATTTAGCTGGAGGTAGGTCTGAATCTTCTTTCCCACTCTCTATTGGTTTGAGAAAGTCTATTTTCTTCTTGCTGGCCAGAAAACACATGGTGTCCTCTGTCAGCACTGTAATTGTGTCTGGGAGCTCGTAGCCAAACAGCCATGTCTGAAAGAGTTGTTTAAATATCAAAAACACATTTTATTCCGATATTTGTGTGGAATCCGCATGTAAAATCTCAAAATCGCAACTTTTCAGTCTGGAGACTATTGATTTTTTATACAAAATATTGTACTTTAAATTTATATTTTTACTTGGAGCATTCATTATTACAATGAATACAATTATAATAGTGCTGGTGCACTAGGTTTTCATTTTAGGTGTAATGTTTATAATAATATAAACCAGTAAGATTTCAAAGAGCAAACATGCTCTGTCCTTCTCTTAGTTTTAAACATTATCTATGCCAGAAAGAGACGGCAGTTGCGCAGCAGGCTTTCGCGCACAAGCGTGGTAGGAATATTACAAATGGAATCTTTTGATTTTTAAATGACCAAAAACATAGGTTTATTTATAACTATGCGTGTATTACTTGGATAAATCTAGACGGAAAATGTTACATAAAAAGATATAGGAGAACAAACGAAGAAAACGTACGCGTAATGAATAAATACAAGCATACCTGTAATGCTGTAGACTTGCTGTAAAGTGTCTCCTCGTCAACCCCAACGCACGAGACGATACAATCAACTTTTGCTAATGGATCTTCACTCTTTGAATCGGCTGCAGCAGTCTGCAAACCATAAAAAATAAGCAAACGTGTCGAAAACGATATATTTTGAACCACGAAATGTAACCCACCTTCCACGCACTGTAAAGCTTTTTCATGCGCCGGAAAAAAGCGTCTTTATCCAGCGATAAAGACATGATGAAAAAAACTAAATTATGAACTTAACTAATAATAATATTTTAAGTAATTGCGCTTCGATCGTACTAAAAAATAATCACGACATCCGTGTTTATGACAGCAAACACAAATGGCGGGCGTCGGTCGGTGGGAGAGAGAGGTGCACATTCACAATGCTGCCACCCACGAACCGAATTTGAAAACTTTTTTCTGTTCGTTTGTAATGTTGGTGAAAATGACAAAAATATAGTTATCTATTCCTGTTGACAACGTTTGACAAATATGTCACACTGCATGGACATTGTTGAAGGGTGCGGCCACATGCAGTCGCTCGTCGCTCGATTGCAGCGACAAATCTGTTCACGTGATCCCATTTTAAAGATGATTTTGAATTTTCCGCGTAAAGTAAAAAAGAAGCGTTAAGTCACCGCGTCGAGCAGCAGCGACAAGATGGCCTCTTGCAGGAATGATCTTGGCCTTGGAAGCTGATTTCTTAATTCATCTCATTAATCTTATTCATAGTAGCAGTCCTGGCAGTGGTACAAATAAAAGAAATTAGAGTGAATGAAAAAATAAAAAATGGTGTTTTTGCCGAAATTTACTAAGTTTTTTTTCCAGCGATAAAGCTCAATATTTTCAGCTTTACATCCACATTATGTGTCATGTTGTGTCGCAACGAGTAAGAACGATATCGGTTTCATTCATTTTATATGGTTGCGTTCACACTTATCTGATGCAGTGTGTTGTGACGGCTTATGTTGGGTCGCATCACAAGCTATCCCGGTCCGCGTCAGAATGGGTGAGGTGCGGGGGGCGGCGACACAACACAACGCGGACTAGTGTGCACGCGCCAGTGTTCGTCATATATAACACGTCATAACTCGTCGTGTGCGTCATAACACGTCACATAAATGTGAACAGTATCACGACAGAGAGCATCACAAAACAAAACGACACACAAATATGAATGCGGCTTTATCGCTAAATGTCACGTGACTAGATTTGACGATGGCAACGAGCGTCGAGCGATTTGCATGTGGCCGCGCCTTGAGGCTTTTTGGTCTATGATCCTGTACTGTCAATGTCATTGTCACTTTGAATTGAATGAATTTAAAAACAAAAATATTTCCAAAAGAAATTTGAAATACTTTACCGCTTGTTGAGCCAGATTGAAATTTTTGCAGATGAGATTATACGATTTCGTAGCTAATTAATAAAAATGCAAGTGCTTAAAGCAGAGGAGCATACGTACCTTACTGGCAGTGTACTGAGGACTTTAGCACAAAACCGTATTACGACAGTATTGGAATTTCTACAGGAGGACGCAGGGAAATTATCAATTCTAACTAAACTGACCCTTCCCCAGGTTTTAGCTGTGAGAAATGATATTTTAAACAAATATGCAGCACCTTTGATAAAAGTGGGCTCTTTGAAAACTGATACTTTGCAAGAGAGAAAATCCTTGAACACAGGCATTTTGAGGTAAACCATCTCGGCATTTGTTGATTCCAAAGAAAATGTTTATTTTTATGCGTTCTATACAGTTGTGGTTCTATATGATTTATTACATCGGCTGAGAATTTTTTTTTCCGATAAAAACGAAATTTTTCTGTCCTGACCGCCCTTTGCTATAAGTAGCCTCTATTTCTGAAATAATATTTGCGCTAATTTATGTCTTCCATAAAATTACTCGCTCAATCTATTTTCAGCTTAGATGCTGCTACAGGTGGTGGTTTGCCCATTGGCTTCATCACAGAGGTATGTGGGCTAGCAGACTCTGGAAAAACACAACTTTGCCTTCACCTTGCAATAGCTTGTGCCAAAAGTTCTGAAAACAATGTACTCTACATTGATACAAAGGGAGATTTCTCTGCTGTAAGAGTTCAAAAAATTCTAGATGCATGTGGATATTCACACAAGGTAATCTCACAAAAGTATTCACAAAAAATGGTTGTTAATCAGTTAAATATAGTAATTTAATTTAAATACATAGATAGCATTTGTGAATATGGCACCATATTCATTGATGTGAAAAAAAAATTGGTGAAAACTTTTATATGTATAAACAAATTATTAATTTAATATATAAAATTCACTTGCTGTATAAATCCTTGTTAAATAAAAATAACTCTTGCAGAGTAGGTACAGTTTGGAATTTGTTTTAGATTTCAAAAAAAGGAGGTTCTATGTTTGACTGTATGTATTTTTTTTCTATCTTCCAGGAAATGGCAATGATCATGTTCAAAATTAAAATAGTCCACATATGGACTATGGAAGAACTAGTTGAACTCTTCAAGAAACTTAAAAATGGGGTAATGTCTGTTGAAAACCTTGGTCTTATTATTATTGATTCATTGCCTTGTCTGATGTTTCAATTTTTAGGTGATGGCAATAAAGTTGGTAAGTTTTTTTAAACATACATATCAACTTGATTTCATTGAAATTATTATGTTTAGGTACATACTTCTTGCTTGACAATTGTGACAACATGTACTCAAGGATGCCCATATTTGCCACTGCTATGTGGCGCTGTCGTCATGCATGGTAATGTAGGAAATAAAGGTTGTGGACCCCAACAGTAATTCCTCTGCCAGAAAAAACTTTACAGTATGATAAAGTATCAATAAATAAAAAGTATTGTATAAATTTCCAAAGAATAATAATAATAGGATTTAAGTAAATACCTAAAGTCTTAAATCGTTAATATCTTTTTACGGAAAAATGCTCTGTAACATAACATATTGCAACAATATATGAAATATAAAAAAAAATATGCCAGCAGAAATACTGATATTAATAAAATATAATTTTTTGGCGTGTCTAGAACCGGAAAATTGCTCCGTCCATTTTTTTTTACTGGAATGCCATTTTATTGTCGTTTTATACCTAAAAACTGAAAATATAAAAAAATACCACAATTATACTATTTTCAGAAATTGTTTTTTTACTTGCTGTGGAAAATTTCTCTATCCATTTTATTTATTGAATTAAGTTCACAGTTTTATTTCCATTCAACTATAAAAACATCCAAAAAAATAATGAGTGTATTAAAAACTAAACATATTGGGAGCAGTGTGTAGGGAAGGGAGTGTGGTGTTACAAGCGGGATTTCTATTTGTATATTTTGGATTTAAGTGTATACATACATGACTACTTAGTATATATTTAAAAATAAATCAGGCTGAGTAATTTTCCACTCTCAGTTTTTAATAGTTCTAAAATACATAAATTTGGGTATGCATTTTTTTTTTCTTACCCACTACGCCAAATTACATTCTAAGATCATATAAGAAGAAAAAAATTACAGAGCAATTTTCCGATGGAAATGAGCGTCAAAAAAGGAATTATCATAAAAAAAAATTATCATGTTTGTAAAAGTTTTAGATTTTTTTTCTAGTATCACATATGATATTTACATTCATAGTGATACTTACAAATGACTTATTTATTTGGTAAAATAATTATGGACAGAGGAATTACTCTTACTCGGTTCCATATATAAACAGATTTCTTTTTACGTATAAATACCTAACTTAGGAAGGTTTTTTTTTTGGATATTTATATGTTAGTTCAGGCTCATAGTATACAATAACCAAGCAAAATTTAATCGACTGAGAAATTAATGCATGGGTCTCCATACAATTACTTGCTTCATTTCCTGCACTACGGTCCCAAGACTGAAAGATAACTTGAAATTGGGCAGATGTTATGCTTTAAATTGAGTATCTTGAATGTGCACTGAAAACGGTTTTTTTTTCATATTCCATTTGCTGTGAGGCACTTAGCCAATTCACATCAAGTTGCATGACAGAATCTTAATAATGAAGAATGGCTCTATTACTAGCTTTTGTTGTGGTCTCCCAAGAGGGTAAAGCGAACGAAACTATGTACAGTTACAGTACTTTCATTCTAGCATGTGCGGGTGCGGGTGACACTTATGCATTGTTTCGTTTTACTAAAAAAAAAGTTGCTGTGGTCTAAATATATGGAAGTTTATTTCAGTTGTAGCCTGAATATGACTGGCGTAAAATATTTGAACATAAAAAACTGTTATACGAAATAAATTTAACCTATCAGACTTTTACGATCAATTAATTGAATTTAAAGCACAATTAAATAAACGTGATATGCATGTAACGTAACACCAGAGACTCTTTTAGTGATGGGACCTAATGGATCTTGAGTTATATCGGTACTGACGGTATCGGTAATGACGAACATTCTTGTAAACTCCGTTTAGCCTTACTAAAGTGGCAAATAATATTCCAACCGAGAATTTTACTTATATTCTCATAAAATTAGCATAATAATCGGTTTAATTATGACATTAATTATGATTACGATTTTTTTTTTTTTTTGTTGATATGGCGTTTGCTGCGAGGCACTTTGCCAATGTCACGTCAAATTGCGTGATTTTGACTATCTCTTTTGTGGAGCGATTAAAATAACCCAGGGAAGGGACACTGTGGCAATTAGTTTACAATTATTTACATTTCATTTACACACATACCTAAATGCAACAATTAAAATTTATAATGTGAAGCATTGTTTACAGCTTGATATCGTTTTTGTCAATAAATTCAGCCAAAAGGTAAATAACAATTTCTTTAAAGTTAGCTAAAAGGGTACGGACGTTAGTCGGGAGCTCAGTCTTTAATTTTATAAGATCATCATAAATGTCAAACTTATTCAGAGGGCAGTTAAAAAATATATGATCTAATGATCCAATGTCCTTACGGCATTCACACATAGGATCATTTTTAATTTTAATCTTGTGTAGAAATTCTGGACAGCACACGTGACCCAGTCTAAGTCGAATTAAACAGCTTGTCACTTTTTTCTTGAATTTAAATTCGAAAAACCAAGGACGACGAGGAATATTGTTCTGGATTTTATAAAATTGTAGTTTGTTGTTCGTGTTCCATTCGTTGGACCACGAATCAAACAACATCAACGTTGAGAGAGCGGCTAAATCATTACTAAAGCATTGATGTACAGAGTGGCTACTTCCAGTAGCAGCTTCCCTAGCTGCCTTGTCTACAGCTTCATTCCCACTAATGCCCTTATGACTAGGAATCCAGGATATCTTCACCTCCAGGTTCATCAAGTGGCAAGAAAGAAGAGCTTCCTTTAGAAGACATACTATTGCCGACTTAGCACAATTTTTAATAGAATTACATGAAAGGGCTTGGATGGCACTGAGACTGTCCGAGAAAATAATTGATTTAACTATTCTATGCTCTTTTATATATTTAATTACTTTTAGAATCGCTGAACATTCTCCAGTAAAAATATTTGATATAGGAGGCAATTGAAATTGATAGGTTGATCGTGAATTATCATGAATAAAGGCACACCCAACAGGTTCATCTTTATTAAGTTTTGAAGCATCCGTGAAAAACAAATTCCAGTCCTGCCACTTGTCCCTGATTGCCGACAAGAACTTGTCATTGGCCGCTGAGGAACTTTTTTGAATTCCTAATTTTACTATTTTCGGGTGAAAAGTAAGGGCCTGAAAGGAAACTAAATATATGGGCAATTTAGAAAATGTTGCTATAGGAGCATTAAAGCTGTTTAATCTGTTGAAACTAATTAAAGTATTAGGTTTTGTTTTCCTGCGCCAATAGACGTTTATTTCAGTATAGTTTTCAAGTAATTCTAGCTTAGGAAAAAGAGGATGATTATCAAATTGGGCTACACGAAAGATATATCTATCTGCCAGGTATTGACGGCGAATATTTAAAGGAGGCTCCGAACATTCAACCTGTAGAGCTTTAATGGGTGACGACTTCATAGCCCCTGTTACTAACCTTAGTGCTTTAGATTGAACCTGGTCAAGTCTTCTAAGATTTACCAAATTACAGGGTTCTAAAATGATAGAGCCGAAATCTAAGTGCGACCTTATTAAAGCATTATACAGTAATTTTTGAGAATAAGGGTGGGCACCCCACCAAGCACCAGATAGGCAACGCAAAATATTAATATTTTTTTCACATTTGCTAACTACATAGTTAATATGTTCAGAGCCCGACAATTTAGAGTCAAAAACTACACCAAGAAATCTAGCTTTATCTTGAAGGGAGATTTGGTGAGAGCGGAATGTTATATTTACTGGGGTTATAAAACGTTGCCTAGAAAATACCAAAGCGACGCTTTTTGAAGGTGATAAATCTAAACCATGAGCGTCAAGCCACAGACCCAGAGAATCAAGAGCTCTATTTATAAAAGTAGCAGCTTGGTCAACGTTTTTACTAATCGCATAAATGGCAATATCATCAGCATACTGGAGTATATTACAATGCTGGTTAATAGCCTGATCTAAGTCAGAGGTGTAAATGTTATACAAAAGTGGACTTAACACCGAGCCTTGGGGCAGGCCCTTCCACACCAGTCTACTGCATCCCTGACAATTTGGCAATCGCAATGAAATCTCCCTACCAGATATAATATTATTTATAAAACAAACCACTTTCTCCGGAACACCTATCTGACGCAGTTTACTTCTGAGCACCGAGAGTAGGACATTGTCATAAGCCGCAGATATATCAAGAAAAACCGAGACAACGGACTGTTTTTGTGTGAATGCCAACCTCACGTCTGTCGATAACAGAGCATGGCTGTCAGTAACACTTTTGCCTTTTCTGAAGCCAAATTGAGTTGACGATAGAGCACCTGTATTTTCCACATACCACTCAAGCCTATTTTTGAGCAGATGCTCAGCCACTTTGCACATAACTGATGATAGGGCGATCGGTCTATGAGAATTGTGATCCTCAGGGTCTTTTCCAGCTTTAAGGATAGGAAGGATTAGTTGCTGTTTCCAGATTTTGGGAATATCACCTGTTTCGAATATTTTATTTATAAGATCCAACAGAAAAGAATGAAAAAGAGTTCCAGCCTTTTTTAAAAAAGAATAAATTATACCATCCCTACCTGGGGCCGAATCTGTTATCGATGAAAAAACTGACTTGAGTTCGTCTAAGTCAAATTTCCTACTCAAAAAATGATCAGAATGGCTGAAGTGGTACAAAGTAGGTATATCGCTAGAAAGTGGAACTGTTGGGGGAGCTAATTTATTCAGGAAATCCTCAGTCCATGCTAGAGAAGAAGCATAACCAGAAGGGGGAGCCTTGCCCTTTCGGAAATTTCTGATATTTTGCCAAACAATTGAAGAATTGGTAAAAGGAGAAACAGATTCGCAAAATTTATTCCAACCATTACATTTTTTGAGGGACAAAAGTTTTCTACATTTAGCTCTGGCTTTTTTAAAAGCTATGTAGTTTTCAATATTAATATCCGAGACATATTTCTTTTCTGCCAGATTTCTATCTCTTACAGCTGCCGAGCATTCAGCGTCCCACCACGGCTGTGACGGAACCCGACGCCTTACAGCCTTAAGAGGAATAGCCTCTTCAGCGGCTTCATGAATTACTTTAACAAAACGGTCATGCGCATCTTGAAGGTTGATATTAGGATCAGATGAGAGAATTTCTATTTTACTATCAAGAGAAAGGGAATAGCTGTCCCAGTCAGCCTTAGACAATCTGTATTTCTGCAAAGGGAGAAGTGAGACTGGGGGGCAACAGAAATTTGGAAGAGTTATGATTATAGGAAAGTGATCACTGTTATGTGAATTGTTTGAGATATTCCATGGTAATTCAGAGGCAAGGTCTGAAGAGCACACAGAAACATCTACAGCCGACACATTTTGGTTAGGAGCCGTACGTCTAGTAGGTCTACCATCATTTAAACAGCACAGATTTAATTCATCGAAAATGCTCAGCAACTTTTTACCGTTATTGTCAGATATGGCCGATCCCCAAGACATATCGTGACAGTTTAGATCACCCATCAAAATCATGGGTTCAGGAATATTTTTTAATATAGAACAAAGTTCTGATAAAACTGAGTGAGAAGGGTGAGGAATATAAATAGAGACAAAAGAAATGTTGAAAATATTTGCAGCCACAATAAACAGGTTACTGGAATGAGCAGGTATTTGGATATTAACAAAAGGAATACATTTTTTAATGATCAGAGCTGCCCCGTCCCAGCCATCAACTCTGTCATCACGTAAAGTAATATGACCAGATAAATTAAACGACGACTGAGGCTTTAACCATGTTTCAGCGATTGCAAATACAATAGGGTTATATTTTTGGCAAAAGTATGTAAGTTCAGATTTTTTGTTAATAATACTACGCGCGTTCCACTGGATGGCCGTATACATTTTGAATTTTTTTATTTAAAATGTTGCAAAGAGTTTCAACTTTTGTAGCGACGTTGGACGGTAAGTTTTCTACACTAAGAAGCATAATAAGTGTGCCTAGTAATGAGTCTAAAACATTGTTGTTCACTGGGCTTCATTATAGAAAGATCTATCAGAGTTAGTAACATTAGATAAGAGGGTATCCTCTCGAGCTACTTCTTCGTTGATGTAGTCATTCGAATAACGAAGAGCACAACCATTTTGCGGCGGGGGAATATTGAAGCTATTGATTAAAGCTTGGTGCGCTTTTTTATCATAACCCTCAGAGAGAAGAGGACGAGGCTTGCGGGTCACTGTAATAGTTTTCCTATATGATTGGGTATTTGGCGGCGGGGAGCCCCTTGTCGCATCTGCAAATGAACGTTTGACTGTTGGGAATCTTTGAGAAGCCTCTCCATAAGAAATAGAATCTTCTGTCATAGTTAGTTTAATTTTTGTTGGCGCTCAAACTCTGGGCATACTTTATCCGTGGCAGAATGAGGACCAGAACAGTGAAGACATGAAACATGTTCAACCTTGCATTCCCGGCTTACATGAGGTTGAGCACACCTTGAGCATCGAGGCGGAGATCTACACTGCGTTTGTACGTGACCAAATCGACAGCATTGGTAACATTGTATGACCGGGTAATTGTACAGTTGCGTTTCAAAAGAGTTGTGAAACAGAAAAACACGACTCGGCAGTTTTTGACCATCAATAGTGAGAGCCACTGTTTCCGTTGGCAGCCACTCTACTACATCATCTACTTTTCTTTTTGCATTAAGTCGTCTCGCCTTGAGAACCCTACCAAAATCCTGCGGGGTAATTATATTAGCGGCTAACTCCTCGTTGCTGAGATCCTTCGGGACCCCACGGACAATACACATTTTGCTAACATTGTAGGTGGGCACGAATGCTGTGTAATTGGAATTTATTATACATTCGTTATTTATAAACGCATTAGCAGCGGACGCAGAATCAAATTCGATGGCAAGTCTGTTACGTCCTACTTTCTTTATTCCGCCTTGCTTAATATGCCCAATTCTCTGAGAAAACATAAATTGGCCAAATTTCACTGGGTTAAGGAAGGAGCCCGAACCAGGTGATGATTCTTTTTGAGCGACGTGCACAATAAACGGACCTAAGTCACGGTTGGAATAACATTGCCTCGTAACAGGCGGAGCCGGAGGTGTACGATCAATTTTCGTTATTTTTCTAGTGTCATTGTCAGACGTTTTAACCAACGGTCTTTTCTTAGGTTTAACTTTAATGAACTCACCAGAAATTTCTTCATCATTCTCGAGAAAGGAAGATTGTGTTTGCTGACCCAATGGAAGGCTATTAGGGGATTCTAATTCCATATCAGTTACCCTCAATTCAGATTCGGACTGAGCCCCCGGAACATTGGAGCATGACGGGTCCGAATTACCCGCCATTACGTCCGTCCCCTGTACATTATATATTTGAAACAACGTATCACCTGAATTATATCTACAGAAATACTAAACAGAAATTATATTACAAACAGAATTAAGATTACTAAAAGCCACCTCCAGAAATTATAAAAATTGGATAAATCCTACAGAACAGGAAATGACGTGTTACCCTTCCCGCGCTCGAGATGTCAATCGATTACGATTTTAAATTATTAGTTTTATGAGACACTTTGACTCTCAAGTCTTGTAATATTGACAGCTGTCACCCGCACCATGCTAGAATGGAAGTACTGTACAGACAAGAGCGCTATTCTTTTACTAGAATTTTTATTTTGTATTCAAACTTTTTTTTTTGATTGCAGGATTGTCATTTCTAAATACTTTCGTAAATTATGCAAGGTTTCTATGTAAGGAGCAAAATATTTGTATGGTTTGTGTTAACATACAGACACGCTGGATGGATCATGACAATATTGAAATAGAAGGTATGCTTTAGTTTCTTGAAACATGTTTGTGAAAATGTAAACTGCTCTGTTGGTCGGTATATAGTTAACCCATACATGTAAATACATGTAAAGACTGAGGTAATTGGATATTAATATCATTATCATCCCAGCCTATATACGTCCCACTGCAGGGCACAGGCCTCCCCTCAGAATGAGAGGATATTAATATGAATAATTGAAATTCTATGGGGTGGCAGAAATTGTTTTGTGTGTGAATCTAGCTTTTGTTTAACCATGTTCAAAATAAGGAGGCTCAGTTCATCTGAACCTTTCATAATAGTTTTGTATAGCTTGACTTCATATATTTATTTGTTTCTTTACTAACTTTCATTACTATAAGTGTAAGTAAAAATCTGTAATGTTTTTTTATTACATTTTAGATGATGGAGAGCAAACATCCTATGGTAAGCAAATGTTTCCTACTGAAAGGAGAAACCGGTGTCTGGGTAAATATTGGCAGCATATACCCATGATGGTACTGTTTATGGAAAAAGAACAAGACAGCAGATCCAGTGAAATGTGTTCAGAGACTAACATCACCATAACAGTTCTGGATAATAGTCAAACATTAAATAGTAATGTCTGTACTATTATGCTCAATAATTTAGGAATAACTTAATTATAGTTAGGATAGTTTGTTATGCATTATAACGTTTTTATTAAAAATTATTAATACTTATTGCATTGTACAATACAACTAATATTATTAAGCCTAGCAATACATAATTTAATTATAAGGTGCCACGAGAGTTGAAGTGAATGATAATGCACACACACAGCTACAAAAAGAACTGATTGGTTAAAAGGAGAACGAATGAAATGAATGAGTTAATGTCAAAATCCTGCTGTCATCATATGACATGTTCTTATGTGCGTGACTTCAACTCTTCCGGTGGCACTGGCACTACCATACCAAAAATAGTTTTTAAATCTGAATATAGGTTTATTAGCATAGCAATACGCTTGCTCAATATAATCTAAAATAAAAAAAATAGGAATTGTGATTTCTGATAGATAGCACCACATAGTGTTGCCAATATGCAAATTCAAAATTATCCCAAATTACACAAAATTATCGTGTTTTTATCGCATACATTTATTCATGTAATATAAGAAAAGGTAGGTAAGGGTTTATTTAGGATTGCCTATTATTTTGAGTATGTAAAAAGGAAGGGGGAAGTAAAGAATAACTAAGTATGGTATGTCTAAAATATTATTCATTCATTCATTCATCCCAGCCTATATACGTCCCACTGCAGGGCACAGGCCTAAAATATTATTATTAAAAATAAACTATTTATTAACATTTTTAAAGTATTAATTACTGGCCTTAGGTATCCCATCTTAGGCCTCTAGGTTGGCAACGCATATCGCTAGATGGCTTTAGTATCGTGAGGTTTTTTGACATTACGGTCTTGCTTGCAATTGACAAGATTTCATATTTCTAAGACTATAATTTGATTTGATATTCTGTTTGGAAAAAGAGACTTTGATATTTTTTAAATTTCGCTTCAATTATTAATAAATTTATTACAATTATTTTAAAATGTGCTTATTCTAAAAGTGCATAACTCCAAAACTACCACACAATAGCTTCATTACTTTTGTCTAGTCTCTATTAAAAAAAAAAGATCATGTGAATTGTAAACATGTCACTTTTGCAGTATAGTTGACTTTTTTTTAACAAATGGCATTAGTTACATGATCGAGGAGTACAACTTGTACAACTATATAATGTTGACTTCAGTCATATTTGAGCGTCGTCTATTGGGCTTCTTTGTCTAAGGCAAGAGCGTAAGGTCATAAAACCTCACGATTGTAGCACCGTCTAGCGATATTTCGCCTCAGATCAAATAACAACTTCACTTTTTATTTGATCTGAGTATTTCGCCTATCTTTTAGTCAAAGAGTATTAGTACCCTTTTAGCCCTCATTTCGATCGAGAAACTCCAAAGAAACTTCTTTTTTTGCAGTCGGTTAAAATTCGATTCGATAGTTGTCTTTGGTTTATTTTTGTAAGACCATAGACTAAATACATCCATTCGTTCGTTCTACATCTCTACCTAAACTTGCTTTCGTCTCTAGTCAGACGTCGTCTCATTCATTTTATTTTCGCACGCCTGACAGGCGATGCGTGTCGTACTGTGATGGCTTTTAATACTTTTGTAAATTCAATATTTTTATGATATTTATGTGTGTAGTAACAATAGCCCTTTAATTTAATTTAAATCTGTATTAATGTGCTTACAAAAAATGGCGAACCAGGCACAGAAAATCGTTTATAAGCTGGTTCTTACTGGAGGTAAGTTTTGGATCATGGTTATTTTGTATTAAATTTCTTATTTCCTTTCTATGAAATCTATTTTTTACCATTATTTAGTTCATTATTTTCTCACGTTCTTTTTATTATTTGATACCGGGATGTGCAATCCTGGATAAAGTAAATATAGAGACAACACGTGGATCCATTCCAATTTATTGAATACCATTTATTGCAATATTGTAGGACCCTGTGGCGGCAAAACTACTGGACAATCTCGTTTATGTACATTCTTCGAGAATTTGGGATGGAAGGTGAGCATTATTTTTATTCACTCATTAACAATAACTACTCTTTATAACAAGCCTATTTAGTATTTCTAAATTAAAAGCATAGATACATATCGAGAAATTAATATTTGTCTTTCCTTAGTAATTGTAATAGATTCTAAACATTACATTTACATTTTTTTAGAATTTTATAGCATTGTACAACATAAATTTCATGATGCCCCTTTAGCCAAGTTTTCATCTGAGTTGTGCCAAATAGTAAAAATTATTATACTTACAAAATATTTCACTTACATTCTGTTTGTAAGTAAAGTACATATGTATATAGTAGAAATTCCAATTGAAAAAGATGTATCAACTAAAGAACATGTATTTGGGTGGATCAACTGGGCATTTCTTGTTGTTATTCTGTCCCGTCAGCGAGGGGACAAAAGTAACACTGTTTAGTTGAAGAAATGTTGTCACTATACCAACTAACATGCTTATTAGATGACCAACTATAGAAGGGATTTAAAAATACATGTTTGGCAAATTAATCCTATAAAGTTACGGTTTAAAGACCCAGACCCAGGAGACCATCACTATAGCAATGAGTGACAAGAAAAATTTGATTGACCCATTTAAGGTAATGAATAAAGTAATTTGGTCTTATTCAAGGTTTTCTTACTGAAAAAAATACTAAATCAAAAACAAGATCAATACCAGTAATTAACCAGATACCCTATTTATATTTGGCACATCTCTTTATTTTCTTATGAAGTTATGACAATAAACTTAATATAAACATATTTTAATATAACATCTAACTAGCTTTTAGGCCAATAGTGCAACTGTACTACTGCATAGCATGATTGTATAGGTTATGTGGTTTTTGGCTTCTCCGTTTGGGGATCCGATAAGATCGTCGTTCCACATTGTGTTTATTTCCAGGTGTTCCGGGTGCCGGAAACGGCTACCGTCCTCCTCAGGTACGAAGTGTAACCTTCAAAAATGTATACAGTGCATGCTTAATGTGAAATATGCTTTGGGGTTCAAAATTGAATGATTATTTCTTTAAACACATAAAAAATCCTATAATCTTTATAAAATCATCAAATAAACAATTTAAAAGTTAATTATTTCAATGAATAACACCAACAAAGAAAAATGAAAAAATTTAGCTGTTTTTTCATCGGTTTCTACTTTTTGTGGTTACTTATGTACCTATAATAGTAGTCAACCCGATTTGTATTTGGTAGTGTTAGTAATAAATAATTAAGATTATTGTGATTCGTTACAATTACTGAAGATAGATTTGGAGAACAAACAGTGGGCTTATTTATTATTTTTCATATTCAGTATGTAAAAGTTGTAACAAATTTTCGACAATTTGTAAATTAGTATTGTAGAGTAGAATAGTTATGCCTTCAGAAACTTATTCCCATTCTAATGGCCACCTGCACAGTCTAGCTAGAGTAAAAAAAATCGTTAATCCTAGGGACCACAGTTTCATATATTTTTACATTACTTAACTCAGAGTTATACAGTTAAGTCTGGTCTGTGCAAGTCCACCAAACACATTTTGTCTTTTTTAATCTAGATACCTAAATATTTAACTAAATTTTAGCAATGGTTTATCATAACTCAAGGTTGAAACCCAAACAAATAAGCATGCACTGGAGAAAAGCATATTTGGACTGCAAAATAGATGGTTCACTTTACTGTATTTTGAGTTTTATACCATGGGGATACAATATAAACAGGTGCTGACTCTACAATCAACCCCTGTTCTTTATAAAATAATTATTTAATATCTGTAAATTGGGAGTATTAGTAAAAATAATGAGATTTATTTTAATACAATTTCTATAAGATCTATTAATATTCATTTAATTTTAAGCTTTTCTTTTGTTTTCAGTGGAGGAGTAAAGTTTGCAGATCTCACCCCAGATGAAGGTGAGTTTATTATATTTGAAGCATGTTGTGGATGAATTTAGTGTAATGTAAGTTAGCTTAGTTTATTTATTAACATTTTCCATTTTTTTTTCTAATAATTCCTATATTATCTGTTCACCAAATTTAGTTTCATTTTAATAGTTTTAAACCGAATTAATTTGCGGTTTTCTTATATCAATTAACTGTGCAATTACTTACTTGTAGTACTAAACCAACACAAACAAAAACAACCACTACCTATTGTGTTAGTATAGTACCTACTTGTCAGCTTGTTTGGATTGCGAGCGTATTGTCAATTCCTGATGTTGGTATTACTGTGAATATTGGACAATTGGTATTCATTGAGATGGTATAAGTCGTATCGGAAGCGTGTTCCCTTGTTCTGTATTCCTTTAAACAAGCAAATTGGGCCCCAGTTAAGTGGAATTCTACTTTACTGGCGGATTTGCTAAAAGCAACATTTAATGATTCATGAATTCGTCTTAAGTTAAGTACCTACCGACATCTATAAGTATAATTTAATTTGTCGATCTCTCCAAGTTTTTTATAAGTAGATAATACCTAATTTGATCTTGGTAAAGTTGTCTCCTCTCACCTTTGATGAATGGATAAAACATTAGGTACTTCTAATACCTATAGGTAGTCATTGATGATCACGCGTGCCGTGGTTCTTATTACAATGTCATTAATATCTAATTTTGACAAAATCACGCGTCTTCGTGGATGGCACTATATATACGATGTAAAAAATCGCAAACAATAATGGATGATGAGATTTCTTACATAACTAAACATTAGGTAATAATTTACTAATAACATACAGTGATACTATCTATTTACACGTTTTTTTTATTAATTTTGTGAACTCGACCGCGCGTATAAAATATCCCATATCCAATCTTTCATGTGAAAAGCCGGCCGGAAACATTACGATTCACTGTTTACTGTCGACGCGTGCCAAGATAACTCACAAGATTTTTCGCGCCATTGCCTCGTCTCCCCGAAATAGTTGACAGTTGACCAACCACAAACCTGGATGGAATCTCCAAAAACGGCCCATAGGACCTTCATCTTTGGTTAAGTTCGCGCAATTTCGACATTTGAAATTCAAATCGATGGCGTTGACCCTTTCGGTCCACTGATACTCTTACATACCTATTTACTAGGTAAATTCAAGGATTTTTTGCAAGGCTTCATATGATAGACTTAGTCCTTTATAAGCGACACGACAAGTACGCAATTCATAAATGATTTGTTAGGTCTTTTATATGTAGCAACGGTTAGGTCTACCTAGTACCTACTTACCTAATACCTAGAAATAAATGACGTACCTACATTTAATTTGAAATTCACCACGGTTAAAAAAATATATCACGAGGAAAGTTACTTGGCACAAATCACCAAGTAAATTAATGTTGTGTGTAAAATTCCCAAGCAGCACTATGCACGCGTGGGTAGAACGTACTGCCCAGCCCAAATCCTCATTAGTGGAAGAGGCCAGTGTTCAATAGACATATTTTACGTAAATGTTTTTTTTGTACTAGTTATATCAGGTGGGGTAATTAATGATGATAATTATTAAGCCATATGCTATATCGCGTGTCCTATCTTACGTATCTGTCTGACTTTATGTTATGGTAGATAATTGACCGTCGTCATTATCCCAATTTGTGTCATACAACGTCGCTCCCTATATAGTGACTGATGAAATTGCGTTAAAACATACTCGTAAGCTGAATCTTGTTTGCTGCTATATTTCTGTGAAAATTCGAGGTTTTCTAACCTGGCGTATAGATAGATATAGGTACGGTGTATAGCCATGCAGCATATCTGGGCTTGTATTTGTACATATAGCGACTGATTTCGGTTCGAGAACCTTTCGCGGGTCGTCCGGTCAAAGTTCTCAATGTCATCCCTATTCGTATTGAATTCAATAGTAGGTATGTATAATTCTGGAGCTTATAGCTTGAGTTTATGACTAGCTAACTAAAAAAGTATAACCAATAGAGCACACCAGAAACTAGAGCGATTAGGCAGGTACTATAGTCGACCAAGAAATTGGTTTACCACCCTAAGGTCATTTGTAGCGCTTAAAACGTTAGTCTATTTTCACTTACAAGTCAATATGACAATAGGGGTTACACATTTGAATATCGAAAATTAAAATACCTACGGGTAAAATGTCGATGTTCAAAATATCGAAAATTAAAATATCGATTGTATCACAATATCGAAAGTTGTTATACCTATGGTCAAAATGTCTAAGATTGAAATGTCGATTGATTAAAATATCGAATGAGTAAAAATATCGATAGCCAATATATCTAAGTTGTAAATGTCGACATATTTGAATGTCGAAAATTAAAATATCGTACATACAAATCTGCTTTATTTATTGCTCCTTTCTCTTAATAGCATTTATTAAACATAATTTAGTCATTTTTAGCACAAGCCGGCCGCTGCCGCGGCACGCTCGCTTCGCTCGCTCGGCTCATGCGTTGTTGGGGTCACAGATCTAACCTAACCGAACCAAATATTTTTGGTAATTCATGTTCAGTATGTTTGGTTAGGTTAGTATTGCCGAGTATTGCGTCAAGACGCGAAGCGCCTCAACTGAACGGAATAGGATGGCGGAGCTCCGTCGACCCTGTCTGTCACGTGATAGTTCATACATAGGATATTCGATACTCTGTACTTCGATATTTATATCATTCGATGTCACTTTTGTGGATAAATATGTTTTCGATATATTGGACGTAGGTTATCTAACCATTCGAAAATATAAACTTTCGTTATTTTAATTTTCGATATTTCGATACAGTCGATATTTTAATTTTCAATATTTTAAACATCGACATTTTACCCGTAGGTATTTTAACTTTCGAAATTCAAATATGTAACCGACAATAGGCCTTATTGTTTTATTGCTGAAGTAGGAACTGTCAATAAAATTGGTAAAGCATTTTCTTGGTCGACTATACCAGTGGCGTGGCGTTAGATTTAACGTGGTAAATACTTAAATAGAACACAATGTTTTAGACTAAGGGCCTGTTTCACCATTTGTCGACTAACTTGAGGTGTCAGATAAAAGTAATGAATGCCGTCTTTGTTTATTCGGACAAAACAAAAAGAGACGGCATCACCGATATCCGTCACTTAAAGTTAGTCGACAAGTGGTGAAACAGGCCCTTAATTGAAAATCATTCATTGATCAGATTGCATAATTGGTCCAGATTTAATGCGTGATGTTAACCATGGTTAGACAAATGATAAGACATTTCTCTTGCCGTGATGCGTACGATAACGCTTACTCACCGACGCACGTACGTTGTGCTGTGTGGCGTCAGCAGGTCAGCCAGCTCACCTGATGTGGCGTGGGTGGTCGATTAAATCTCATTCATACAATATTTTAGTGCATTACAGACCAAACCACTAATGTTAATGGGACACAAGCGAAACTGTGTTAAGTAGTTTATTTGTTCTATGACGTTTTGACACGTGAGGTAGGTCGACAGCACCCATCATCGGTGCCAAGTCGGTAATTGCGTTTATATTGCGAAATACCGGCCCGTATATTTTCCGCGATAATATTTTAGCTAATGATAACATGTAGAGTTTACTGTATTCAGATTTAGAAGCGTCCACGAAGGTCGTGCAAAAGTGTGATCATGCTAAAATTACTATCGACTCCTCACTGTTCTTGGTTCTTGAGCAGGGCCTTATTAAGCAAAATAGGCAACTGCCTAGGGGCCCTGCGTGCGCACTACACAAATTTAAAATGTTTCATAAAGCAAAATTCTTATGTAAAATATGCTTCCTTTCGACGCGTGCCGTCAGTTAATTTGATTGAACTTAAAAAGAGCTGATGATCTTCAAATGGCTGAAAAAGGGCCCCGAGAATTTGCATTGCCTTGGGGCCCAGACATCATTAATCCGTCCCTGTTCTTGAGGCAACAGTTAAAATCAACCAAAGTTGAGATTCTTTAGCCCAAGAATGGAATCAAAACCGCCATGGTACACGGCTTATGCGGCAATGTTTTGTTCACCTAACAAACATTTCAGTTCAGATAGCCCCTACAGTCTGAATTGTCTATCAGTGCTCGTCGATATGCTTGCTTTGCTTTGAATTTTATAAAAGTTTATAATTATATTAAAACCTTTGCTAGATAAGATAGCAATTCATACTACACTACGCGGCTATATAACCTCGGGAGTTTCGATTTCATCTCTCGCATTGCCAAATTTTAAGGGCCGAAGATGGCCAAAGTCTTGATGACTGATTTCATTTCGTTAATCGTTTAATCGTCAGGGAATTCGCGTTAGCCGGGATTGTTTGCGGCAAAGCGTTTTATTTCGGTTCCTGGCTCTCCTAGCGGTCTTTATTTACCCTCGAGCTAGCTTACAGAATGAGACTGCCAGCATCGTAATGCCGATTGGTTACCGCAAGGATCAATGGCGTTTGCCCTTCTGTGGCCTACTTCAGTTAAATTTTTAGTCAGTTCCGAAGCTTTGATTGGTTGTAATAAAAGAACTACATCATTACAGGCCACGGTAATAACAGACGTACAGGCAGGACGTAGGTACTACACATAGGTACGTTTAATTAAACAGATGTTATATTCACATTCAATTAAGTGTCTGTCATGTGTTGTCAATGCGCTGATTGCTTAGCCTCTGTCATTCCTCTTTGAACTGAGAAAACAATTTATTTGTTCAGAACATTGTATTCTCACTTACCTAAGTTTTTAAACGGTTCTTTCTATTCCCTGTATTTTAAACCACGGATGAGAAAAAGTATTCTGTGCAAGGTCGCATCGCATAATGAAGTCAATCAGTCGTTTAGCAGCGTAACGTATCGAGAGATTATTTATAACAATACGTCATCGATCGACGCTCGTGCTGTTTATGTTTAGATTAATCAATACAATTTCACTTAATGATAAATATTTCCATAGTTACATAAACGTCGCCTATTGCTTTTAGACGATTGGCACAAGGCACATTAATTAATGCATCGCGCCACTTAGCGTGCCTGGTGCAGTCGTGGAAATCTCTTCAATTCAATACCCTCCCGAGGATGCTCCAACTCCCCTTTGAATAATACATTTTCTGTCGGTAATCTCCTTATAAAAATAGAATTAGCTGGTGTGATGGTGTACTTGGATAGTCAAGGGGCTTCACTATACGTCCACACGGTCCACACCACGTGAGTGTTCATGTGTGTATGACGCATTAGCTCATTCACGGTCACGTTCACGGCGAATCTTGAAATAAAATGCTGCAAACATTCTGTTATGCTGGAGAATTTATGTTGAGCGCTCACGAGCTAATCAATCATGAGCTCATCCATACTATACTATACTATTAATATTATAAATGCGAAAGTGTGTGTTGGTATGTTTGTGTGTATGTTTGTCCGTCTTTCACGTCGAAACGGAGCGACGGATCGACGTGATTTTTGGCATAGAGATAGTTTATGGACCAGAGAGTTACTATAGGCTACTTTTTATCCCGGAAAAATGCACAGTTCCGGAGGGAACACCACGCTATAACCGAATTCCACGCGGACGTAGCCGCGGGCAAAAGCTAGTGATTAATATAAATTTAATTTGGAACTACTCGTAATATCGTATTGAAATGTTGCCATTCATAAATACGGGCATCGTAGACGGAAAGTATTCTAATTTTTTTTTTCGAAGTTCAATCGAACATTTTAAGAGCAGAAGTAGTTGATATGAGTTCGTAGTTGGATGCAGGTAGCTGTTTCCCGTGACTTCGTCTGCTTGAGATTCGATTGTCCTCGGGAACAATTGATTTTTTTGGGATAAAATGTATCATATTGTTTATTCTGATCTTCTATATGATGTATGCAAAATTTAATGGCAATCGGTTAACTAACGTGAAAGCGGAACAAACAAACAGACTCATTTTCACATTTGTACCCAATATTAGTAAGGATTCAATAAACTTCTCGAGAAAAATAGTCTATATCTAGTACATAAAAATCAATTGTTAGGAACTGCCAATTTTGCTGATTTTTACCCGACTGCCCGAAGGAGGGTTATGTTTTTCGAGCGTTGTATGTATGTATGTGGGTATGTACGTCCATTTCTTTGGTCCTCGCTGCAGCCTAAACGGCTAGACGGATTTTGACATATGAGGTATCATTGGATTATTCATAACTGTTGGAGTGACATAGGCTACATAATATTTCAATATGGCGTCTGCGAAAAAAAATATGGCGGAGGAATGAAAAAAAATATATTTTGTATTGTAACAATATGGGTATCAAATGAAAGCTTATAATTAACCCATCCTAAATATATACTTATGGGTTATAATACTTTTAAGCCCTCTTGTCCTGAGAGGAGGCCTGTGCCCAGCAGTGTGACGTATATAGGCTGGGATGATGATGATGATGATGATAATACTTTTAATCTACCGTTTGCACATAAATATCAAAAAAGTGTAAAATAAAACATTAAATTAAAAAAAAAACCCGACTGCCAAAACTAAAACGAACAAAATAAGCCTAGTGGTCTAGAACTCTGTTAAGTAGCTAATTTAAAGTTCAGCAGTCGGGACCCATTTAAATCGTGATGCTCAAAAACTTTTAGTAATGGGTCCCGACTGTTGAACTTTAAATTAGCTACTTAACAGAGTTCTAGACCACTAGGCTTATTTTGTTCCTTTTAGTTTTGGCAGTCGGGTTTTTTGATTTTTTATCGTTTTTTTAAGGGATTTTTCAAATAGGATATTCTGTAAGGACATAAACAAAATTTTAGTTATGATTGACCTCCTCCCTCCTTTAAGCTTACATAAGCAGTAGCAAGATTTTTGCAAATGATTTGTCAGAAATAAATCAACAGATTTGCTTAATTTCAGGCACGTTTATGAGATTGCGGAATTTATAATATATTTAAGCTAGCCTTAAATTGTAGGCAAGGAATACAACATAACGTATCAGTACTGCTAACTTACAATCATAGAGGAAGTAAAAACAAGCTAGTTTTATTCACTATTAACTGGCCCTCGATTCTGTTTAAACAGAATTCCTTGAGAACTAAGCAATTTTCCGGGATAAAACTAAATTTTGCCCTTCCGGGGCATTCTAGCCTTCTAGGGTCTCAAACTATTTCCAATTTGCAAGGATTGACAGTGACCTAAAATTTACGATCGATATTGATCATAATAAATAACTGCTTAGCCAACTCTAGTGTACCCATCAGAGTACAGCAATCGCCACACCGGTTTGATGTTATATGGCTGTATTGTATGCTATCTCCACTCTATTGATTATGGCAATGTCTTCAAATATCAGTCTACACCCTTCACATTAGAATTAATATTGCCATTTTTCTTACCTACTTTACCAAAACAAAGAGTTTTCACTTTTTACCCGAATGCCCGAAGGTGGGTTATTTATTAAGATTGGTTTTTGGAGTCTTTTTGTATTTTTTATTTCAACTCAAATTTGTTACTTTTTACGGTCATCCCGTGAAATCCAACGAAAATACAAACTGAAACATGGATGCACAGCGAAGCGATGAGAGCTAAAACATAGATGTCGCTAGTGTCGCTGCTTAAGTGGCTAAGAAAGGAAAAAAGCAGGCTGAAATGTGTGGTGCATATGAGAAATTTGTGTCTAGACTCCTGTCCAGTGGTGGTGTAGGGGTATAGCACGCAGCACGGAATGCTGAGGACCTGGGTTCGATTCCCAGCGCTGGTCACTTTTTCTGTTTTTTTTTTCTTGTATCCCCATCAATTAACTAAAAGAATTTCTTTGCTCACCCGCAATAGATGGTTTGTGTGATTTGTGTGTGTTCTTACAGTGTGGAGGTGGAAGAACTGCATGAACACGCATATCTTGCATAAACTTAGCTATCATAAGTTCGCGGCTGAGCATAGAAATTATTTTACTTCGAAGTAAATTTCGCTCTTGCCAGCTTCTTAATTCCTTTATGCGTGCGTACCTACAATTATTACAATAAAATATCAATCGATACACCATGACACGTTACGGTTACAAAGCGGGTCACGTATATAAATACATTTTTAGTTTCACATTCTTATCTAAACAGTCAGTGATAGTACCATCAGCCAAATAAGTGGTCTACCAATTTTAAAACAAGTTCCTATCAAATGAATATGTCGCTAATGTCGAACTTACAAATTGACAAACACGTCTATTGGCATTATTGTTTTATGCCATGCAAACGATTATCATCTTTAGGGTGGTAGACCACATATTTGGCTGATGTTACCTATTTGGAGACCAGTCTGAAGCAACGTGAATAACGTGATAAAACGCGCTACGAATATGAAGGGAATGCTCGCCTTATTGATACAGCTTGATTTATCATACATAATCATTATGAAATAAAGGAATCTAGAATAATGTTATCGTGTATGAGCGTATCTTCAATTAAAGAAAATAAAAACCGGCCAAGTGCGAGTAAGACTCGCGCACCGAGAGATTATATGGAAACACGTTTTTATAAATATATATATCGTTGACTTTAAAAAAAAATCGTGACGGAAACGATTGAAAAAAAAAGTGAAGTTTTCTTCACTGCTCCAAGCTCAGTTGAGTATTTGATATTAAATATTGACGTGCGGTCACTTGCATTAATATCTGCCACAGCGGAGCCCTAGGAGTCTCGTCGAATCTACTTCTACCTATCATAGCATTTGAAATTCATTATATTAAATGAACAAAACGATGACTTATCGGTGTCAAACATGTATTTGCTTATCTAAGTAAGACAATCTAGCACCGTATAACATTGTCTGTACTACTAATCCAAATAATGAACTATGATGGCTTGCATTTAAAATATCTAAATCCACTGCGGTATTGAAGAAACTTGTTGCGAAGATATATTTTTTTAAAACATGTACATCACAAACAGTACAATATGTAACATCCCGTAAAAATGCCTTTTATTATTATTATTATTTTAAAATTTTAACCGCATCAGAATTTCAGTTGGCATCTAAGACCATCAAAAGTGATTAATAATTGAAACCTTCCTCTTGTTTGCGGTTTTTCATATCCCGCCTTTGGTTCACGCTCACAGCGCATCGCCCCCTAGCTTATTATGGGAATAGGTTCTCCGATCAGGCGGTATTTTTACGATACATTGCCTTTAAACGTCATCGATTCCACTTGAACAAACTTTGTAATCCAAACGTTGTATGCATACATTACATTAGTAACATTTTGTGATCGTTTTATGTATTAACGAAATTTATGTTCACTCGACGATTATGTCAATACGGAACTTGATAATTTCATTGAATATGGGGAAGAACGAATGATTGCGGAAAACTGTTTCTTTATCGTATCATATTTAGATTTCAATATGTCATTTGAATTTCTTTGGATGTCATTTCGAATTTGTCGCATTGAATTGACTGAAAATCTGCAATTATTCTGAAAATTTTACGGTCTGCAGTCTCAGAATTATTACTGTTGCCACTAGTGAATTGCTCTGTTTGTGTTTTATCTTTCACACTATATTTAGGATTTGTGTAAAGATCTGACTTGTCGCATTGTGACGTGCGCTTGCGTATCTGAAATTTCCATAACAATATCAACTTCTGCTCACATTTTTCACGGTAATCTTATACGACATGAATGTAATTGAAATTCAATTGGATATCTAAATTGTTTTTCGGTTGTCGAAAGTTATAATCGATGCCCTTCAGAATTCTCGATAAAGGTAAGATCCTAAGAATTAAAATGGCACAAGTAACAATGTAATGAGAAATACTTTAACGCTGAATAATTTTAATACGGGTCAGTGACATGAAAGTAGGTAAGTGTTGAAGGTTGCAAAGTCGGCAAAGAACATTAAATAAAGTGAAAACATGGTCAATCAGTATAACAAAAGAATCGATTTGTATTGTTATCTAACAAAACATTTACCTTTTAAACTTAATATCTGTTGTGCAATCTACACCGATGCAGTTGAAGAACCTTGCACTCGATTCTTGAGATGTTTTTACTGCCACAGCGTTTTATAATGAAATCCGTGTCATGGCGTATCACGCTTAAAGAAAATCTACTTGTGTCTCATTTGACTTGAAAGGATTTTGTAGAGTCTCAAGTGTTACAGACGATGTATGCCAGACGGATTGCAAACGTTGCACCGCGACGGCCGTCGCTTTGGCCACCCAGGGTAACAGCGGTGAGTTTGACCCGTAACGAGCTAAATAATGACCTGGTAACGCTATAACACTGTAATCAAGCTCCCGCGATCAAAATCCGACTTGGCATCGCTTTGGCTACTGGGATCGGTGTCCAATCGCTCATTACTTCTGTCATCATCATTAACCGACGCTTATTGTACTCATGCAGTATCAGCTGTAGTCGGGCACGTGTATTATTAGTTCACCATTAGTAAAGTCATTGTAGATTATAACCGCCATTTTTGAACATGTTTCGAAACGCATTTAGGGTATAATCTCGTTACAATGCATCATGTGTTACGCTCAAACAATGAATTTTATCACGTGTTCATTTATATTTATCTTTAGCAACTTATGCTCTCGGCTGGCCTGTTAATTATAGTTAATTATGAGCATTTGGTAAAAGCGTCTCAAAAGTTTTACGTCATTGGGGGCGTGTAGCACAGGGCAATGTCCACAGGCGCTTTGCCAAAATCTATACACATATTGTACAAATTTAATAAGCGTCGGGCTTCTGTCTGGACAAATTTTATTTCATTCAGTCAAGATTATAGAGACGAAATTTTAAATAAATTAAAAAGTTGCCATCATACGGCAGTAAATTTTACGTACCTGCGACCGTCGATGCGATTAATTTATTAACTTAATAAACTTTTTATATTTCATTTCCATGTCAAAGTCATAATATTACTATCTCAAAAATGGCTGATCCCTATAATTAAATTTTTGCAAAAAAAAAATAACAATCACGATTGTATGTATTATTTCTCTATAAAAAAGTGCTTCCGAATAAGTCCATCCGTTTGGGGACTTTGGGGGTCACGTTAAACTTATAACTACACTGTTTTGCGTAAGGAGTTAAAAATGGATTAAGTACTTAATTTAAACCCTTAAAGAACTTAATAATGATGAGCAATAAACGTCAAAGTCTATTAAATTACCCTAATGTTTATATTTTTAGTAGGCAAGGTATACGAGCTTAGCATAGTCATTGTAATTTATCTGCGGTAATGGATGAACTGAACAGCGCACGACAGTTTACAATAATCAACTATAACGGAATCAACGCACGCGATCTTTGAATAAAATTGTTTCGTTTCCTTCTATCAGCGTCCAAATATTTTAGTATTCGTTTTATTGCAGTTATCCTTTCTGATTCCTGATTTATGATCGAGCTCGTCTTCGGCTTCGTGTTCGGCGGATATTTTTTCGTAAATGTTAATGACATCGACATTCTAAGTTTTCGGTTATCGCTTATCGTTAAGTCACGTAAAGCTTAATACAAACAGGAGATAGCAGGTGACCCCTGGTTACTGGACTTCGAGCCGGTTTCTATAGGCTACTGGCTACAAAACAGATAAAATCCAAGTTCTTACCCGCTGGTGTTCAAGCTGTCATAATATTTCAGCATTATTACTTTGATGGCGACTTTGAGCGCCTCGTATATCTTGTAATGGATTGTGTTTGTGTACGACGCGATACCTAGTCGTAAAACTTTCATATAGCCTCGACCTTGTGAAAGTACCTAACGCCTTCGACATTTCAGAATACTAGCACATCAATAACTCACAACACTAAACTATTTTTCGTAGCTTGCCCCGACCTTGTCTAGGTTTCGATCCTAATACACCCTCGTGTAACAAAGAAAACAGTGAAAATAATCTATTACTTACCTACTTATGTTATGCATCGTAAATTTTACGCTTTTCTCGTTCGAAATTATTCTTTGTAAAAATAATTTCTACTGACAAGTGTATATATATATATCTTCAAGATATGTTTAAGACCACAAGTAAAAAAAAAAACCTTTTTTTAAGTCGATAAAAATAATAGTACTAATTTAAATTAAGTAATCACTCGGGAATGTGTGTTGGTTTACACGTCATGGAATAACAAGAAACTGGGTTCAGTCCCCAGCCCCGGCTTTAATTGTATCCTGTAAATTAATTTATGTTTTATGGTCTAAGTAGAAATTGAGGAATAATTGTCCGTCTCTCGAACACGACACGATTGTGTAAAAAAAATTATAACAAAAAATAGAACCGACTACAAAAAACTATGAAAATATTTTTCTACCAGTCTGAAGTCGGTGCATCGGCACGAGCCAGCAGGAGTGGACCTATAACCGTCTACCTAACCTACAACTATACGAGTATATTGGGCTTCAAATCCCTCCTGCTGGCTCGTGCTGAGACACCGACTTCAGACTGGTAGAAAATTATTTTCATGGTGTTTTGTAGTCGGTTCTATTTTTTGTTATAATTTTTTTTTTCACGCTTTTTAGTGTTAACGATCTAAGATACAATACTTTAATGTCAACTGCTCGTCACCTTTTACGAAAAATTGCTTTTTCCGATGCAAAGACGTTCATTATTGAAGAGTCCTGGTGCTTCATCACCCTTTCTATTTCACCATATGAATTACGAATTGCTTAGCAACTGCGTTAAAGTAATTGAAATTCAACCCGTGAAATACTTTGAGTAGTCGCTTGGTCAAATCTTCATCATCAGTTCCACTTCACCAAATGATGATTTTCAAGAACAAACGCACGAGTTACTCCTAAATATATCGAAATTACAATTGGCGTTCCTACAATATTTGAAGAGTTCCCTCGATTTCCTTAGGATCCAATCTTCAGATCCTGATTTGGTGCTTATGGAACCTAATTGAAAGCATTCCTAGACGAACGAAAAAAAATTTTTCAAATCGTTTCATAAATGACGGAGTTCTGAGGTAACAAACATAAAAAAAACCTAATTGTTAACCTCCTCCTTTTTTTGAAGTCGGTTAAAAAGGACCGGATTTCTTAATTCTCGCTGACATTTCTGGTTGCCTTTTCCAGAACAATACAGTAGAACACAATTTACAGTAGGTACCCGGGGATTTCAATATTGGCAAGCTTCAATTAATTTAATTAAAATCACCAGATCGTTTTCTTTAACAGGAAAACTTGTAACGGAAGTAGGTAATTGTATTTTCCTTCAGACGTTGCTGGAAAAGTCCTTCAAAATGTTGTGATCAGTCACAAGACTCCTTCCGCCATTTGCAGCTATTACACAGTTTTGATTACGAATAAGTATGAGTAGTATGACACATTATCTGTCTATACTATTGATTATACAATATACGCATTGTAACAATGCTTGACACCTGAAATAGTTCACGGCCACCTTATCAAGCCACATTGTCAATGTTAATATTACGCTTCGGATGTAATATATAATACAGTGACGCCAGTACACTTTACGTCCACAAATAAAAGCAGGATTTTCATAATATAACTATTTTCATGTTAACCCCTGTCGTTAAAGTTGGTTCTGCGATAACCAGTTTGAATCATAATGTTAGTGCGAAAAATTTATGAATCGAAAACTCCGCAAAGAATACATTGCAGAAAGACTTTGCAACCATTTCATTCGATTAAATAGTCGTGGCATGTAAATAAAACGTCAGGAATACATTTTCAATGCCTCTTAAATCTCTCCTTGAAACTGCGCAGCTGACGTCCGTCGTCATGCCTCGGAGCTCTTGTTCTTTTTTTATGTTTTACTCTAGTATTATAGTATTATTAAGATTTTTTGCACATCCGACATAAAATGTCGTTTTGATGTCCCACATCTTGAGTTTCCGTGTAAACCGTGCTATGAACACAAACTCTTAGACCACGGCGTCTATTTACGTCACACATAATTCTTCATCATCACACTAAACTAAGCTGATACTTACTCATAATTTTCTCGGAGATAGCTAGTCTAGCTAGAGCTGCGCTTGAATGATTTACTATTTGGCTCCCGTTGAAGCTTTCACGTTATTAAAGATCATTATGATATATTAAAATTATTCACAGATTATGTAACCCGATCACAATAATAAAAATATCAATATCACTATTGGTCTGTCCACGAGTTCATTGGCAAAGGTGGCTGAAAATAAAACTCGACGGGACTCATGGCCGCGGCGTCTCTGAGGCCCGGACCAAATTGGAAATATATCGAAAAATGCTGAAAATAATTCGTCAACCTTCAAGAGTGTCATATGACAATCAGAATATTTCGACACCTGTCTACGGTACAGTACGGTATTTTCGTAAGATAAATGCCAGTTTAAGCGACTCTAAGTAGGTACCTACTTCTCGTCTCAATTATCAGCAAACATAATCTTTCAATGATACAAAAGTATGATAGGTATAAATGAGTTTACTACGCACATGTATATACATTAGCATATTCATATTTGTGATTTACTGCAAGGGTTTCTAATGAGATTTACAGTGAACACTGCCAAACGCTGCCTAATTTTGTTTGTTCATTTCTCGATTTCTCTGTGAAGTTAATGAAGTGTTGCGGACAACATCCTTTCATAATAGTCATTTAAATCCACCTCTGTCATGTCAGAACCAGTCATTGTACCATAGCATCCCAGTGTAGTAGTGTATACCTAATTAAGCACCAACGTATGTATAATATACGTATATTTGCGTGGTGACAAACCGGCACACGAAGTATATGAAACACTTCGCACTTAGTGACGAGCTGAAATCGGAATCGTCTTACAGAAACAAGATCGCTCGAGATTTTCAATTAGTTGACGTGTAACCAGTACGTACGAGTAATCATTAGACGTTGTTTCACAATGGTCTGGAAATAGGACTTCTTTAATAATATATGCGAATATATGCAAACTAGATGTCCGCGTTGGAGGTTTACCACTTATGAATGAAGCCCATATGATAATCAGCATTTATTTTAATCTTAATGACGCTAAATTAAATAGCCCATGTTTTTTTGACTTCCGAATTGGCTGGGAAATCCAAAGATTGAGCGTCAGAGATTCGTATATCACGGCCAGATGACTAAGTGCGGATGGATGATGTATTTCTGACACCAAACTGTATAGGTATTTAGAGGTCGGCCATATCACTCCGTAGTGCCCTATAAGGAAGTCTGCTAATATAACGGCCGCTATGTCGAATGCTGCTTTACAATCCGAATTGCGGTTAGGCAAGTTCATATCATATTGTACAGGTATATACAGTGTACAGTCTAAAAAACCATGATAAGTAATTTAATTGATAATTTTCTATATACCTGTACCTTACCTACACACTATCTATTTGACTTCTATCACATCGTATAAATTTTTTGCTATATATTTTGACTCCCTTTTCAGTGTGTACCTATCTTAGTGTCAACTGCTCATATTATTAAGAATAACTCAAAAACTACTGGGGAGATCTTGATCAAGTCTGAATGGGACAACATGAGAAGCTTTCAAATAAAAAAGCATCATTAAATCGTTTCACCTAGAAAACTTCTGAGGACACTTAAACATATAGCTGAATTGAGAACCTCTTCCATTTTTTAGTCGGGTTAAATTAACAAGATCGATCGCATTTTTCTTCACGATCCCTGCATCACGATCACGATAAATAAAATGTGATGTAACAATTAATATATCTGGTAAATGAGGCGTCTCGCGCACAGCGCGTTACTAATTGATCAAAGTTCGTCTATGTTGTCGTGACGATCAATAGTGATATTTGGCATTAGCGACAATGCTAAGCATGGTGGCATATGATGGTACGTCTGCGTCGGTCGTTAACAGTGATTTGTAGGTGATAATCTGTTCCGCGTCGCGCGTGCGCCGCCGCCGTTGCGTCACGCGCTTATTGTGGTGACCGCGCACGCGGTTTTTGTATAAATAATACCGCTGTATGATAACTTTGCGCAAAATTCCAGGCTTTTGGGCTTGCTCGTCAATGATGTTATCCCATGCCTGTATACTAAAGGACCATGGCCTCTATTGTTCCTGGGGGAGTTATGGATTTACGTACTTATAGTTTTTCTTCTCAAGGGAGTTATGACTAGTTTTAAAAAGTAAGTAGGTACGTAATTTCAGATCAAAAAGGTTTCAAGTCAGCCAGTTTTATTTACATCTTTAAAACCCAATTTTACACCATAAAACATTTCCACGCATCATGAAACTTCGGCAGCATCAAATTGTTTTGCAATAATTTTATTAAATATTTTTTAGCACTTCGATTTTAGCATATTATTTTTTGCATATTGGCGGGTAGCCATTATTTTATTCAGTTGTTTTCTTAGCGTCTTTCTTTTGCCGAGCTGTGAAGTGAATAGACACAACATAATTTCAAATAATTTATTGAGTCTAACAACTGGTAAACATGGTGTACGGTTGTGTCACTCTGAAGATGAGCTCTGGTTGAGTCGAAACGGGTCAGTGTAGTGTGGTGGTGATGATAGATGGGTTTGTGTGATTTGTGTGTGTTCTACAGTGTGGAGGTGGAGGAACTGCATGAACACGCATATTTTGCATAAGCTTAGCTATCGTAAGGTCGCGGGTGAGCAAGGAAAGGAAATTCTTTTAGTTCAAAATAATTTCAATTTTTCCTTTTTTTTTCTCGCAATGTGATAAAAATCATTATATGTGTATCATATGCCGTAAGGGGATTACAAACTCGAGTCATTAAAAGCCCTCCGCCTCCGGCCGCCGCTACCGTTAGGCTTCTAATAGACTCTCCTTAGTAATCCCCTTCTTACGCCCCTTAGTGCACAATGTACTATTTCTCTCAAAATAGAGTTAAAAAAATAACTTTTATATATTTCTGCGATTGACTTCTGTCTCATCTAATGACACTGCAGATGAAGAGAAAGGTTAATCGTCTTATTATTAACAGCATAGGTAGTCACTCCCCACGCTTGGTCGGGTTGTGCGGTGGTGAAATGGAGATAGCGCACACTCCAAAATATATCCGGTAAAAAACGAACAAACACGATTTACAACTTTGTTCTAGGCTCTGTAGTTTGTCTTCAACGTTTCCACAAGCAATCCACTTTGCTCTACCTGAAATGAAGGCTCTATATCTAACAAAAACAAATCATTAACACGGTTGTATAATATTTCAACTTTATCTTTAAAACTTATCTGCAAAATACGCGGCTGTTCGACTGACATATGGGTCAGTTGAGTCGTTTTACTGTTGATTCCACAAATAATTGTCTCGCACGTTATTTTAAACGTGACTATTTCCGCAATTTTCTCACCAAGTGGATGATATTACAGTAGAAATAATCCTCCAATTTTTTGCTTGCTACGTCTAATCTAATTGTTTGTTTAATTTTATGTCGATCATGACTAAGCAAATACTCTACGTTCATTCTTTTGTTATTTTCCTTTCTTTTTCTATTTTATAACCTGCTCCGTACTTATTCATATTATTTCGCTAATTATAGTGGAAACCAGCTAAGCGATGTATGATGTACTACATATCTTGGCAAGAATACTCCATCTTTAGCTTATTGTAATGGCCACATTAGAAACACATGGTGTTTTGGCTTTTATTCAAACTCTATTAGCGTATTCTAAATTACTTTAGCGCTTAAAACAAAGTGTGACAGAATTGTACTAAATTAAATCTTTCAAGAACGGAATAGTTGTGACTCAATCTTTATAAATTATTTTCCTTATTCATAAATGAATGCGTTTAATTGTTACAGCGACGAAATTCCAAGAAAATCTGCTGAAGACCATGGTTCAGATCGAGAACACTTTCTTCGAACTCGGCAGGACATGTCAGCGAAACTGCCTGATCATCTGCGACCGAGGAGCCATGGATGCAAGTGCATGTAAGTGCCGAGTCATTACGATGATTACCTATGTTAATATCTTTTAGTAGAAGAGGTAATTGTATACGCAAGTGACACAATAAAACATCCCTAGGTAAATAATATTCCGTATGCAAAAACGTATGACTAGCTTTGTGTATAAATGGTTTATTTAGCATGTGCCTCTCGCGTGATCACGAATATTGTCTTGTCATGACTTATGTGCTGATAAGTAATCTTGAAATTAATTGGTTGAAAGATGTTTACTTCTGTATAAAAGCAACAAAACACGTCATGACCGTGTTGTGTTGGCATACCTCAACCACATGGGCTCGTCAATAGCAGTAACAACTTAAGGAAATACCTACTAAGAAGAGTCTTCGGATTACGTCGACTCGTGACCGATCATGGGGCCGGTTTTTAGGGTTCCAGACCCAAAATGGCAAAAACGGCACCCCTATAGTTTCGCCATGTCTGTCTGTCTGTCTGTCCGTCCGCGGCTTTGAAAAAGGGATTATCAATGCTAGAAAGCTGTAATTTTTCACGGATATATGTACATATATGTAAACTATGCCGACAAAGTGGTACAATAAAAACTTCAAAAAAAAATTTTTTTAGGGTACGCTTAGATGTTAAGTGGGGGTGTTTTTTTTATTCATCCAACCCTTAGTGTGGGATATCGTTGGATATCGAGTGTGGAAAAATTTGAAAAAATTCAGGATGGTAGTAAGTAGCTATATCAAACTTACAAGGAAAAACGGTTAAGTTTTCTTGAGTAGTTTAAGAGTAAATAGCAGCCTAAGGTATAAAATATACCTAAACTTGGAATATTCCGTACAAAATACGAAATCCTTAGAAAAATATTACTTATTTTTTTCGTATGGCTTCGGAACCCTATTTCGGGCGTGTCTGACACGCTCTTGGCCGGTTTTTTAAAATAGGATGTGCAAAACTGAAAATACAAGTAGAGTAGTAGAAAATGGCGCTCTTGTTCATTCTCTGTGTAGAGGGTAATCTCAGGGAGTACGGAATCGATTCTAAAAAATATTTCAGTTACATTATAAAACTACATTATCCTCGATTAACGTGATTTCGCCTCAACGCGCATTGAGTTATTATTATCTAAGGTATATGAACCTAGAACCATAGAGTACCATAGAACTCACGTCACGACAGTTTGAAAAGTATGTAATCACGTTAAGTTTCAAATTATATCGGCAGTTTATGAAATTTTAAATAAGGCTAGACTGTTTTTATCCTTAGACTGCTAGTTGCTTATTGCGTAATAGGAAAAACTGCGATGTACTCAAACAAAACCCTAAAATACTAGGGAGTGTGGGTGTTAACAATAGTACATTACTATAGAGGCCGGGAAGTAGGGGGTTGTCGGCAAAGCAGATATAGACAGAGCAGATACAGGTTCCGGCCGAGGCTTGTATAGTGTTTTTCTCAAACATTACATGAAATAAACTAAAAAAACAAGAAATGAAGCTGGCGGGACGCTAGTCTGGTCGCGGTGTTGTGTACGCGCGTGTCGCGCTGGCTGCTGGCGGTGCTGCTGTGCGTGTGGACCGCGTGCGTGTCGCAGAGCGCGCGTTGAAACAAAAGACGGTCGCATTGCCGGCCAGCGGCCTGCAAGGTTGTATGAAATCTCTTTGCAGGTCGCTAGAGTGACCGCGCGCAGGCAGGCGAGTCACAGCGCCTGCAGCGCGATACTTCTCAGCCTATTATTTGGAACACAACGTCAATATTTCATGTCATGTTTGAGAATAATTATTTCTTTGCTCACCCGCGACCTTATGATAGCTAAGTTTATGCAAGATGGGTGTTCATGCAGTTCCTCTACCTCCACACTGTAGGAACACACACTAATCACACAAACCCATCTATCACCACCACCACAATACACTGACGCGTTTCCAAGAAAGAGATTCTTTTAGTTCATTGATATAGACCTCCGCAAAGTAACGCCTGATTCAATATTTAAAAAAAAACTCATGCCGAAATTCATGTCTAATCCTAGTAGTTGAGCTTTTTCGAATAGGCATAATTTATGCATGAAAACTAGCCTACGTGTTAAAAGAGCTCCAATAGACAACTTAAAAAGGAATATTAATCTTATTTCCAGTTATATCAAAGGAGGTATGGGAGGCGATGCTGAGTGCTAACGGCTGGAATAGCGTAGAGTTGCGTGACAACCGGTATAATCACATCGTGCACATGGTTTCTGCTGCCAACGGAGCCGAAGACTTCTATTCTACTGAGGTAAGATCACCATAGCTCTTAGATTTAAGAACCCGGCTTTATTGTCGATCTCAAAAAAGGAACAGGTCAGGTACTAATTTTTGCGAAGGTATGGGTACGAATAAGTAGAAAGATCTAACGAACTAGTTTTAAGATTTATATTGCAATGTTTGATTCGTAATCAGACGTTTAAATTCGGTAATGTAACCTTTCCCACTCATGGGCCAGCATGTGACGGTGCTTGTCTTCATTTGCGGCGTTTGCATTTAATTATTTCTGAAAAAATGTCGAACATTGCCTACTTTTGTGCTACCAGCTGTATAGAGTGCTCTTGAACTTTTTCACTAATGGATTGCATCAGTTTTCTTCACTATCTAATATCTATCAAAGAGCATATAACCACTCCGTTTTAATATCTATCGGCGTAATAAACTTAGATTAGGCACTACACATATAAATTTCTAGTTGATCTTATCATAAGCTGGAATATTAGTAGAGTCCTCATATTGGAAATCACACACAATCAAGCTTGGTTATGTCTACTGATTGAAAGTTATTGATAATTTTAATCACTGGTGAATGATGCGAATACAATCAGACTGGGTAAACCCCGTGTGTGGTAAATCAGTGCTTTCTTATCTGACCAATTAAAGATTATCTATGTTTACTAATAATGATTAACGCATATTGATGATATTAAGTACAAATGCATGTATTTATTCGAATAACGAATCACACTGAATGGTTTGTAATACATATGTAGTTGATAACAACATCAAACCGTCAATACTCGTATAGTCCGTGATGAACTGATGAATTAGACGTTCGAGATATAATCTTACCTGTATACAGTCTTATATTATGATTCAATCTGTTGCTTCAAAAAATGCAAGCTATTTTTCCACTGCATATGACATTGACGTATTGTTGGCTTAGGGCCATTTTCATACGTTAGATAAAATAGTCTTATCGACAATTTTACCGATGATCACGTGTCAGATAAGGACCTATCATGATCATGTCATATTGAAGGTCAAAATTATGAAAACAATCAAATACAAAGTAGGTAACAAGCGGTTACTTGTTAACGCCTTATTTGCATACGTAAATTGAAAACAATGTATGTTTTCATCGACAGGATCACGCATGCCGTTCCGAGGGCGTAGAGCTGGCGCGAGAGTTGGACTACAACGCCGCCGCCGCTTGGGTAGGCCATCCCTACTTCGACGTCATCGATAACTCTACAGACTTCGATAAAAAAATGAACAGACTCATCGCCTGCGTCTGCCAAAAGATCGGCATCGAGACCGGGGACCGTCTCAACGTCAACTCGAAGAAGCGCAAGTTCCTCGTCAAAGCGCCCCTGCCTCCGGACACAGAGTTCCCCCCCTTCCAAGACTTCGATGTCGTTCATAACTACCTGCAGAGCGATCTCCGGAAAGCCCAAGTCAGGCTGCGGAAGCGTGGCCAGAAAGGCCACTGGTCGTATATTCACACGCTTCGAAAGTTCCATAGCAACGGCCAGTCCGTGGAAGTACGGACTCAGCTCTCGCATAGAGATTACTTGAACATGCTCCCGCAACGCGACGACGCTCACTTCACCATCTTCAAGAAACGCCGCTGCTTCATCTACAACAACCAGTATTATCAGCTGGATCTATACAGGCAGCCTACTCATCCCAGGTGATATGTCTTTCTAATCTCTCTGTGAAGTTATGTTTTAAGAACTTATATTAAATAGGTTATCTATGCGTTAATTACAATAAAAGCCTTGTTATTTAGAGTCTTATTATTTACGTCATCGATTGAAATGTAATAGCGGCTCGGCTTTATTCAGGTAATTTGGCATGGGCTTGATTTGAAAGTAGAAATAGTATGGTAGAGTTTAGGCGTTTTAGTACTCGAATCAAATAAATTCAGACAGAAAAAAACCGTTCGTTCATGTCATTTTAATATTACAGGTGCCGAGGCTTAGTCCTCTTGGAAACTTATAGTGCTACTTACGATCAAGACTCGCTGCTAGCGTCACTGCCGAAGTTCCTGCTTATAGAACGCGAAGTTACGGGCGACCCGGCATACTCTATGTACAATCTCTCCCTGAAGGAGGACTGGAAGACCTCAAAAAGGTACTATGCGGGACGAAAAGACGCAGGCACTGAGTGCCAGGGTAAGTTATCGATGTGCTTCAATATCGTACTAATAGCTAACTTAGTGTTGTTAAATTTGCGCATCCTACTTAAACTCCTATTATTCAGAATTCTTATTTAATCTATTCATCAATACTTACAATTAAATAAGTTTGTTAGGTGCATACGTTTCAATTTATCTGATTATTTATTCGTGAAACTTAATGACTCTTATGGTTTGGTCCTTTTACTAACATCATTAACCTGGTATGTCTTATGGCTCATATGTTTGCTTTGTGATTAATTGTGTTAGAAATATTTTTATAATAAATTTAATTTAATAAATGTATTTTTTGCATGATCAATATTTTATGAAAAATTTAACACTGGCGTAATTGTGATAGACTAGCCTAGACACATTAGATCGTAGACCATTAGATAATAGACGGATTGCCATTCTTCCCTTGTTCATAATTTATATTTTAGTGGCACCTTTTCGATGTCCCGCACTGTAGGTAGTGATGACTGTCGTGCTAGTGACCGTTGTACATACAAGTCTGCCATACATGGCAACCCTTGAAATATTAAAGAAGCGTAATTTTACAGATTCGGACGCGGTTATTCTGGGACATAAGTACTCTGATATAAATTCGAGCGAAGGTTCCTCTAATACGGACTGCACTTCACTTCCTAACTCCACTACTAACAAATCAAGATTTAATCTATAGAAACTGTAGTGTAGTGTACGATGCGACGTTACTAACACGATTCCGCCAGTGTCGAAGTGATAGTGCTAGGGGTTAAACGAGGTTTTCTTTTGGTTTATCAGGACAGGCTAAAAGGTCGTTGAACGGTCACGGCGGTGACAAACTGAACGATCACGATGGTGACAAACTGGATGGTCACGCCGCTGACAAGGTCAATGGTCACGAATATAAGGTCAATGGGCACGGTGGTGAAAAGTTGAACGGACACGGTGGTGCCAAAGTCAACGGGTTCGGCGAGAAAGTGAACGGGCACGGCGCCGGCGCCGCCAAGCCGCTCAGCCACCTCGATGCCGCCTTCGCCGCGCTCGCCGGCAATACCATGGATCTCTCATCACCAAAGATTCCTAAAAAGGTTGCTCTTAAGATTTAAACAAACATTTACCTTCGTGTTCTAGGTAATGCTAACTTAAAATTTTACCACTTCTAATTGTTTACACTATGTAATTTTTTTACAGACGGAACGTACTTAGGAATTATATATCAAAAACCGCTGGAAATGCTGTATAAAGTTGTACTTATTGGTTTATGAATTTCTAATTGTATAAATTGCCAAATGAAACTATTTTTTATAAAACATATGTATCAATGAAATACCGAATGCACTTAAAGTGATTAATCAGGATACTTAAGCCCTTAACTGTTTCATATTGTTTGTGCCTTTACACCGAGTTGTATATTTGTATGTATTTCGTGTTGGAATCAACTATAACGTGGACAGCAGTACTTAAGGTGTTTTTATCTCCATACAAACATATCTACTTAAATACTATTATAATATGTAAATGTTTTCTTTACACATTACTTAATGAATACAAGAATTAATAATTTATTATCCATAGAGTACTTATTGTTGATTGTACGATTTTGTGTGCACCACATTAGTTTGTATGGAGACTGTACGGTCGAGTTCATAAACTTGTGAGCAAAAATTTGATCAAAAATATCTGAACACGCTATTAACAGTAGAGTCGTGGTCAGGTTTTTTAGATAAGTTTATGAACTCGACTGTACACCACCTTAAACCTTGCAATAATATTACTGGTTTAGTATTATTGCAGTTTTAGATTATTGTGAAGTATTCTAGAATTTACTTTACCTATAACTTTATGATAGCATTTTTATTTATTGTAATGCTTATTTAAAAGGCATCTCGAATAAAATGTGAAATTTAAATGGTATCGAAACACCACATTGATTAACTTTTGTTAGTAGATTGACTAGTAAAATTTACATGTCTTGGTGTTGTGGCGTGACTGTAGATTGTTTACTTCGATTCATTATTTAAGGGGTCCAATGTGAAACAACAATTATATCCAAGCCAGATTGACGTACAAAATAAACACCCCTGAATAATTATAGTGGCCTTTTAGAAATGAAATTCATGTGCTAGATTATTTATTTTTGTGACAGACACCAGGTTTACTGTTGTGTGGCTTAGTAAAAAAAAATTATTGATGTTGTCTAAAAGTTTATATTTTTTTTGTCAGGAGAACATGAATATAGCCACTTCAAAAGTATTTAAGCCGTCATTAGTGGTTAAAGAGTACTTTTATTAAGTATTAATTGCTACGGATAAAGTATAATTTCTTCAGCCCAGATGCTACGCGCGCTGACTACGAGCCAGGGCTAGCATTGTTAATGGCTGTGCTATGTAATTAATTACTGATATACTACCTATATCAGCATAATGTTGGCTATAAAATCCTATGCCAAGTGAATTGTATGTTAAGTACATGCTTTTTGGATGTAAAATCTCTAAATTGCAAATCTATCTGCATTTTACCTTCTTGATTAAAGAAAAATGCGACTTGAAACTTTGTTTTATTTCTATTTACGTGTCACCCTTATGGTCATTTTGTACGACATATAACTCTTTCTCAAACATGCTATGTAATGTTTATGTTGTGTTCCATAAAACAGGCTCCAAAATATACTGTTGCAGGCCTAGGCCTGCAAGACAACAGTCTTTCGTTTCAGTGCAAAACGTCAAAGATCCACAATAAAGGCCATTACAATTAATAATTAAAATAAATAATCTGAATTTCTATTGTTCATTTATTAGTTATATGTAAATACATCAAAATTAATAATCTGAATAATGTGTTTTGTGGCAATAAATTTTTTTTCTTTCTTTCTTAATGTAGCTCATATTAAAATTGTAACGGATAACTCACGTCTTAAACCGAGTTTAGCTCGACGTGTTTCGGGCTATTTCGTAGCCCTTCTTCTCAGGAGCACGCGACTCGGCGGCTGCCGCAACACGCACACTACGCGCCACCACTCTGCTCGCGCGACTGCCATGTTCAAAATTACTAATGTAGCTGATTAAATGGGCTGCAGTTCGTGTATAATGGATAACCCTAAAAGCCGAACAGCAAACAATAAAAAAAGTTTCGGCGGGAAAATTGAGCGTCATTGTCTTTTTTTTTAGGGTTTCGTTGCCAAAATGGCAAAAACGGAACCCTTATAGTTTCGCCATGTCTGTCTGTCTGTATGTCCGTCCGCGGCTTTGCTCAGGGACTGTCAATGCTAGAAAGCTGTAATTTTGCACGGATATATAAGTAAATTAAAATGATACAATTAAAAATTAAAAAAAAAAAAATTCTTTCTCATACAAACCTATGGGGTATCGTTTGATAGGTCTTTTAAAACTATTAGGGGGTTGTTAAAACGATTTTTCCATTCAGTTATTTGTTTGCGAAATATTCAACTTTAAAGTGCAAATTTTCATTAAAATCGAGCGTCCCCCCCTCTAAAATCTTAACCTTCATGAAGAACAACAGCACAACGCTCTTGTTCCACGCCTGGCGTTGTGCCTTCGAGCAAGACGGAATTAAAGAGCCTCTGAAGGACTTTAAGAGCCGGTGATCCACCCGCCTTCAGAAGCTCTGACGTAATTCCGTCCTCACCCGGCGCCTTGTTGTTCTTAAGCTGTTTCAGGGCCATCCTTATCTCGTACAGGCTGATATCCGGGATATCTTCTGTAGGTATAGTGTCTGGTCAGTTTTGCTCTTGGGTCTTGAGTCGCCGCGCTGAAAACGGCTTAGTGACCGACTCGTAGAGCCGTCCATAGAACTCCTCGATTTCCCTCAACACTTCCGCTTTAGTCCACGCTACACTGCCATAATCTCTCTTCAGCTTTGTCATTTGGCTTTGCCCAATCCAATAGACATATCTCTTACAAAAACTTTAGAGCCTTTATTCCGCTCAATCGTATCTTTAACACGAGCTATATTAAAGGTACGAATATCTTGTCGCAAGGATTTCGAAATTTGTCTATTGTTATTGATTTCTAGGAGTTTTTATTTCTTTGTGAAAGCGTGAAAGAACATGCCAGCCTCGTATATACATACTCAGCCTGCAAGCCTTTCTTTCCCGGCCTCTGCAGTAATGTACTATTTATTGTCGTGTCGATGTCGTAATGAATTATTGCCATTTACCGTAAAGGTAACATGTATGAGGGCGAAGAGTGCAATGACAATGAACATGCGGAACTAAGTATTTTAATATATGACTTTATTATAAATAAATATATATGCCCTTGTCTGTACAAGAAAACTAAAAAAAGCAAGATTTCCCCATGGACTGATTAAAACAAAAAATCACAGCCTGTGCACCCTGGCCCGTCTTGATGAATAAAACTAAATAAATTCAATAGGACTTTTTTATTCCCTCTCTAAATTTCTGTTCTTTGTACATTTTTATGACCTTTTTTCCTGGTACAAGACCTTGACTGAGTCCAGGTCTTTTTAATTTCTTCCTGTCTGTTCCTCCTTCCCAGGCATCATCTTCAGTGGATTCCACAATGACTTGTGGCGGCGGTGCGGAAGTCATCGTTCCTGAACCTTCACAGACAACTGTTTTTAATTTCTGAAAAAAAAAATCAATTGATATAAACTTGGTACAAACAAATAAGGCATGAGAACTCGGATCGCTCCCAAATCGGAACCCGCACACAGCTTTGTGCGCACAGTGGCGTCCTGCCGAATGGGAAATCTGACCAACCACACGAAAATCTTAATTGCTTGCATACACAACAGTGTCATATTGCAGCTTATGTAAAATAACCGCCTACTACCAAATGGTATGATTTTGAGTAAAGTACACAACAGCATACAGAACAAGTGAAATTATTATAGTGTTTCTATCATCACATGTGTATGCTAAATGTTTTAAAAAAATACAGAATAAACTAAAATAGCTCAATTAAATATTGATTGACCCATGTTAAAAACCACAGAGTAAATATGTAGGTACAATATGTAGCAATTGGGATTAGTGACAGAAGCATCAGGTATGTGTTTGGTTGCAACTCGTGTTAGTGTATAAAAGCTCTGCCATACTTGACATTGCTGAAGTCATGTAAACAATCTTATGCAACCCCTTAGGAATAGAATTATTATGACACCACACCATAGGTAGGGACCATAAAAAAAAAATTGTTAAACTGAACTATTCAAGCTTGACAGAAAACCACCAAACAAACATGAAGAATAGATAAATGTTAAAAAGGAGTTGTTTTGATGCATACCTGTTTTTCAGCTTGCAGCTCTTCCGTAGTCTTCTGAATGTCAGAATCATGCGCATATTTGCAGTTGTGTCCAAAGCGGCACCTTCCTTTCCGGTAGTTCCAGCATATCTTCTTACCATTAATCATCTGTGTGTTGTCTTTACCTGGAACCTTAACAGTCATGGCCTATGTACTTGACGATTGTATGCATAATTTGATACAAAGCTTTTCAACAGTTAATACCTGATAATTCTGTGATATACATTTCTATTACAGGAGTGAATTTTAGAGTTTAATAATGGGCTAATTTTTATTTGGTATTCACACTGCAAACCAAACCACAAGCTGCAAACAAAATAGTGCAGAGAAGTGGTAACAGCCTAAATTAACCAGATTTCTTGGCAGGATGAATGATTTCAAGTAATCAATCTTTATTCCATTCGAAAAATAATCTAGCTTCAATGACCAAAGCATTTTAGTTTCCATGTTCAGTACTTTCATTGTAGCATGGTCGGTGACAGCTGTCAAACTCACAAGACTAGAGAAAGTGTCGAAACTTGAGTTGATAAAACAAATAATTTAAAATCTTAATCATAATTAATGGAATAATTAAACCGATTAGGTATTATGCTATTATATATGTTTTGATGACAATATTATTGAAGTTCTAGGTTGGAATATTATTTGCCACTTTAGTAAGGCTAAACAGAGTTTATAAGAATGTTAGTTACTTATCAATTAATAAGTACTGATATAAAAACTCAAGATCCATTAAGTAGGTCCCATCACTAATGGAGTCTCTGGTGTTACATTACATGCATATTACGTTTATTCACTTAATTGTGCTTTGAATTTTATTAATAAATTTTAAAAATCTGATGGGTTCAATTTATATCGCATTACATACTTTTTTATGTTCAAATATTTTACACCCGTCATATTCAAGCTACAACTGAAATAAACTTCCATATATTTAGACCGCAGCAACTTTTTTTGAGTAAAATGAAACAGTGCATAAGTGTCACCCGCACCATGCTAGAATGAAAGTACTGTAGGCATTGCATGGGATAAATAATTAATTCATTTTTGTAGGGTAGGAATTGGTGAAAATATTATGATAACAAACAGTTCTGTTTTTTTACTTGTAAAAACCTCCAAGATTTTGGAATGTTTCCACCAAAATAGTCATTCTAAAGCAAGTATATTCCTACTGTTAAGTATGGTAATAATAATAGAAAGTCAACATATACCATTTTGACATGCTTCTCGAGTATTGCTGCTTTAGCTTGTTCTGCTGCAACAAACGGGTTAGAGAACACCGACGTCTGAAGAGAGCTCTCTCCAAGCGCTGGTTTCGGCAATTTAGGCTTCAATGCATCTTCAGTGGGTCTAAAAATTTACAATTCATTAGGATTAACCAATACTTCTCAAAGTACTTCGTTAAGCATGAAGTAGGTAAATCGCATGCTGAAATATTATAAAGATTTCAAAAATGTGTATGTAATAAAAATAGGATAAGATTTTATTGATCACCTAAAAAATGCATTTTCGCCGACCTAATAAATAATATTTATTCCTAAAATAGGTCTGTCACCTAAATTGAATCACCAAATAATTTTAAAAGGGGTACCTAAATATTATTTAAAAATTACTCTGAAATAATATTGATTGTCAAATAATTATATTGGGTTCCAAAATTATAGATGTCACTAAGGGGCTGTTTCAACATCCATTGATTAGTGTTAACTGGCGGTTAGGTGTGATGCCGTCTCTGTTTGTTTTGTTCGAATAGACGGAGACGGCATCACATTTAACTGGCGGTTAACACTAATCAGTGAATGGTGAAACAGGCCCTAAAACTGAATCACCAAACAATATAGAAATGGCTACCTAAAAATTAATTTAATCACTGGAAAATGCCAGTTTCTGGTGTAATGTGTGAGACCATAAAATGTAATACCAGCTTTTGTACCACATTTTTATGCAAAATAAAGATATTTGAATTTGAATTTGATAGATATTATAAATAGGGTATCGCAGTTTAGTGACAAATCTAAATTTTTCAGTGAGAAAATATAGTTCCCTTAAAAATATGGCAAAAAGCAGCTTGGGTAGGTTACAAAAGCAAGAAGATTGTGGGAAAGACAACACTAAAAGCATTAATTTGCGACACGCACTTCTCATCTGGAATATCTCCATTGTCTTCATCGGAATCACTAGAAGATGTGCCGTAATTTAATAAAGCATTCATATTTATTTTTTCTGTGCAAGGCAAACTAAGAAAGACAACCTAATTAAAATAAAATGTCACTAGTCACCACAGATACAATTTTGATTTGACGTTAGATAAAAAAAGAATAAAACAGCAAGGCTACTACGGAACGCGAAGTTCGTGTCTCGTGTCGTGCGATCCCTCTGACACTTATACTATTTAATACGAGAGCGAGCGGGATGGTACGATACGAACTTCAAGTTTCGTAGTAGCCTTGCAGTTCCATAGACAAAATTGATATACCATATTCAAAAAATAAACTTATTTGGCAGTTTATTTTACCAAAAATAAGTTTTATTCAACTACTTACTGGTCCCAATCCTTCCCTGAGCAAAAAAGTTTTACTGTTATTTTTATTCCTCGAAATTTTGAAGGAAACTTTAAATTTATCATGAGCTTTTCTGTGATAACATATTGCTAAAATTACATAGTTTCGTTTCGCCCATACCATATTGCACCAGCCGTGGTCATGAGTAGTAGGTACAGTAAAGGTAGGGTAACTCATTTGTTTAGCCGAGTGAGTTTTTCAAACTACCCGCACTTGTGTTGTTTTTGTACTGACTCACTTGCTCATGTAAGATGCAAGAGGTTAATAGGATTGTAAAGCTCAACCTTAAAATTTCATTCTGCTTCCAGAAAATGCTGTAACTATCGAATTCTCGATTTATGAAGTTAGTACTACTATCTGACCACTATTTCTGGTATGCCATGACGTGAAATTTCTTTTTACAAATTTCTCTAACTGAATTTAGTAGCAGATAAGTCTTTTAGTAAATCAATTTCAAAGAAATCTGAGAAGTGATCCACTGTAATAAGGTATTTTACTGGTTTGCCTTTGTGTTCAAAGAAAAACACACCCATAGATACCAACTGAAATGGATAATCAGGTATTTGATGACTGCTTTGGTAACTTTTGTTGACTAGGAGCAAATTTAGTACATGCAGTGCAGTTTTTTACTGTTTCTGTTTCTTTTATGTCGGCTGTTAAAGATGGCCGAAATACTGTATCTCTAGCTAATTTAAAAAAAAAAACTATGCCAGAATAAGCTTTATGTAATTTTAATACAATATGTTTTCTAAAATTTTCAGGAATTAGAATAGAATGATTTTTTAATATCAGTAGTTCATGAATTGTCAACTCATTTTTTCAAGCTATAGAATTGCTTTAATGCATCTGGAACATCTATGTATATTTTTCTTCTTTTGCAATGATGACCTGTTATTCTAATCGCGTTAATTCTTCTTTTTGAGGTTTCCGGAGGGCTACTGGTACTCGACGTGCCTTCTGAATTACTGGAGGTCCCGATTCATCAATTTCAAGCTTGAATTCTCCTGAAAAACTAACCTGGCCATGAAAAATACTGTCATATTTTTTTATGATGTTAAGAGTCAAAACTTATTTCCTTACAAAATTTTACTAATAATAAAAAGCATTTTTTAAAATTTAACTTCACGTAAAAGGAAATTAGTAAGTGAGTATTAAGGAAAAGGAAACTAGTAAGAGCAGGATGCTGACCTAATTTTCCTAATGCCGCCGAAATTCTGCTAATATGAAATATTCCGTAGTAAACATTTAGATGCACTACACTATAATACAATACGAATTATTCAAAAAATAAATTTACAACTGGTGTGCTTGTGTTCATTTTCCACCGCTACGGGGTGTGATAGATTTAGTAGATTATTATTTTTTTAAGTAGCAGCCCCAAAATTTCTTTTTCTGATTTTGCGTGCGAGCGAGAAAGCAAATCGTGCTAGTGCTTCCCTCGGTCGGAGTGAGTGAAGGCGGCATCAATTTCTGAATTAATTACCATTTGTCGCGAAACTGCGCGTCCCCTATCTTTTCTAGACCAAAAACTTTAATCTTATTGCAAGTTGTGTTAAATAGTGTTCTAAATGGCATCAGATGATGAAGTAGACGGTTCATTTGCAGGTAAACCTCCAAAAATCCATTAGCATGTCATAGGTAAGCCGCGAATAGCGGTATCATGTGTTTACTTGCGGTATAAGCAATTAAAAATTAGAAGAATTTGGCTTTTCAGTTGAAGTGTTATCAACAAACAAGCAACAAACGAAAGAACGAGTAATTCAAGCATCTGATACGGTTAAAAAGGTGTAATTGCTATCGGTCCGTTGTAAATATTTTGTGAGTGGCAGGTCGTGACAGAAAAGAACATGCAATTCTGCTCATTACTACTTAACAAAATGGACGCCGCCAAACAAAGGGATTAGTGACCTTAACCGCTAGGAGCGCGCGTGTTTCGAGAAATACTGGGTTCTCGTGGGATTGCCGGTTCGAGACAGGTGTGAAGCATGGTGGCAGTGGTTTGACCAGTTTATTAATTTTTTTTTAGGCGACGAGGACGTGGAAGAAGGTGAAGGTCAGAATGAAAATTCTGGGGAAAGTGATGAAGCTCCACCAAAGGTATTGAAGACTATTGTCAAAATATTTTATTAGCTGTTAATGTTTTTATTTCTGTAGCCAGCTCTGTTTTATTTGTAAACAAAAGTGCTTGATAACACTGGGCTCTTTCTATTGATGATAAATTTAATATTCTCTTGTTAATTTCGTATCTAAATAATACTGGCAATAATAGTGTTTACAAATTAGGTCATATCTGAGCTTCAATAACTTTTTACAGTTAAAACCCAGGTAGTTATGGTAAATATGAGACTTAGTAATGGATCACAGACTTTTGAAAACTATCTGTCTTTAATAAAATGAATCTGTAAAAATGTAATTCTGACTTCATATAAAATAATATAGATTATTAATTTTCTTATTTCATAGGAGGATGATGACTACTCTCCAGAGGATGGTAGAAAGAAGAAAAAGGGGAAAAAAAGAAAGGCCAGAGGAGAAGATAAGAAAGGCAGAAAGAAGAAGAAGAAGAGGAAGAATGAGAGTGAGGATGTAAGTATTTTTTACAAACACTTGAGAGTACAAACTACAACTACAAACAAACTGCAAGAATATGTAGCCTTACTTGTACAATCCTGGTAAGTATTGTATTTAGCTTTTACTTTAGGCTTGAGTCGGTCCTGAACTAAGAACTAAAAAGAATGAATTCCCATCGCGGACCGAAAAGAACTAGTTCCTCGTAAACAATCTTAATTGGTCTTGGTGTCGGTCCGCGCTCCTTTGGCTCCAGAGCTAAAACGGAGCGGGAGCTGGGAGTGAGCGAGTGAACGAGGAAACATATAGGTAAAGAGCGGAGCTCATAATAAAATTGTTTTATTTGCAAACACATTGTAATAAACCAGAAAAAAAAATGATTAAGTAGACCGATTTAGACATTTTGTAGAATGGTATTTGAATAATAATAACCAATATTTTGATACAATGACATGTGATGTCCTTATCTATGAAAAGACTATATGTTTTACTAGAAAATACCAAAGTTATAGCATTTGGGGTGGGTTTTAATGGAAATATTTCACATGAAAGTCAGCTCTGACGCGTATTTTTGTAAAACCCCACCAACAAAATGATTTGGTAAAAAAAAATCGCTAATGGAAATAAATTTAAATCACGCCTATGCTTCAGAGTAATAGTTTATCTATATGGTACATTAGTTTTTTCTTAGAAAATGTAAGCATTTAGACATTAATAAGGCATCGGAAAAACCTCAAAACCATTGAATGGCCAACTTTCTGTTTGCACGCTCTTAATAAAGTAAATTGCATGGTCAACTTAAATGTTGAAATGAAAGGCTGTTTTGTTATGGTTTTTATTAGAAATGTAATGTAATTTTATTTGTTTCAATAAACATACAAATTGAATACACAGATTTAATGACATTCTATGATGGAAACTATTACTTTGAAATGACTGTTATTCTTGTGCTTTACCTTGAAGTATTAATTATTGCCCTGTGTTATGTCATTGAATAGGTAAACGCAATAAGGAAACTATTGCAATAGTCAAAAGACTTTTTAGTACCTACTCATGTGTCATCCTCATCACTGATTGCTCAGTGTGCAGAAAGGGGAGTTATGGGGAACATAGATTTTCCTCTTTTCTTTTGATTGAGTTATTGTAATGTATAACAGGAAATGGATGTAAAAAGTCACCTATGTGTGTTAAAAAAAACAAGAAAGATACGAGTGAGAATACGTGCAAGCGAGCGGGTGTACCCGTGTGTGTATGCGCATGTGAATTAATGGTAATTCATGGGTTATTTATTATTATGGTTATGGTTTATGGGGGCGACTGAAAAACAGTGTGTTAGCCTAGGGACTTTGTTCTGCAAGGCGCAGGCATAAGCTGAGTCGCTTTCCCTTTTAATAGTTTGATTGTATTATTTGTGATGTAATGTACCTGTGTATGTATTTGTGATTTGAATAAATATCTTTTGTTATTATTATTGGTCAAAGGAAAAAGAGTTAAATACACAATATAGCACAGATATACCAAATGTTTCGCTGTCAAACAATACACAGATTTTCGTTTCGCAGAATAACAAGCAGGTGGAAAACTAGATGCATACCCATACGCAGCTAATGAACTGAAGTTGTAATGAAATTAAGAAAATCGTAATGAAACTAAACAATGTTTACAGATTCATAAGAATTTCCTCAGTTTTATCACAATTTTTTAAGTGTATTGCATATTTATTTTAATTTTCACTCAGATAAGTTGTCTCACAGTAATGTTTCACATCTCAGGATTATGCAACTGATTCATTTGGCTTGAAGAAGTAATTCCAGTAATTCGTCGTCGTCTTCTAGAGTAAAATCTCGTGGGAATATCAGGATAAAATAGTCATTGTGTCTTAAGGGCGGTAAATAAGGAATTACGAACGAGAGTCTATTAGAATAGGCTTTAATGAGTCGATGTTCGTAATTCTAGTACAGCCCGTGCGACATACAATGTTTTTCATCACATTTGCGAGTAAAATTTTATATTTGTAAAAGAAAAAATATAATTCTTCCAAATATTGGCGATACCTTAGGCTGTGCTCTTGGCAGCGCCGCCCTCTACCTCCCCCTCCCTTAGCATGCGCCGCAACGTGCGTGTGCATGTAGACCATGTAGTCCTTCAGCAGCGCGCGCAGCAGCATCAGTACGGGCACTGACTCATTTACCGACCTTGGGCTTCATGACAAGACAATGTGTACGCGCAATGACTCATTTACCGACCACGGGTTTCATGAGAAGCACATTAAGGTCGAGGGTTTTATTTGGGGGGTTGCAACCAAGGTAGCCTGCATGTTATGACACTGTTTACGAGCAAGTGTGATGAAAAGTAACTTTGCTATCTACTTATGTATGGTCAAGGACTTTAATTCATGACCCACCATGGAACCTTTTCATAGGAAAAGAAAAGTCATTACGATTTTCGTTGTCAATTAACCTGTCCTCTCCCAGAGGCACAAATTTGTGCCCAAATTCCTTTGATCCTGTTATCCTGGGAGATGACAGATTAATGCGATGTCACTATGACGTTTACTGTGAAATAGTTCCATGGTGGCTGAAGTCCTTGACCGTACTAGCTTTTTTTAATGTAATAAGAAAACTTAGTTCCCATTTATTATAAGCAAAATTAGTACCTAATAGCATAGAGAAGTATACAATTTTAAAAGAATTTATTTCCAATTCAGTCACTGTATTTGGTATTTGTACAAAATAGTAGGTAAACACCTTGATCATGGAAATTTGTCCGTTGTGAATAAAACATTGAATTTTTAAGTAGGACCCCAGAATAAATTCATCTAAACTAAAAAATAACATGACTGGTGTCGCCATAGAGGACGTACACATTTTGTTGTTATACGATACTTTAAAAACAAGTAAGGAATGGCGAAAACGTTTGTATCGATCTCGGAAGTTTACCGTCTTAAGTTTAGCTTAGTTTGTGCTTTAAATTAGTTATTTTTTAATACTAATCGATCGCAAAAAACAAAGATCGGAAAATTGAACCAGGTAAGTCCTCGTGTACTTCATAAAGTATTAATCACGTACGTATTAAGGGGACTTGCGAGGTTAAACATGGCGAAATTGGTGAACATACATGGAACATAGAACCTAGGAGTTATTTGAAGTCGGGTTTTAAAAATCAATGACCACCAATACCACCTTGATGATTAACAATCTAGCACCGTCCGCTTTAAGCGAAACTTCTTTCCACGCACGACTAAATTATGGAACCAGCTTTCTGGGACAGTGTTTCCGGAGCGGTACAACTTAGGGATCTTTAAAAAACGAGCTTATCAATCTCCCAAAGGGCCGGCAACGCACCTGTGACACCCCTCGTGTTGACAGGTGTCCATGGGCGGCGGTGATTGCTTCCCATCAGGTGACCCGCATGCTCGTTTTCCCCCTCTTATATAAAAAAGGATAGGTACCTTCGAAATCGAATCTTATCAATTCATTATTATCTTGATCAACGTCTGTTTGATAGTAATGGACAAAAAAAAAGTCTTTGTTAAAATGTTTTTGCTCACCTTACTTGCATTGTCATCGATGCCAAATTTAAAGCCAAAAATGGATGATGGTGTAGTTAAATTTTTAATAATTGATCTGAAGAAAAATAAATAAAAATAAAATCTTTTATAAAGCAGGGACAATGAGGAGCATTACGTAATTAACTACGGCAATGTAACATAACTTTTACGATAAAATTTTATACTTAATATCCATGTCAATAAGGATTTACGCTTTTCTATAGGATGATGAGTTCGGGTTAGAGATAGAAGCGGAAGGTGACAGCGATTACGCGTTGAGCGCGATGACTTCGAGTAAGAAATCGCGCAAGGGTCGCGGCAGCAAGCACAACACCACACCTTCCACGCCGGCCGCCTCCGACTCCGGCTCTGGTGAGTTGTTGGCTTGAGGCCCTCTTTACATTCATCTCATCATCATTACCGTCATATCAGCCGCAGGACGACGACTGTTGGACATACGCTTCCCCCATAGACCTCCAGTTGCTTCGGTTGGAAGTGGACTGCATCCGCCGCGAACTCGCGGCTTAATAGAGGAGTGTTTGTATACATACGACATCGAAAAAACACCGTTTGAGTACACATATTGCTGATTTTTTACAGGAAGTACCGCCTGGAAAATTTTGTTATTTAGGCATGTAGTAGGCCAGTATAATTATGATCTATTCCGAAAAAAAATCTAGATGTGTCTACTTCACAACCAACATAACGTAAATGCATCTTTTTTATTTGGTCTTTTTTTTCCTTAGACCAGTAGTTTTTTCTGAAAGCTTGTTAAATGCGTTCTCATTTTCATGTTATCACCTGTTAAATCGAATTCTAACCACAATTTATGAAAAAATAGGCAACTGAGACAAGTCATTTCATTAGTTAGCCTCAAAATCTCATACTGATTGCTATTATGATTTATTATAGTTATTGTGGTACACAGTATGCTATGCTAATGGAATTATTGGCGTGCTCTGAAGGTCGCCAGGGCAACGGCCTTAGGCAACGTGACTAGTGTAACAATTATGGCGTATTTGTAGTCGCTATACGGCGACTTTCTGCTCCATTGTTGAGAAAAAGCCGGTTACGTATGACTACCGCAAGACGAACTTAACTCCGTGATTGGATGAACTAGTTTGCCGGCAAAGGTTTGGATGGATTAAATTATGGCATTTATCTATGTTTCAGTATAGAATCGATATTTATAACTCGTTTCGGCTCCATTTATTAATTATAATTATAAGATCCGTTGGTCTTTTGTCAAAGTTTTGGCGAAGTCGCTAATTTTGCAAAATATTACAATTCAATGCCAACAGCACAATCAGAATCTGTAAAATATTTTTTTCAAACCTGTGTAGAATATCATACAACGTGTTATTTCAAAGTCACAGTATTTTATTTGTTAAACATAGGTATAACGGTATAGTGGTAAAAGAAAATATTATAGTCTCGTCATGTTTATTTTTGATTGCCTTTAACTTTAAGCGAACATTCAACAAGTGAAAGGGGAAAATTAATTTCTCCAAGACATGATACATACACTAATATAACGCGGTAATTCAAAAGTAAATATTTTTCTAGTGTAAGAGTATTTACACAAGCGGAGGATTTCATCACTATTTAAATCTTGAAATCTCAATGGTTAATTTTTCTTCAGGCATGCCAACAATCGAAGAGGTTTGCTCCTCGTTCGGTCTTACTGACGTCGACATCCAGTATACTGATGCTGACTTAGAGAATTTGACGTCATACAAGCTTTTCCAGCAACATGTGCGACCGATGCTTGTTAAAGAAAATCCTAAGGTAATTTGACCTACAGCGCTATCATAGACTTGACACGGCTCCAGGAGACGACTAGCAAAATGTTAACAGAACCAGTGTCCTCTCGAGGCGCTATTGTTTGTAGTTACAAAACCCCATATATGTGTTCCCGGGAATGAGTATAATATATTCAATAAGATGGGCTGCGAACACCTAAGAATATCTGTTAGCTAAGTATATTATGTATAAGACTCATCATTATAAAAATAATGAAGGATTGCTGCCTAACCAGTACCCATAAAACAGTACCATGACTAACATGTAATGCACAGCCTAAACCACTGGAGCTATAAATTTTAAATTTAGTAAGCACTAAATAGTTATTTGTATCATAATCACAAGGGAGAAAAATGATGTATTTACAGCGAGGGTGGTACATTGAATCCAGAATGTAGCGAAGTATTCTTAAGTAGAATCCTGAGCGTAATGAGGGATTCAAATGTTAACACCCAAGATGAAAATTATTTGGCTTTCGATTGGCTTATACAACTTTTTACACTGAGCATTAAGAAACTTGAAAAAAAAAACAATTCTAAATATTATTAAAGACCAACCAGCATAGAAAATGGCGTGGTTTTACAATTATCAACTGCAAAAAATTGCATTTGCAAAAAAAAAAAAAAAAACTGAAAAGCCTTAAACAGAATGGGTCGAACTTACCGAATCAATCAGGAACGTTAGTATATTAAAATAAGAAAAACATTATAATTCTTTTTTTCATCAGGTGCCAGTGTCCAAACTGATGATGCTGGTGGCCGCAAAATGGCGCATGTTTTGCGAGATCAATCCGAACCTGGGCGGCGGCACCTCCAACATGGGTTCTGAGGAGAACACAAACACGTCCACTGCGTCTGACTACGTGTCCAAGGGTAGGCCGGGACGTCCGCCTAAGGAGCCTAAGGTAATAGAGAACTAGTATAAAATGTTTGTGATAAATCATAAAATGTTTTGTTGTAATGACGGTATTTGGTGACGGTTTTGTCTTACTTTACTCGAATTTTCTTAAAACAAGTCAAATGACTAGTTTTTGTATATTTTTTTGTAACAATTAAATTATCTGTGTAAATAGCTACAAGTGGAAACTGTTTTGGCTGATATGTTACTGAAATGTCTATATATCTTTGTTATTTTAAGCTGTTTGTTTTCCAACTTAATAAAAAAAAATTAAGTCAAAGACAATTTCGGCTCTAACAAGCACTTATGAATTTATGAATGTCGAAAAAATCTGCTACTGGTATGGAAAAACCTCTGTTGAGAGGTATCCGGCAAGAATGAAATGGCATGGTACAATTTGTTTCAAAACAGATCTATAATAATTATTATAATGTTTTAAAATTTGCGATTTTCACTCATAACTAATATATCTCTGAATTTAATCATGGTTACGATTTATTTGTCGATTCGTCGGATTGTAACCATGGCCACTGCACTGTGGTCGAAACTCGGGACAGTTTTAATTCCTATAATTAAACTTGATTCCTACTCCGATATACACAGATAACTCATTTAAATAACTTGTAATAATGTTCTATAGAATGACGACATCCAAGACGATCCCGAGGAAGAGGAAGAAGAAGAAGCCAGCGACGAAGGCACCCCGGCACCGCGTAAGCGCGGCCGCAAAGCCAAGCACGCCGCCGGCACGCGCGGCAAGCCCGGCCGCAAGCCCAAAGTGCCCACGCTCAAGATTAAGTTCAGCAAGCGGAAGCGCACTAGTAGCGTGAGTTACATGTTTAATATTATATGTTTTGTATTATATGTTTGCTTGGAATGGGTAATGAAATTTATTGTGGCGTGTAGACCCTGTCTGTTTCAAGCGGCAAACGGCTTTTAAGTTTGTAAATCACCGGCTCTTATATCTATCTGTATTCAAAAACTATGCCAGATGTTTTGTTTATGTACTTGAGCTTTTTTGAGCTTATGAGTGCACGCCAAGGCTTGTTTGGGGAGTTAGGTAACATGCTACTTTTGTTTTTTTTTTTTTTTAGCTGTATTCGATTTCTGATAATCATTGAAGCTTTAGAATGTTGGTATACCTGTTGGTATTTTAGTACTTATGTGTTATTGCAGTATCATTGAAAATGCTGAGTTAACTTCATGGTATAAGTTGATGATAGTAAAAATATCTGCATGCAACTTTTTTAAAACTAAAAGTGTCCGACGAATACGTCAGCAAGCGCCGTAGAGTTAGTCTCCTGTCTGCGGCGCGCGGGCGCACCCGCCGGCGCCAGCACTCGCCGCTCCCGCGCCTACTAGCGTTTAGCGCTCCTCAACTCTGTACTTGAAGCAGCCCCTGCTCGGTGTGATCTGTTTGTGACCAAGATAGCGAGACTGGAGATGGAAAGGAGGAGAGAGCTAGAGAGAATGCTGGATGAGTGAGAGTTATGTGTCCCTTGTTTTTTAGTTAGTACATATTATTTTTTGAAGTATCTAATGTAACGCTATAGTGTAACCGTCATGTTGCATGTGAATAGATAAATAAATAAATGATTGCATTACTACCCATTGAAAATAATAAATTTCAGTTTTTTCAAAATTAAATTAGGGGATTTGCATGCTTGTTTTGTGTAAGATGTGAAAATTTATCGTTTATTGTGCTTATTGTGAATATATCATATAGGTACCTTTGTGTACGAACAAGAAAAAGGTGATGGTTTGTCTCGCTTAACAGGCGCTTGCAACGGTGGTGGTGGCAATTATTTGAAAATATGAAAACTGATAGTTTATTTCCCCAAAACCTTATTTAGATCCATTCATCACAGGAGGAAGACCAGGAAGGCAGCGCCGGCGCCAACTCGGATTCTGACGCGGAGTTTGAGCAGATGCTGGCCGAGGCGGAAGATCCGAAGCCGGTCGCTGCGCCCACGGTGTCAGTTAGCGATGACTTGACCCCACCCAAAGAAGAAGAGGGGGGGACACCGGTAAGTAAATAAAACAGTTAAGAAGACTAGATTCTTAAAAATATAGTCCGTCAGTTTTTTTTTTAATCGAATACGTATTTTTTCTTTTGTCAATTAACCGAAAAATTATGGAAATACACTTGGTTAAAATTACGTGTGACGTCACACCTATGTACACTTTCTGCTAATCTTTGTTGTTTGATTGGTTATTGATTCAGTACCATACCATTATTTTACAGTTGAGGCTTCTAGTGATGTTTGTAGTTTTTTTTAACGCATTGCGGTTATAATATTTAAAATAAAGACGATTGATTGGTTCCAGGCCCCCAAAAAGAAAGCAAAGACCAAGATTGGAAACAAGAGCAAAAAGAAGAAGAAGCTAAAGACCACGAATAAATTCCCCGATGGCGCGGAGGGCGAACACGAGCATCAGGATTACTGCGAGGTGAGTAGAATATTTGTTATACTACTTGAAATTCTGGGATAGGGACGATTAAAAGGAACTTCTATAACATTCAGAGATAATGGACTCAACTGTTGACGCGCAGCTCCCTTAAAGTTCAAATTTTGCCTATTGTGCCTCTAGAAAGTTAAGTTTTAGCTACACATGGGTCTATGGGGGTTCGCTGAATCTTTTTCGTAGACCCTCAAATAAGTTGGTGAGACATCAAAAGTTTAAATTGAAATAAATACACCCTACTCACATCATGCGGCCCAGTGTCCTTCATATGCTTATTGCAATGTGACATTTCGATTTTCTCTCGCATAGTCATAAGTGATATGAAGTTTCATGGTCATAAAACAAAAAAAAAAAACAAATTATAGTCATTGTTAGGTACCCTGTTGTAATATAGGATGAAGGAACGTGGTAGTCAATAAGACGCCAGTTGTAGCTGTGCGTAAAAGAACCATTTAATCGAAAGTGCATCTTAGGGTTAACGATTTAATTTGTTAACTTTTGACCGTGCAAGTGGCTTTAAAGAGTACTAAGTAAAACGAGTGTACATTCAGGTGTGCCAACAAGGCGGCGAGATAATTCTGTGCGACACGTGCCCGCGCGCCTACCACCTGGTGTGCTTGGAGCCCGAGCTGGAGGAGACGCCCGAGGGCCGCTGGTCCTGCCCGCACTGCGAGGCCGAGGGCAACCAGGACCAGGACGACGACGACGAGCATCAGGAGTTCTGCAGGTATGGAGAACAAATAAAACACACGCCAGAGGTCTTATTGTCTAACGCACTTGGAATCACATCATCATTTTCATCACTTTCTGTCACCCGGCATAAGACGAGGGTAGAGAGATGGTGAATGCAATCGCGAACGTTAGCAATGAGGCCTCTGGATCCAATTGCATTGCAGTAATATAGGCCAATGGTGAAATGGGCCAGCTTTCTTGCAAAACAGTCAGAACAATGGTATTATCACATTGGTACTCCCTGTTTTGCAAGACGGCTTGCCCATTCCACCAGGTGGACGCTCGCTGCGAGCTCTTGAGAGTCCACGCCTCGGCTGATGTAGTCTGCTGACTAGCGACATTTCATAAAAAATATTAATACTATTTGCTGGCCTTTTATTATTTGAAAGCACTATCAAAATTTCTGAAAAACACCTTATCCAATTTGCAGAGTTTGTAAGGATGGCGGCGAGCTTTTGTGTTGCGACTCGTGTCCATCAGCTTACCATCGATTCTGCCTCAATCCACCGCTCGAGGAAGTGCCAGATGGAGATTGGAAGTGTCCGCGTTGCAGTGTACGTATACGTTTGTTTAAAAATTGTGTCAAATATGCCTTTTGTTGACTATATACACAAGCTCTGATGGTTTGAAGGAGGTGAAGTGCCTCGGTTTTGACGGCCATTATTACTTAAATACGCGCAACACTATTGAATTTTCTAGGCACAGTTGCCTATTACTGTACGTAATTTAGTACAGTTTGATCATCTTATAAATATTGAAATACAACTCTCACAATGACGCTTGTGAAAATAAGTTTAGTCTGTAAAAAAAAAAACTATTTAGTAACTGCTGAAAGGAATTGTTACTTTTATTAATTGAATATTCTCGTCACAGTGCCCAGGTTTGGAAGGCAAAGTGCACAAGATCCTGACGTGGCGTTGGAAGGAGCCGTCGGCCAAGTCCAAGGCGCCGCGCTCTCGGGAGTTCTTCGTCAAGTGGCACGAGAGCTCCTACTGGCATTGCAGCTGGATTTCCGAACTTCAGGTAAGAAAAATAAACGTTAAAACGTATAAAATTTAACGTAGGTAGTCAAGTTCATTAATTCATTAAGGCGCCGTATGACTTTAACTGTTTTCCATTTTTGCCGATTAAAAAAAAAATGATGTTCTCAGCTCACTGTAAATTTAAGTTGTAAACAAAGTTAAGTTGATCACCGTTACTACACTACAAAGCGTCAAAATATCGTGGATCTACAGAACTATTAATTTACAGAAGGTACAAATATAAATAAAAATAATATAAAATTATAACCTTCTAATTCCAGTTGGACGTTTTCCATCCGCTCATGTACCGCTACTACATGCGTAAATATGACAACGAGGAACCGCCCAAGTTGGAGGAACCCTTGGACGAACGCGACGGACGGTACAAGAGGCTCAAAAGCAAGCAAGAACAAGATTCCGACGATAAAATGCTCGAGGAGCGATATTACAGGTCAGTGGTAACAATATGGTAGAAATATATCTTGGACGTTCTTAGTCTGTGGGAAATATATCTGAGGCGTTCTTAGTCTATGGAAATATCATCTGATTGGAAGTTTACTTATGGATCCCTTTCTTTTCAGATATGGTGTAAAGCCCGAATGGTTAATAGTCCACCGCGTGATCAACCACCGCACTTCCCGTGACGGCACTACATACTACCTGGTAAAGTGGCGAGACCTCTCTTACGATCAGACCACTTGGGAGTCCGAGCACAGTGAGATCGCGGGGTTGAAACAGGCAGTAGAATATTATCAGGTTAGTTAAGTTCATTATTATTACACATTGAGTTACGTTACACCATCAAGTAGAATGGCTATTGGAACCGCTCACGTTTCCATATCTAATATGTTAATAATTATTTCAGGATATGCGCAACTACATCACTTCGGAAGGAAAAACAAAGGGAAGTAAAGGCAAAAAAGCCGGGCGTAAGAGTAAGAACCGTGATGTTATCGATGAAGACGAGAGTAGCAGCGGGCAACAGATCAAAATGGCGGGACGCAAGTACTGCCCGCCGCCGGATCGGCCGACAACTAACCTTAACAAGAAGTACGAGGACCAGCCGCCTTTCGTGTACGAGACTGGTATGCAGTTACACCCCTACCAGCTGGAGGGACTCAACTGGTTGCGCTACTCCTGGGGACAGGGCATCGACACCATCCTCGCCGACGAAATGGGGCTCGGAAAGACCATCCAGACAGTAACCTTCCTCTACTCCCTGTTCAAGGAGGGACACTGCAAAGGACCCTTCCTGGTTTCCGTACCACTTTCGACTATCATCAATTGGGAGAGAGAGTTCGAACTGTGGGCCCCCGATCTGTACTGTATCACGTACGTCGGCGACAAAGACTCTCGCGCGGTCATCAGAGAGAACGAGCTGACGTTCGACGACAATGCGAGCAGGGGCGGCCGACCGTCCAAAATTAAGTCTCAAGTGAAGTTTAATGTTTTGCTCACTTCGTACGAATTGGTTTCCATCGACGCCACATGCCTTGGTTCCATTGACTGGGCCGTGCTAGTCGTTGATGAAGCGCATCGCTTGAAGAGCAATCAATCTAAGTTCTTCAGACTGCTCGCCGGATACCACATCAACTACAAACTTTTACTCACCGGCACTCCCTTACAAAACAACCTCGAAGAGTTGTTCCATCTTTTGAACTTCTTGAACAAAGAAAAATTCAACGAACTCGCCGCGTTCCAGAACGAATTCGCGGACGTCTCGAAAGAGGAGCAAGTCAAGAGGCTTCACGAAATGCTGGGACCGCATATGCTGCGGCGACTGAAGGCCGACGTGCTAAAGAACATGCCAACCAAATCGGAATTTATCGTTCGCGTGGAACTGTCTCCCATGCAGAAAAAATATTACAAATACATCTTGACGAGGAATTATGAGGCTCTCAACCCGAAAAGCGGAGGTCAGACCGTCTCGCTGCTCAACGTGATGATGGACTTGAAGAAATGCTGCAATCATCCTTATCTCTTCCCCGTGGCGGCTGAGGAGGCGCCGCTGGGCACGCACGGAAACTACGACACACAAGCTCTGATCAAAGCTTCAGGAAAACTCGTGCTTCTAGCTAACATGCTGCAAAAACTTAAAGAGCAGGGCCACAGAGTTCTCATCTTCTCACAGATGACAAAGATGTTAGACATTCTCGAAGATTTCTTAGAAGGCGTCGGATACAAGTACGAAAGAATTGATGGCGGCATCACCGGCACGACTCGTCAGGAAGCCATCGACAGGTTCAACGCCCCAGGCGCTCAACAGTTCGTGTTCTTGCTTTCGACTCGCGCCGGTGGGCTGGGTATCAATTTGGCTACCGCCGACACCGTCATCATTTATGATTCCGATTGGAATCCTCACAACGATATTCAAGCGTTCTCCCGCGCCCATCGTATCGGGCAGGCCAACAAGGTGATGATATATCGGTTCGTCACGCGCAACAGCGTGGAGGAGAGAGTCACACAGGTCGCCAAGAGGAAGATGATGCTGACTCATCTGGTCGTGCGGCCCGGCATGGGCGGCAAAGGCGCCAACTTCACAAAACAGGAGCTGGACGACATCCTAAGGTTCGGTACGGAGGAACTGTTCAAAGAGGAGGACGGGAAAGAGGAAGCGATTCACTACGACGACCGAGCCGTGTCCGAGTTGCTGGACCGCTCCAAGGAGGGCATCGAGTCCAAGGAGTCGTGGGCCAACGAGTACCTGAGCTCGTTCAAGGTGGCCAGCTACTCCACCAAGGAGGGCGATAACGAAGAGGAGGTCGACACCGAGATCATAAAGCAGGAGGCGGAGAACACGGACCCCGCGTACTGGATCAAGCTGCTGCGGCACCACTACGAGCAGCATCAGGAGGACCAGGCGCGCACGCTCGGCAAGGGCAAGCGCGTGCGCAAACAGGTCAACTACAACGACGGCAGCGTCGCGCAGACGGAGAACCGCGAGGACTCCACCTGGCAGGAGAACGGCTCCGACTACAACTCGGACTTCAGTCAGGGCAGCGAGGACGACAAGGAGGACGACGACTTCGACGAGAAGAACGACAACGGCGACCTGCTCAGCCGGCGCAGCAAGCGGCGCCTCGAGCGGCGCGAGGAGCGCGACCGGCCGCTGCCGCCGCTGCTGGCCCGTGTCGGCGGCAACATGGAGGTGCTCGGCTTCAACGCGCGCCAGCGCAAATCCTTCCTCAACGCCATCATGCGCTACGGCATGCCGCCGCAGGACGCGTTCAACTCGCAGTGGCTCGTGCGCGACCTGCGCGGCAAGTCCGAGCGCAACTTCAAGGCCTACGTCAGCCTGTTCATGCGGCACCTGTGCGAGCCCGGCGCCGACAACGCCGACACCTTCGCCGACGGCGTGCCCCGCGAGGGGCTCTCGCGACAGCACGTGCTCACGCGCATAGGCGTCATGAGCCTCATCCGCAAGAAGGTGCAGGAGTTCGAGCACATCAACGGCTACTACAGCATGCCCGAGCTCATCCGCAAGCCGGTCGAGCCCGTCAAGATCGCCGGTGCTGCTGACAGCGCCGCGCCCTCCCCCGCGCCCTCCTCCGCCACGCCCGCCACCTCCGCCGCGCCCTCCCCCGCGCCCGCCACCGCCTCCGCCGCCGCCTCCGCTGCCGCCCCCGCCCCGCCGCAGACCACTCCTGCCGCGACGCCCCCGGACAAGGAAGACAAGGACGAACCGCTCAAAGATGACAAGTCCGACAAGGAGAAAGACGAACCCATGGACACCACCGAGAAAGATGAATCGGATAAACCCGCCGAAGACGCTGTGAAAGAGGAACCCGTGGAGACTAAGGAGCCCGAGCGCCGCATGTCCGTAGACGAGGAACCACCTAAAGAAGACGAGAAAACTGAGGAAAAGAAGGAGGAAAAGGATGAAGACAAGGAGAAACCCAAAGAGGAGATCAAGGAGGAGGATAAGAAAGAGGACGTGAAGAGCGAGAAAGCGGACTCCGAAGCCTCCGAGAAACCGAGCAAGGAAGACAAAAAGGACGAGGAAGACGACGACGTTGTCTTAGTTAAAGAAGAGGAAGATCTCAAAGTTGAGCGACGCAAGTTCATGTTCAATATTGCTGATGGTGGTTTCACAGAATTGCATACGCTGTGGTTAAATGAGGAACGTGCAGCGGCACCGGGGAGGGAATATGAGATCTGGCACCGCCGCCATGACTATTGGCTGTTAGCCGGTATTGTTACCCACGGTTACGGCCGCTGGCAGGACATACAGAATGACCTTCGCTTTGCCATCATCAACGAGCCGTTCAAAATGGACGTTGGGAAGGGTAACTTCCTTGAAATCAAGAACAAGTTCCTGGCTAGACGGTTCAAAGTAAGTTATTTCTTATTTAATTTTGCCACCTATTTATAAAGTAGAGCATCACTACATTTTTAAACCATCTCCTGTTACAACATTACATTAAACTTAAACAGGAAACAAATTAAATTAAGGCATTCGTATTCCACATAAAATGGCAGATAATATTACTGACCATATTGTCTTTTATTTGTAATGTTTTGATAGTGAGATGCATTGCTATTCCAAAGTGCTGTGCTGAAAAACAACGCCTTGTTTGCCAGTTACTCCTTCGTCAACCGTATTAACAAAACCGTGAATTTTGGGTTTTGGATATTAGATCGTCAATATTTGTCATGTGTATAACGGGAATGTAACGATTCGAATTGTTTCCCAACAGCTTTTGGAGCAGGCGCTGGTGATCGAGGAACAGCTGAGACGCGCTGCGTACTTGAATCTAACTCAGGATCCGAACCATCCAGCCATGTCCCTCAACGCGCGCTTCGCCGAAGTGGAGTGTCTCGCCGAGTCACATCAGCACCTGAGCAAGGAGTCCTTGGCCGGCAACAAGCCTGCTAACGCCGTACTACACAAGGTAAGTCCACAAACCTAAATCCGCATTCACATTTATCTGTCGTGTTGTGTTGTGATGCTCTCTCTCTCTCTCTCTCTCTCTCTCTCTCTCATAAAATGTGTGAAACCGATACCGTTCTGATGCGTCACGACACAATACGTCTGATAATGTGAATGCGGCTTAAGAGCGTGCAAACGAAAAATTGCCCATTCAGCGATTTTGAGGTTTTTCAAATGCCTTATTAATGTCTAAATGCTTACGTTTTTTAAGGAAAAACTAATGTAACATATAGATAAACTCTTACTCTGATGTATAGCGGTAATTTCCATTTATTTCCGTCAGCGATTTTTTTTTGCCATATCATTTTGTTAGTGAGGTTTTACAAAAATACGCGTCAGAGCTGTCTTTCATGTGAAATATTTCCATTATAACCCACCACAAACAGTGTAACTTTAGTATTTTATAATAGGAAATATAGTCTTTTAAGACATAGGGTCATCATATGTATCAAAATATTAGTTATTATTATTCAAATACCATTCTTCAAAAAGTCTAAATCGGTCTACTTCATCATTTTTTATCTCATTTGTTGTGATGTATTTGCCAATAAAACAATTTTATTATAAATCTACAGGAAATGTTTAGTCTGTAATATTTTTTTCAGCGCTTAATAATAGCTCATTTAAGTTTGACAATTTTCTAAACTTGGGTCTTAAATCGATTATATAACCGCGCGCGTTATTAGTTACGACTCAGAAAGCGCCGGGCTCTCCCAAGGAACGGACGTATCGCTCTGCGCTCTCCGCAAGGTTATCAACCTTTACTGCAAACACCCGATAGATATAGCGTGTCCGCAATTGCTTGATACTTGATAAGTAATTTTACATGTTAAAATTAAATGTTTTAAATTTTCGCAATTTTCACTCAAACTAATACGGGTAGATGCATTTTACATTTCACAAGCATTTATTTAACTTGCCATATTAGTATGTATGTTAGTATGTAGTGTGTAAGTATTAACTAAATTTGACCCACTTCCTGATTTTTGATTGAGATGAAACTTTGCGTGCATGTGTGAATAAAATGACAATGTAATATTATTATTATGACATGAAGCTGATCTGATGATGGAGCTGGAAGGTAACCACAAGAGCTCTGTAATAAAACGACATAACCCCATCGAGTTTGGGCTCATTAGATTTGTCTTGACGAGTCCTAGGTGGTAACCAGGGACAAAAGTACAGTCAGCAAAAAAATATTGTATTAAAAAATTAAATGTAACTTAAAGTTATTAAAGCTTTTATTTAACTTGCCCTGTTAGTATGTTTGTTAGTATGATAGTGAGTATGATATAAAAGTAAATAAAATCTTGTTGTACAAGTAAAAGTCTTATATTCTTAGATATGGGTAATAAACGAAAATCATTTGGGATGAAAAAACACAGTACTGTTAACACAGTATGAGCTGCTTAGAAAAGGTTATTCATCATTATTAATTACCATTACTGTAAATCCAAGATAGAAATCTAGTTCCATAAATATATTTTTTTGTTAAATTCACTCCAAATCGGAATTAAAGTTACTGTAAAATTACTGTTTTTGGTTTTAAGATAACATTTTTTTATCAGGTACTATACTACCATTAAAAGGTTATTTATCAATACTAATTCCCATTACTGTACATTCAGGATTAGGGCTTGCACTATTCGGTAACTTTTATTATCCGGATATTTCGGATATTTGAAATCTCAGTATCCGGATATCCGGTTATTTTGAATAATTTGAATAATTTTCCAAATATTTTAAAAAACGCTAAAATCAATTTTAAATTTGTTTCATCAGACGAATCGTGCGTGTTAGTTAATTAACTTAATCACTGATTGTCTTATACGCACGTAAAAATCATTATTTTGTCACTTTAATGAGTGAAATAACTTAAAAACACTTTATAACTTCTCTGTCTTCTGCTTGTTGTTATTTTGCCTTACGGACCAAGAACCCACGACAGCCAGACCTTCGTTATATTTTAAAGGCTGAAAGTTTTTTTTTATGCAAGGTGTTAATTTTTAATATAACTGAAAACCGGAAAGCACTTTGCTCAGAAATACTCAGAATCGAGAGTAGATTCGATTCATCATGTCAGCCGAAAGACGTCCACTGCTAGACTTAGGCCTCGCCCAAGGCTCTCCGCTCAGACCAGTCTTGTGCTTTCCGCATCGAACGCAATTCAGCGATCTTAACCAGGTCGTCGCTCCATCTTATTAGAGGCCTACCGACGGCTCGTCTCCCGCTCCGCGGACGACATTCGAGAACCTTCTAACCCCATTGGCCATCAGTCCTGCGAGCACGCTCACTGCCACTTCAGTTTCGCAATTCTTCGGGCTATTTCGGTAACTTTAGTTCTACTGCGGATATCATCATTTCTGACTCTATCCCGTAGAGAAACCTCGAGCATAGACCTCTCCATAGCCCTTTGAGTGACTTTGAGCTTCCTAATGAAGCCCATCGTTGGCGCCCACGTCTCAGATGTCATCACTGGCAACACACACTGGTCAAAGACTTTTGACTTCGAACATTGCGGTAATTTGGCCGAAAAGACACTGCAAAGTTTCCCGAATGCTGCCCAGCCGAGTCGGATTCGACGAATGATCTCTTTCTCGAAGTTAGACCTACCTAACTGGATCGTTTGTCCCAGGTGTACATAGTCGTCAACAACTTCGAGCGCAGAGCCTCCGACTATTACGGAAGCTGGCACAACATTAGACATGACTTTCGTCTTGTCCATGTTTATTTTTAAGCTAACTCGGTCGGAAACAACTCTGCTGAGGTCAACGAGCATAGCACTGAGGTCCTCCATAGTCTCAGCCATGACTACAATATCGTCGGCGAATCGAAGGTGAGTGAAGTACTCCCCATTATTGTTAATGCCTCGTCCTTTCCAGTCCAGAACCTTAAAATCATCTTCCAATCCAGCGGGGAACAGTTTCGGAGAGATCACATCTCCTTGTCTGACTCCCCGCTGCAAAGGAATAGGCTTCGTGCTCTGGTCCTGTAGTCGGACTATAACGAAGGATTATAACGATACTATAACGAAAGTCTGGCTCTTGCGGGCTCTTGCTCTATTATAAGAATAAATAACACAATACAATACAAGGCGTATTGTATTGAACACCAAAAAACATTCATTATAAAATGAAATCAGAACATAAAAGGTAGGGTAGGAGACGAGAAAACAGGGGTCTAATCCCTAACAAGCGATCTCTTCTTCTACCTTCTTATTCGACCTGACAATGTTATTAACATAGAATCAAGAAAAAAGGTGATCAAAGCAGGTGTGTGTAATGTAAGGTAAAAAATATATAGAAGATTGAAAAAATACATAAAATATAATAATATCGTCGCACATTCACTGCCAAGATCGGATACGTCAGTCACCTGAGAGCACACCAGCGCCGCTCTCAGCAGTAGGAAGTAGTCACTGTAGCCGAATACGGCCGGGAGATTATTATTATTATTAATAAAATAAACACATACATTACTTACATACACATTTACCAAAAATTCATCACCGCCACTCCCAAACAAGATGTTAAGAATGAACCTAACTAATAAGTATTGCATGTAAACTTTCCTAATACAAAAAGAAATGTATCTGTGTGTATGCATACACTACACTAACCTCTCACAATGCGCGAGCGCGCGCTTAATATCAGATATTCGAATTATCCAAATTATCCGGATAATGAAGAGCTTCCTATCCGGATTTGAAAAAGGGCGGATATCCGGATAATATGGATATCCGGTTATCCGGATTGCAAGCCCTATTCAGGATCAATAATAAATACGTTTTTGTGTTAAATTTAATCCAATTCGGATTTATGATAACATTACTTTCTTGATTTTAAGATTCCATTTATTTTCAGACGGAAAATAGAACAGGCTGAAATGTCGAATATACCTAATCATGAGATTTCTATAAGTCCCAATATGTAAAATGTATGACGCATTTTCAACTTTAAAAAATTAGATTTTGCCACAATTTTATTCAGTAATAATACTTTTGTCTAATTTGCACAGTATTTTATTAGGTACGTACCAAGTGAAATCATATAAAATGAAGATTAATGTTTATTAAACATTCCAGGATACTACTCAGTTTTGATAGACTGTCTCCGAACATGTACGATAGCTAATGAAATTCCTGTTACTAAAATGTCATTGGACTCCGTAGTCCATTAAATTAGACGCCTTACGCATTGTTAATAATCTACTCCCAGAGAAGTCGACTCCATCTGATCTAAGGACTCCATCTTAAAACCCTCGCTTCGCTCGGGAGTTAACGCACGACACCCTCGCTGCGCTCGGGAGTTAAATCTGGAGTCCTTCGTTACGCTCAGGATTCAATACCGTACCCGTGACATAATAAAGTGCTTTATCCCCGTAGTGTACAATCTACTAATAGTATTTTATGCAATTGTTACATAAAGAGGGTCTTGAAACCATAGTGTGGGTTAACGATACCAGCGAAGTGAATATCGTTATAGCATCACACGAGTGTTTTAAGGCCTAATTATGTAAAATTTCATACAATATTTTATATACACGTACACATTATCGCCGAAATATATATATATATATATATATATATATATATATATATATATCGGGGATTTCGGAATTGCTCGTTTAAAGATATTAGATAATAATAATAATATAATAATAATATCATGGAACACTTCACACCAATTGACCTAGTCCCAAACTAAGCAAATGAAAATAATTATGAGCAATGATGATAAAATATTCATTTATTTACTAATTATTACGTGCCCTCACACAGTATACCATCATATGCGTAAGAAACATTGAAACTAAATATTTTGCGCGCACTGAAAAATTAAATTTTTATTGCCAGCTTTTTTTACTGACTGTAATTTTTATACGTTGTTGCCATCTAGGGCCAAAGTACTTGTCAAGACGAATCAAACGAGCCCAAAGTCGATGTGGTTATATAGATTTATTACAGAGTTCCTACGGCCACCTTCCAGCTCCATCATCAGATCAGGCTTCATAAATCATAATAATATACTGCATTGTCATTTGATTTACACACGTATGTAAAATTTTAACTTGATCTGAAAACGCATATTTAGTCAAGTTTAGCTTCCAAAATTTTATCCATACCTACTAATAACTAACGTACTAACAGGGCAAGATAAGTAAAAAGCTTGTAAGTAATAAAATAAATTATTATGTTAAGGAATAAAAATATTTATATCGCAACAATTTTTTTTCTTAATTTTACTACGACGAAAAATGTACAACGATCAAGATGTGTTTAATGTTTCGGCAACGCTCGCATCGTACGCACACAGCAAACCTTTGTAGTGTGCGGGCGAAACACGGGCCGCGGGAAGGAGATCGCGCCAGTGACGAGTTGGGACAAAATGTTTGCGCGCTCTTAACACATACAGACCAGTGCACAGTGTGGAGTTAACAACCCGGAGAGAGAGAAAAGGATGGATGTCTTGAGATTACGTTAAGTTTCTACGACAAATCGAAGTACCTTATTATGTTTTTATTATCCGACAATTATTCAACTGGATGGCAAATGAGCAAGAGGGTCTCCTGATGGTAAGAGATTACCACCGCCCATAGACACCTGCAACACCTGGGGGATTGCAGATGCGTTGCCAAGACTAAGCCAAGCCTAAGACACACACACACAGACAGACAGATGTGCAAGTTGCGGAAAGTTTCCAAAAAGTTGGAAAAATTCTCGGAAATTTCCGGAAATTGTCACATGAAATATAGGAAATTTAAATTTAAGAAATTGAAACTTTCGATCCCCATACAAAATTTAAAGAAGTTTCGGATATTTTCCTACATGAAAAATTCCGCAATTTTGGAAAGTTTCCTTTGGCACATCAGTGGGAGAGACAGATGGATAACAAAATGATGATATATTAGAGAGAAGTCTATAATCAAAGGAGGTACATAACTAATTCACATTTTTCACTTCCTTTTATCCAAAGTTACACCCGCGCGGCGCTGGACACGTCGCTAGTTATGCTCATATATGTATAACGTCTATTAACTGTTCTTCACTTTACATATTGATGAAAACAGCAAATAATCAATCATATAAATAAATACCGAGGGACAGACACGCTCGGTTTTCATCATATCATCCGCTTCGATACACAAAACCGTGTGTAACCTTGTGTTTTGTACCCAGGTGCTGAACCAACTGGAGGAGCTACTGTCTGACATGAAGTCGGATGTTTCCCGCCTCCCGGCCACGCTGGCGCGCATCCCGCCCGTAGCACAGCGGCTCCAGATGTCGGAGCGGTCCATCCTCAGCCGGCTCGCCGCCACCGCTGGCAACCCCGTGCCCCAAGGTACAACTCATTTATTTTTCATCACACATGCTCGTCAATGATGTTACGAAATTCGTATCGTATCGCCGACGCTAATATTATTTAATACGAAAGTGAGAGGGACGGTACGGTACGAGAAGTACTTTGACATTCGAATTTTGTATTGACGGGCAGCCATTATTTTATTCAATTGTTTTGTTAGCGTCTTTCTCTTGCAGAGCTATGACGTGTTTAGACACAAAATACTTAATTATTTTTTTTTGCATTTTTTTCCTCACTATGTGATGAAAATCATTATGTGAATCACGGGCAGTAAGGGCGATTACAAACTCGAGTCATTGAAAGCCTTCCGCCTTCGGCGTCGGGCTTCTACTAGACTCGTTAGTAATCTCCTTCTTACGGCTCTTAATGCACAATGTACTATTTATTACAGGGCCTAAGCCTAAAACAATAGTGTAACTATTTATATCATTATGTTATATTTACCATTCTCATTCACCTGTGCACTAATTACCGTGTTAAAATAAAATTGATAAACTGAAGCAATTACTTTGCTCACCCGCGATCTTATGATAGTTACGTTTATGCAAAGAATGTGTGTTCATGCAGTTCCTCCACCTCCACACTGTAAGAACACACACAAATCCAACCATCACCATCGCAATATATTGTATTCCGATCCAATTTAAATGACAAGCGTAAACAACGCCATTAACCCGACCATAGATAGACATTTAGGGGCTTTTTCGCCATCCATTGATTAGTGTTAACTGACGGTTAAATGTGATGCCGTCCCCGTCTATTCGAACCAAACAAATAGAGACGGCATCACATTTAACCGTCAGTTAACACTAATCAATGGATGGTGAAACAGCCCCTTGGTGATGTGAAAACCTAACCTATTGCAAAATAATTAATCTGTTCAGTAAATCGATTATTTATTAATTGAATAGATCACGTATCACGTATTTTTGTCTATTTTATTATTTACAATACTTGATTTAATTCCAAAGACGGTTTATTCAATTATAAAAGCAGTAACATTTTTTTTAATTTTAAGGAAAGTAAATAAAAATCGCTTATTCATCCGTGCATTAATCGATTTACGCTAGTCTATGCTACTACAGATTATACACATGTTTCAATCAAGTAATAACGAGAGATTTTGACGAAGATTTTTCAAATGAAAAATAAATATTGAAATAGTGAATTTTGTTGAGGAAAGTGATTAGACATCTAGTTAAAAGACAAGAATTATAGATAAATGTGTTATGGATTCGATCCAGTGGGTGTTTACACAAGAATTTTGTTGAAATCGGTTTGTTTACACTTAATAAATTGGATTGGTATAACGTATACACTGACACGTTTCGAACTCGACTCAACCATAGTTCATCTTCAGAGCAACCCAACCATTTACCATGCTACCAGATGTTGTAAAGAGTCACGCCTGATTTAATCAAAATCTCGACTTGTTCCGCCCCAAAGTCAAGCTGTGCAAATAGCCGCGACAGCGTTGATTATTTACAGCCGTGCAGTTAATTTTCCCACCCTTTATCCGTGTCACTATTGCAAGGGAAAAGTGTCATAGTAATTAGACCGGTGCACAGATAAGTGAGAATAGCCGATGTGTATTATCCTGCCTATAGCATATTATGAATAAAATGCATTCGTTCCGAGAACATGGAAACAAGTGAACGTTATCCGCTTTTAGATTTATCGCGTTCAGTGCCCGCGTCAGCGTATTATATAAGTGTACTTGTATTCCAGCGCAAATGGCGCAGTTCCCGGGCGGGTTCCAGCCGGGCGGCGCGCTGCCCGGCTTCGCGCCGTCGGCGGCCGCGGCTGCTAACTTCTCCAACTTCCGCCCGCAGTACTCCGTGCCCGGACAGCCCGCCGCCACGCCTTCTAATGTAATTATATTACCTACACGCCGCTAGATACTGTATACATTTTCTTCCATTAATTGACTATATATTTATTTTTATCCTGATTCTGGTATCGTAAAATTTTAAAATATCGAAGGTTCCTTAGTAGTTTTTGACTTAAAAAGATTAATGATGTTGCTGCTGTATTTAAAATGAGTATTTCTTTTTCAGAAAACATAAACCCGTGTTATTGATACACCGCTATCGAATTGGCCACCAACAGGTAATGAAACAGAGATATAATTTGCTAAACATAGACACTGTATTTAGACTTTTTCTAATGTTGATTATTTGTTTCAGTGAGCGGATAATTGGTCGCATAGATAAATATTCTAGATGTAAGCTTTCCAAGATTCCTGTTCCAGTTGGGTTAATGAAGTGATAACACTATAGTGATTGATTAGTGCAGTTATGTTAGGTAACATATGGCATTTGACAGACTCTCACAATACTATTTATTTCATCCTGATCTGTATGATGTCGATAATATTATATAATGTAAGTGATTGTGGATTTTTGTTTTTATGAATTCATTATTTTTGATTTACCAAAAATGAGAAATGAATAAATCATATTATTAAGTCTTAATCATGGAATTATTTAGAGCTCAAACGAGCGCATTTTTTTTTTGAGTTGCGCGTTGCATAATTCGGTTTCATATAAAACCGTTCATGCATATTGCATACTGGAGTCATGTGAAACCGAATGAGGCGTAAATAACGCGACTCCCAATACGGAAAACAGTGGCCCGGTGGGCGGAAAACTGGAAAAATATATATATTTTTTAAATATAATGCAACTTCTCCAAAAATAGGCACCAATAACTCTTAGAAAAATCGATCGTTCACTCGATAAATGGCACATCTCTAAAACTGTCAAACTCGAAACGTCACAGAACTCATCATAGGTGAAAAATATTATAATTTCTTACTCTGGTCTGGTACGAATGTTAGGCCCGATTACCAAAAAAATACCAAATAAATTTCAACTTTACCTAAGACATAAATAACGCCAAGTTTAGGATTTTTATTAAATCCCCCATACCAGTTGAAGCGTGGTCAGGGTCAGACCTAAAACCATCGACATACCTTTTTTCTTAATTTACAAATAGCGCTCCACGAACGTCTCACAAATCTTGAGCTAGCGACTGCGTGCTGAACCGATTTTCATACATAGCTAAGAAGTAAGAACCCCACCGCAAGGAAACTCGCTTTCACGTAAAAAAAATTACATGAAAATCGGTCAATCCATCCACAGACGTACATTGGCGTCAAACTCAAAACAGACGGGGGTTTAAAATTACAGCTCTAATCTTGTTATAGCTAACCGAAAATTTATTTGACCCGTAGTATTCTAGCATTAAACAGATTGTCGAATGTTAGAGTAATGTTATTTAAGAAAATCGGTCCTCTGAATTATATTTCAATATAGATATATAATTATATTAAAACTACGACAGTTGCCAACTGAGCAGCGAGCGTGTTTTCTGTTCATTGCGCGGCCAAGATACTCGCCGCATAGTCGTTACCTGGCAGCACACGCAATGTACAAACAAATACGCTCGCCGCGCCCATTTGGGGCCTAAATATGTTGTGTATAAAATGTGTCGCAGTAGGTATATCTCAAGGTCAAAGAAAAGAAAAATAAGTTTTAGAACACCATTTTATATTACATTCATTCATAATCATTTGGATTCAAATCACACAAAAATCAGTCAAAATGTAAAAGTTTACTAGTTATCACATCAACATCACCAAGTATAGGTGTTATCCTCAGGGTTATATTTGATGCTGTCGAGGGCAGTCACTAGACTAGGATCTGCAGAACAGAAGTGCTGCAACATTTTCTCGCTGATTCCGCAGTCTGATAAGTTTTCCTTGTTGAAGGCTTTGGTGAAGTGGTTTGGTTCATTCTCTTTAGCAGACTCGTCTGTAAAACAATATTTTTATTAGATTGTCGATTCTAGGACAATTTTGCTGTAACAATACAAAAAGACTACAATATAATCTATGAGCTATTATAATCAGGTATCCCGTTTATTTGAGAATTCAGAAGAATCAAGAATCAGTAGGTCTCCTGGACCTTATGACATAAATTGCTACATACTCTATTCGATTAAATTGTATAATGAATCGGTCACAAAGACTACTGCTTGACGCCCCTGAGGTGAGATTTCAGTTTGGGGTTATCAGCATCATAAGAACGGCGAAATGCGCGAGCGCCCGCGGGTATTCAGCGTTTTGTGGCGTTTCGTATTCCTCATTACCGTTACGGCAAATTTTAAAACCCCTCGTGTCTTGCCAAATTTAACCCTTAATTTGACAAAAATTAAAAAGTTCGTGATTCAAGCCTCTCGTCGTAATTTTGGAGTCCTTAAAATTCTATGTATAAAAAAAAACAAAAAGCAAGCCTTAAATTGTGTCCAATATAATATAGTGTACACTGCCAAATTAAGGGTGGCTATCTTTTTGTATATTTTTTAAATCAGCTGACTTGCTTATCAAATGAGACTAGAATTCAGTACTTTTTTAGTTCCAACATACGAGGGGTTAAAAGAAATGATACTCAGGGTTATTTGTTTATAAAAATCAAAGACAATACTGATGCTAAATCTAGCTTAATCAAAATTCATGCGACTTCCTCCGTTGTGTTTATAAAAGTGGGATGGTAATGTAATGACGTTAAACCAAGCGGTCAAAATGCTCGAATATTTTAACCATATGGCTTCTGGTTTAGGTTCCGTTAACAGTACCTTTAGCGATGTTAGCGGCCGCCCACGAGAATGCCACGGTGGGCTTGTGATGCGCGAACGTGGCGCTGTACTGCGCCGCGGAACCTCGCAGCACCTCAGCCAGAGAGTGAACCGTGGTCGGAAGTATCGGCCCGCGGAGCTCGATCGAGAAATACTTCTGGTTGTCCGAGTGGATTATGTTCTCGCGGACCTGAAGAGAAAAGGTTTTCACATATACACATTATTTAAAACATACGGTCAAATACATCTCACGTGCGCACAGTGTAGAGTTCCGTACTACCAGGGGCGTACCCAGCTTCTGGCCTAGGGGGGGGCAAGTCAGATTTCTTAGGTCAGATCGCCCGCGCTTGTTCGCTTGTTTTGTCACACACACTACACAAAGACACCTACATGAAACACAAGGTATATGTAGTGTGTAGGGCAAACACCCGCAAGGGATCCTGCTTCATAGGTAAACGGGGCATAATATATTGTAGAACATACAATTTACAGAGGGGGGGGGCAGCTGACCTGATCGCCTCTCAAGCTGAGGATCGTGGGTTCAAACCCCGGCTCGCACCTCTTGAGTTTTCGAAATTCATGTGCGGAATTACATTTGAAATTTACCACGAGCTTTGCGGTGAAGGAAAACATCGTGAGGAAACCTGCACAAACCTGCGAAGCAATTCAATGGTGTGTGTGAAGTTCCCAATCCGCACTGGGCCCGCGTGGGAACTATGGCCCAAGCCCTCTTGTTCTGAGAGGAGGCCTGTGCCCAGCAGTGGGACGTATATAGGCTGGGATGATGAAACGAAGACGGCATCACATTTATCCGTCAGATAAATTTAATCAACGGATGGTGAAACGAGGGGTAAATCTCCAGTGAGGATTAGGTTCCCTTTATATCTGCAGGGCCCTGGGCTGCAGCCCAAAAAGCCGAAGAACCGCCCCTAAGGCATGTCTGCCATAGCCGAAACTTGAAAGCTGAATCAGTGGTAGGGCAGTAGTTATGTAAACACACTCGAGCTCGATCCCGCTGCAGTATTTGGGAAATTATTGCCGGCAGCGTGAGGAGCAGCTGCAGGGGCTGAATGTAATTGTAGTAATAGAACATACCTTCAAAGACTGCAAAGTCCCGCCGTGGAAGGCCGTCGGCGAGAGCAGAGTGGGCGGCACGCCGGCCAGCGGGCCCGTGGGGCTCACGATAGACTTGCAGTTGAGCAGGAAGTTGAAGAGCGCCTGCGCGTCCGCGCCGCGCACCAGCACGAGGGACTCCGCCGCGCTGTCCACGCTGCTCTCTGCGCTGTGGGCTATGCGGGCCTGCGCACACGTCGAGTACGGACGTGTATAATAATTTTCTCAAAAATGTCCGTAAAAGTTGACATTATTCTTTACATATCGGAAGGTGAAGTGCATAGTTTATGGTCAGCGAAAAATTAACAAGTTGAAAAGATTGCAGGCGCGCTAGTTCGACAATAATGAATAAGCGCGCCTGCAATCAGACACAATTTAAAAAAAAGTTAAACAGGCCATGGACACAAGTCGTATACAGCCAAGTCTAATGTCCGGTATCAGATATTTTGTTGGAACTCCGGACTTTTTCAATTGGGTCTGAACCAGCTTGTGGTGTTTTTGGTGGAAAAGTACACCTGCAGTTTATTTTTAATGGAAAAAAGGCGGGAAAGCATAAGAAAAATATATGAATAAAATTAAATGTTATAATATATTTTGGGAAAAAGTGTATTCTATTTCAGAATTATTCACCATTTTTGAGAAAAGCTTTATATTAGTCTCGGCTGGAATAGCAATTGCTAGCTTCGTATTACTTATCATGTCTGTGGCACCGTAGCTCTTAAACGGGTGCACCGATTTGAATGTGGTTTTTTATTTGAAATCAGGTTTTCTAGCGATGGTTCGTAGACATGTTTCATCAAAATCGGTTTAGCCGTTTTTGAGATATTGAACTTTGAAGTGACAAAGTCGGGGGTTTTCCAACTTTTGGTTGGCTAGGTTATTACCATCTCTATTCTCCATCCTTACCTGTGTATTGTTAATCTTCTGCAGCATAGAAGTCTCTAGGCCGAGTTGCGAGAGGAACTCATCAGGATCCTCTTCGTCGCCGGAACCTTCTTTGCCCTCCTCTTTGCCTTGTCGCGTCCCGTCCATAGTGTCGTAACAGCTGTCGAACGAGGAGTTCTTTGGCTTGTCTTCGTTGGAGGTGTTCAGCCGTTTCTTGTCTGGTCGGAGCGGCATTGTGAACTCTACGTCTGTGGAATAAGTTTTTGTTAAAAGTTTAATTTTCTATATTTGCTTTTTTGGCGACTATACTAAACTTGTTAGTGTACCAAAAAATAAACCAATCCGTATTGGAAGTGCATGTAATTTGACGTGCGAGAGTTGTAGATTTTTACACAGAACGGGCTTTGTCGAGTGTTTAATACTTGCATAGACGTACTTGCGTAGATCTTATGGTCGCGGGTGAGCAAAGTAATTGTTTTTACTTATGGACCTCCGCAAAGTAACGCCCGATGCAATAAATTATCATCTCTTTCTTAGCGTTATTTGCGCTTAAAGCCGGGGACACACTAGGGGACAAATGTCCCACGAAGCCGGCCGATTTTACCTGACAGGCGACACCCGACGTCGTTGGCTACACGTGTCGCGCGATATTACCACACATTTCGAGCGAAATCCGGCAACGTCGCGTCACTTCACCCGACGTCGCTCTGGTCAAACCGTGTCACAGGACATTTGGCTTAAAAATTCATTATTTGCAGTCCATAACTTATAGGTTTGAGGGTCCTCTTAGCGTGAGGGCACCGCCTTGCGCCCCATGAGCCGAGACTGGCCGCGAGTTTGTAGGGATAACAGGATAAGGTATATACCTTCTTGCCGCAGTGTTTGCCGGAAGCCTCTGGTGGTGGGCGTGACGAGTGCGACGGGTTCCGTGGCTCCGCAGACGCCGGCCGCGCGGAATAGGACAGTGAATGTGTTGGCGCACACGTAGAAGTACGGGCAGTGAAGCGCCCGCACCAGCTGGTAGTACAACGGTAATTAATAAAAAAAATACCACGGGACACTTGACTTGACACCAATTGTGTAGGTAGAAAAAATATTGTCTATTTAGGGACTGTTTCGCCACCCCTTGCTTAATTTTCTCCGTCTCCGTCTATTCGAACAAAACAAACAGAGACGGCATCACATTTAACCGTCAAATAAATTTAATCAATGGATGGTGAAACAGGGATAGCCCATTGACCTTGTCTCACAGTAAGAAAAGCTTGTGTTATGGGTACTAGCCACGGATAAAAATCATCATCATCATGTCAGCCGAAAGATGTCCACTGCTGGACATAGGCCACTCAGACCGGTCGTGCTTTCCGCATCCACTGCGATCCCACGAACTTAACTAGGTCGTCGCTCTATCTTGTTGAAGGCCTACCGACAGCTCGTCTCCCGGTCCGCGGACGCCTCTCGAGAACCTTCTGACCCCATCGGCCTTCAGTCCTGCGACCAATGTGCCCCGCCCACTGCCACTCCAGTTTTGCTATTCTTCGGGCTATGTGTAACCTTAGTTCTACTGCGGATATCATCATTTACGGATACAAATACTTAATTTAATTAGAGAGATACTACTTAAATACATATTAAACACAGACTCAAGAGCAAACATTCGTATTTTTCGTACAAATACTAGACTCTGCCGAGGTTTGAACCAGGGACCTACCTACAAGCTTCGGAATAAGGTTCTCTAACCACTGGGTTCTCCTGCTTTGAAGATTATTACGTTACGAACAGTGGACAATAGCACGATAGCGTACCGTTATCAGTGGGTAATAGATACATAGTAAACAGATGGTTAGTTAGTTCGTAAAAAATATGGCTCTGTCTGTTGAAAGAATTGAAATAATTTTGTTGACAAATAAAAGACGGTTTTAAAATAGGTTTGCCGTTTTTCGGTAAAAAAATTCTACACCGTGTTTTTCGTGATTTCCAGTAACTTCAACAAATGGCGCATTTTACCGCGCATAAGTTATTATCCTAATTATTGATTATCTTTTTTTAGTTTCTCCAAGAACTACTGGCCTAACTTGTACTAAACAGTAAGAGTTAGACCACTAGTGTCTTGGAGAAATTAATTTTATTTGACCTGTCAAATGTTCCCTTTAAGTTAATGGAAACCAAAAATAACACAGTGTATACAATCATACACCACATTCCAGCTTACCTGAAACAGCGACCGAAAGCTCTCCTTCCACTCGGTAAGCAGCGCTTCTTTGACCTCTTCATTAGTGGCCATGAAGCTGGTGGCAGAAACTCGTCCCGAAGAGCGCGGGAACAGCTCCAGCCAAGGCAGATGCGGGTGCTGCCAGTACAGGCAGGTTTGGTGGAAGCGCGCGCGGGGGGACGTGTCGAGAGTGGACGACGTTGTGGTGTCCAGGCAACGGACGAAACTGTTTCAAATAAGATATATTTATGTATAAATGTGTCTACCCTTTGGACAACAGAGTAGAGTCCCTTCGCAGGAATGTTCTAATATTGTTAATTGTTTTGAAAATATAATTTTTGCGTTCCGTTAATACTGTGGTGTTTGATATGAGGCAGTACAGTACGATTATCTCCACTTTGACACTCTGCAAATCTACAATGATCGAAATCAAGACTTGGTCATGTCATGGCCGCGATAACGTCTAACCCGGCTTTGTATGTATATTAGACTAGGCTTTTTACCTTTAAATAGTAATTTGTTTGTTATTTACCTTTACAATTTAAACCGAGACATCCCGAGTGTCTAAGTGGAAATAATCGTAGTGTACTTAGATCAGATATACCCTAATCAACATGTTCTATCCATCTTCCAGGTTTTATTTCATGAACATTGTCAATGGCAATAGTAAAAATCATATAAACATCTTACTAAAATTGCAAAAGTGAAAACCATTATCAAAATAAAAACACATTTAAATTGGATACATGAATTCCTCTGTGAGTTTGGAGTAAAGAAGCGGGTTGTTTATGCTCAAAACAGCCTTATCCATTCCAGCCTATATACGTCCCACTGCTGGGCACAGGCCTCTCAGAACAAGAGGGCTTGGGCCATAGTTCCCACGCGGGCTTAGTGCGGATTGGGAACTTCACACGCACCATTGAATTGCTTCGCAGATTTGTGCAGGTTTCCCCACGATGTTTTTCTTCACCGCAAAGCACGTGGTAATTTTCAAATGTAATTCCGCACATGCCAAACAGCCTTATGTGGCCATAAAAATCCTGTAATTATTAAGGTATTTTTTTTTCCCCCCACAATTTAGACTGAACTATGGTTACCCTGTGATGCCTGAAGCTTCTTCACTGGCTTTTAATTTCGCCGTCCATGCAAATGGCTTCGGCGACATTAGTCTGACTCTGGATGTGAGCGCCCAGTCGATTGGCAGATACTTGCATCGTTTCTCTTCTACTTTCTAAAATAAAAAAAACAGTTAAATTAAGAGTGATGTCAGTTTGTGTTAAAAAGTTTTTTGGTACGGTCAAGGACTTTAATTCATGAGTCACCATGGAACCTTTTCAAAGGAAAAGTCATTACGATTTTACTTGGTTGCAATGTCACTATGACGTTTACTGTGAAATGGTTCTATGGTGGGTCATGAATTAAAATCCTTGACCGTACAAGCAATAGGCTAGTTTCTTGGGAAAAAAAGAAAACTATTTAGTCTGGCCATTCGCTGGAAAACGGGTCTAGGTCATCCCGCCATCTCTGCCTTGGCCTGCCGTGGCATTGATAGCCATCGTGGGGCGTGGGACAAGTATTTTGTCTTTTATCAATCAAACAAACATTTACAAAGATGGAGCGCGTGCAAGTACGGGAGTGGAAGCCATGACGTCACACTGTGCTAAAAAGTTATGCGTGGTGTGACGCCACATGGAACTTTAACTGGCTGTATGAACTAATGAACTAAATGAGCCAATCGCAAGCAAACGTCAAATGTCAAACGGACCTGACGACACTATCGCTATCTAGCAATATTTCGCCTCTGTGAAAACCCTCATTGACATAAGAAAAGTGTCCAATATTTTGAACCCCCGAGGCAACAAGAGGGGTGTTATAAGTTAGACCGCTATGTCTGTCTGTGGCACCGTAGCTCTTAAATGGGTAAAACTGATTGGAATGCGGTTTTTTATTTGAAAGCAGGTTTTCTAGCGATGGTTTTCAGACATGTTTCATCAAAATTGGTTAAGCCATTTTTGAGATATTGAGCTTTGAAGTGTCAATTTCGGGGTTTTCCGACTTTTTGTTGGTTGGTCTGAAAATGTAATTGATGGATTAATCAGAAAAGGAAAGTAGCCTATTAGGAGTTTAAGGAGTATTTTTTTATTTATAATAATAATTGTACTAGCTGTTGCCTGCAACTCTATCCGCGTAGTATTCGTTTATCGCTATTCCGCAGGAACTATGCAATTTTCCGTAATAAAAACTATTCTATGCCCTTCCTGGGGCAACTATCTGTATACCAAATTTCATCTAAATCGGTTTAACAGTTTAGACATGATTGAGTAACAAACATCCAAACATCTTCACAAACTTTCACATTTATGATATTAGTAGGATTAAAAAATACTAACTGGTTCTGCCGAGTGCTCCGCAGTATATCTCTGTAATAGGTTTGAGAATGTTGCTAGTTTATTAGTTTCCAGCTCCTGTGCAGGTTTATCTGACACTTTAGCAGGCAAATTCAATAAGGCAAACAGTGTTTTATCATTAGATTCATCCAACTGTGTGTATTCCTGTACACATTCTATCTTTGCCTTCTTGTCCTGAGAATTTGTCCTAAAAGAGAAGAACTTTGAAGTGAATTACACAAAAATGGTCACAATATTGATTTGATGCAAATTTATGGTTGAATATTGGTTGATCGCGATCGACCGGGTGGCCATCCCTGAGCTAGAATAAGATCTTATGTTCTTTGATATTGCTGAATAAATAAATATAAATACCTGGAAAATCCCTGACTGGGAAAGTAGTTTTGTTTGCTTCTTAGCTTCTATTCCTTCTTATCATTATTTATTCAAGATACAGGTATGTAACAGATGAGTTAAAACAAAATGGTGCACTTACTTCAAAAATGGGTTTTTCCTTTTATCTCCATTAATTAGTCTAGAGAAATCTAAAGGACTGGTTTCATTATTGTTGTGTACTTCTTCCGTGGAAATAGACTGTTGTTTCATTCGTTCCTGTGTTAAATAACATTATTAAAAATACAATGCTAATAACACCACCAATGCCATCGATAAAATAACGTTAAATTCATACATTTGTCCAAATTTGAATATGGAAATAGGTATTGTCTGAAGTTTTTATAATTTTATGAAAAATACCATCAAGTAATGTAAGATGAGTAAATAATTTTACTCAGAAATTTTATAGTTTTCTCATACCTGCAATGCTAGTTTTCGTTTTTTCAGCCTGTGCAGTTTCAAAACTTCGTTCGGCTTCTTCCATGGTGATGTAGGTGGTTCCATTATGTTATGATTTAATAAAACTGTACACTAAAACATTGTTAAAATTAGGTCAAACAAGTTAACTTTTCATGAATTACCTAATAAATAAAACAATAACAATAGACGAACGGCCGAACGCAAGCAACGCACGTCACGCACGTCACTCCACAGAGTAAATACTACACATATAACACTGTCAAAAATAGAGTTGCCAGAGTATAAATTACATCGGAAAAATAAGTTTATAGGGCGCCAAGTCTACACATGCTGAAAACCTCTAAGAACGACGGTCGTACCTTTAGCAGTCGATTAGATGATTGAAAAATAAATTGAATACTGTTACACGAAGAATATTCTAGGAAAAAAACTGTTACATAAGTACTTACATTTATTTACAAAATTTATGTGGTGTTGCGGATGCGGACTCCTGGCAAACATATTACGCACCCCTGCGGTTCGTGGTCCCCCCTACTTTTAAAAATTATGTATTCACCGGTTTACCGTTAACCTATGTATAGGTGAAAAACCTAAAGTACCTAGGTATCTAATGGCGATGGCACTTGTATTATTTTTCGAATATGGCTCGCCTACTCTTCTTTTTTGCTTAGCCTAGTAAATACCCAAATTCATTTGGGATCGTTAGTCGATTTTATAACTAAATAATGAATATTTATCGCATATTAGTACGGAGCGGGGGCACACTTAAAACGTCACTTTTTACGGGCACTTCAGCGCCTCTGTTATGAGATGCTAAAACGAAATTGACATAAATATGTCAAACGTCGACTTGGCAAAGAGAAATTAAGCTCAGCTTAGATCTGGAAGAAAAATTGTGCAAGTTGTATTACGTTGCTCGTCTCGACTGACCAAGTGACCACCTCAAACTCGTTTGTCGTTTGCTTTACTTACGGCCTCGAGATGTAATGCAACTTGCACAATTTTTCTTCAGGTCTAAACTGGGCTTTATCGACGTTAAGTTTGTTGTGTGCGTGCATGTGCATGTGTGTGTTATGTCAAATTTCGTTTTAGGTACACCCGCGAAATAGCGCTTACGCGCTACCATACATGCAAATCTGGCCATAGAGTTTCCACTCTTTTTCTACATAGGTACTTATACTCTTTGTACGGAGCCCTACATTGTATGTGGCCCGACACGCACTTGGGTAATTTTTTTACTCATAAAATAACGTGTTCTGATTGATTGATTGACTGGAGCTAGGAGAGACTAAGGCCGTCTTGCAGGAAAAAATAAATCTAGATTTAGTAGTTAATCCAGGCTTAAGCTTGACAGTTCCATACAATTTGACACTACAAAATTGAGCTTAACGCTAACTCGAGTTTTATGTGTAGTGGGCCTTAGTATTTAGTGGCTCTATCTTCGTCACTATAGCCTACTTATGTTATAACTATTCGTCATTCCACCCAACTTACATACTCCCGCATGGGCGTACCCAGGGAAATTGTATGTTATATTGTATGTTAATAAATAAATAAATAAATATATTACGCCTCCTTTACATTTTTGATTAGTGACTGATTAGGGCGAGTTCATGTATTTTGTGTACCTACATAAAATATTTAAGTCGTTGTGTATTTTTGATGTTTTCAAACCTTGAAATTTGAATTGAAATTTTTAAATGTACGTATTTTTACAAGCTTTTATTTAGTTTCACCTGTCCCGATGTCTGTCTGTCTGGTCTGTGGTAAAATCTTGCAAGTTAAATTCGACCAACTTCCAGTGGTCGGATTGACTTCAAATTTGGCATACTTGTGTAAATCACGTGGCAATACAATAATCTAGTAGTGACATCTTGGTAGTCCAGCCAGGATCGTCTCCGCAGGACGGAACTCTTCAACGGTTAATAGCTTCGACTTGAAATTTGGTGTGCAAATTTAGTTTGACTTTTTAACCAAATTAAACCGCCGAAAAAACTTAAATGCAAAATATAATAAACCTTTCGAAGATTTGAACTTTACATTCCGCTTATAAGAAAGATTCTTTCACTTCTCGTAAGTCAACACGCGCCCACGTTGCACGCTAGAATCACCTTTAACTATAGCATGTTTATGAATAATGAGAGATGAGATGACCTACAGAATCCCGACGCGTTTCAGTTCGCGGGAATCGCCGCCGCATTCGGCCGCTAGCCTTGATCGTACGGCATTCAGCCAGTCACATGCTGTACGCTATGACAGCTTAGGCTGGTTCTAAATTTGAAATCACGATGCCATTGGCACCATAAAAGCGTGAAAAAAAAACAAATCGCGGGAAGTCATACATTATCATTGAAATTAAAAAATGTGATGAAGTCAATTTTGAAAATTGTCGGCGTATAGTTATACACTACGATTACTAAAAATTAAGTACCTACTTAGTTGATGAAGGGAAATGGCAATAAGAATTCGTGATTGTTATGATTTTTTGACGAGGCGGTTTTTTCTGGTAAGTTTATGTCATTTATCCCGATAAGTTTTGATTTATATTTATTTAAGTATTACTGTTTTTAATAAATTATTATTGTATTATATAGATTATAAATAATAATTTTAAAATTTTCTTTAAGTATTTATTTATTTATTTAAGGAGAACCAACAGCCCGGTTAAGTAAATTTACGATTAATTGGAATCATAAATTTAATCTTAATATTTTTTATGAACTAAAAACTTACATTAACGTCCTAATAATATGTCTTATATCTTTAAACGAGCGATTCTTGTATATTAATTTATTCAGGGGATCTCGGAAACAGGTCTGGCGATTTCGACGAAGTTTGCTATGTAGGGGCTTTGAGGTCCAAACTATTTTTTTTGTATGGGGCCCCCTTTGGTATAGTCTGACCAACAATTTCAACTAGCTTGGTCTTAAAAACTGTGGGAAACACGTGTTTCTGAGTTTTAGCCCGAGCAAAGCTCGGTCGCCCATATATTTAACTTAATGTTAACCGCTTCATTCGAAGTCGTGCATTGCTCATTATTCCGAGAATCGCACAGCTTAGTGACGCGTATTCTGTCTCCATCGAGCTACGTATACACATTACCTCATCAGTTGACATTTTAATTATACAACGTTCATAAAAAACCAGCAATGTATTGCGCATTATTGCAAAATGACGCAAGTCCCTGTAACTGCATAGGGACAAGTGTGAAGCGATTCATAGTTTTATTGCATTCACTAAAAAAGGTGGCATGTAAGGAATGCATCCATATAGGTCAATGTACTTTGAACGCTAATGAAAATAAAAACCTATTTTAAGGAGTTAAGTTCGAATTTAACTGCTGAACGCTCCGTCATAATTAATAATGTATTTTAATGTCGCTGCCGAAAATGTTGCAAATTACTTAAATTGGCTTTTGCGGTAACAATGGACCGCATACATGTTTTTTTTTTAGTTTAACTTATTATTGCAGCTTTTATTAAATAATTAGAAATTAAAAGAAAAATACCTCTAATTAACACATACATTAAATAATAAAAATCGGAACTGTCACGGGAAAAATTACGTACCTATAGGAATTTTATAAATATTTTATTGTTCCCTTAGCCCCTTTTTAGTGTTAGCTGTACCTACGAGTATTTCAAGTAGCTCCTGTAGTTTAGGTTGTGCGTTTTCGGTCTGTCAGTCAGTATAACATTCTTGTGTAAGGTATATTCACAAACTCGTAGGGTGTTAAGTCAACGTAGGAACAAGTAGGAAGTGGGATTTCTCTACTTCAGACGGCTGTTATCTCAATCATTAATCCAATTTATTTAGGAAGATGACGCCGCCGTGATTTAGGAAGGTAGAGTTCGTTGATAATTATCTAATCTCTGCTCTGTGGCGGGGAAACCACCATGTATCGTATATCACAGGCTATTAATCAATTATCGTAACTGGCAGTTTGGCTCCAAGATTTAGACACTGCGACAATATTAGCTACTAAGGCTAGGATTTGAAGAAATCGCGGGGTTATATTAACCGTTTTGGGGTTACTGACTGATAAAGGTACGTTGTTTATTAATTATCTGGAACTGACTTGCTGATTGAATTTTTCCACCCAACAGTTTAGATTTTAGGTTTTAGGTTTAGGGGAGGGGCGCTCGATTTTAATGCAAACTTTGCACTTTAAAGTTGAATATTTCGCAAACAGATCACCTTATCGAAAGATCGTCTTGGAAACTCCACAATAGTAATAAAAGACCTATCCAACGACACCCCACACTATAAGGTTAGTCGAGAAAAAAAATCACCCCCACTTTACGTCTATGGGAGGTACCTACCATTTTTTTTTTAGTTTTTTATTTTACCACTGTCGGCGTGACTGATATGTATGTTCAAGCCAAATTACAGCTTTCTAGTACCAACGGTCTCTGAGTTTAGCAGCGGACAGACAGACAGACGGATAGGCATGGCGAAACTATAAGGGTTATTAGTTGACTACGGAACCTAAAACCGGTGAAGTGTATTGTGTGTTGGACCCGGACCACGAAAAATGAAGGATTCTATAATAACCACCACAAATATAGTAAAAATCGGTAACATTATAACTAGCCAAAAGCGTGTCGAACACGCCCAGAATAGAGTTCCATAACCGTTACAAAAAGTAACGTTCTTATCCGAATTAAACACTAGCCGTTAGCCGCCACTCCGTCCGCGTTGAATTCAGTTACCACTATTTCGCGGGAGCTATGGCATTTTCCGGGATAAAAAATATCCTATGTCCTTCCCCGGAACCAATCTATCTGTATACCGAATTTCATCCAAATCAGTTCAGCGGTTTGTACATTGGCGGCACCATTGAATTTGTTCCTCACTATGTTCTCCTTCACCGTAAAGCTCATATATAAGTACTATATAGTTCATTCATTATAATTTAGATGCAGGCAAATTAGCATATAAGTAAGGGAGATGTCCTAGTATTTGACATGCTAATGCCCAATAGTTAACACCGTGCTACACTCAAACTAGAGTTTATCTCATATCTCTGTACCATGCAAAATGGCGTCGACGCAAGCTAAATGAAAGCTGCAATTAAAATAAAAAGCAAAATAAAATCATTCAACAGTACGAGCCATTGAAGCAACAAAATGAGCCTGTCAAAAATGCAATCGCCGCGTTCGTTCACACGGAAGACAGCCGGGCTCCGGAAGCTGTCACCATATGTAAATGATATCCCCGTGTAGCACGTCCCATCTAGTAATTAATGCGAGTTCGCTCTCCAGAATCCGCGCTGTCATCGACTCGCAGCATCGGCTCTATTTAGTTGTTCAATGGAGGTAGACCTACCTAAGCTGTCAAAGGCGGTTCATACAGAATATCGTAACGCACACCGGCTGAATAGCGTCTGAAGTGGCTAGCTATTATACTTGTAGCTACGCCAGTTTATATTTCCAGGCAGGCATGTCGCCGTAATAAGTTGTATGCTCTTTGATTTGTGCTGGTAATTTTGGATATTCACTAACACGCGTTAAAGATGGTTGGTTCCTTTGTAGATATAGGTACGATACGACCTAACTCTGAATGACATGCATAGTTAATGGAAAGAAAATAGTCATTACCGGCGGTATTGTTGTGCGCTATTATTTCAGTATTGCTACACGACACGTGAGGTTCGGTTCGGCTTCCCCGTTATTGGTAATAGCAGTGTGACACGACTGATATGAACTTTTTGTTTGTTTCAGATATCATGGATCTCACTAGTTATTTATTTGTTTTATACCACTTTTATATTTTACAAAACTAGTCGTCGATTCTATTATTTACGAGAACTATTAGGGGTAAGGCTGAAACTAATTTTAAACAGCTTAAACTGGTATACACTGGTAATAGATATGCTCTACTTGTTACTCACAACAGCATTCTTTTGTTTTAGATCGGTCTATGTATTTCCCGTGGGACTGCAACAGTTCTAAATATATGTTGTGCACTAGTTTTACTCCCTTTGTGCAAGAAACTCAACCAACTCCTTTATCGAATTCTGTCGAAACTTTGCCCGGGACTTTTCTTTTTCTGGTTGGAAAAAGCGAAGAGCTTTCATATGACTGTTGCTATAACACTTGTTATATTCGCTGGTGGGTACCTAAATTACTATGTTAATAGTACTCTATATTATTTGAATTTGGGAACTGTATTAATTGAAAGTTCTGTATATCCATAAATACGCGTAGTGAGCCTCTACATCAAAGCCGTTATTTGGTTTCACATTGGAAATTCGTGCACATGCATAATGGACGGACTTAATAAGGATGGTATGCATGCAATGCCCTTTGATTGAATATATGATCGTAGTTACATAAAATTCCTGTAGATCGGAATTTCAGAATCAATACCATGCCATAAATTTATAGTGTGTACAGAGCAGACTGGGAACGTGGCTCGCTTCAACAAAGCGATACAGCCTTAAATCACTTTAGAGCTAAAAGGCCCCGTCTCAGAGTACCATTAAGTTCTTGAGACGGGGCTAATGGTGGCTACCTAGCTGCTTAGAATTTCGAGCTACCTAGTTTTGAAGTTAGTTTCGCGATAAAATTTTCCTGCAATGCACAACTACGAAATAACATGGTGAATCGTACAATATGAGATTGTGTTTTATAACAAAGTAATTGGAATTGTGTAGACTTTTTGGAGTTTCTGCCTCTAACAAAAACTAAATAACAACAAATTATATAATTGGTACAAAAGTAAAAAAAAAAAACAGTTCCGAAATTTTAAAACTTTCTGGTCTTTCAACAATATCTTTATAACATACGCCTTTGTTCTTGAAAACTTTTAATTATTGTTTAATCAACAGGTACGTAAACTTTACACTAAGTAGAGCACTTGCGAAAGAGAGCCATGAAAAGAATAATTTATATGATCCCTCTGCAAAACGTTTCACTTTCACTACCTTATGAAATATTTTATTCATAGGAATAATTTCTAATTTCTTCGACTTCTTCTTTTCTGTTCAAGACTTTTCTAATTGTTTTATTGCAAATGCAATTTTTTGAAGTTGATAATTGTAAAGCCACGCCATTTTCTATGCGGTTTGTTTTTTAATTTTATTTACATTTTTTTTTTCAAGTTTCTTAATGATTAGTGTGAAAAGTTGTATGAGCCACTCGGGAGCAAAATTATTTTCATCTTGGGCGTAACACTTGAATCCCTAATTACGCTCAGGATTCTACTTTAGAATCCCTCGCTACGCTCAAGATTCTATTGTAGAATCCTTCGCTACATTCGGGATTCAATGTACGCCCACGCCGTAAATACACCATTTTGCTACCTTGTGACACAAATAACTATTTCTAGTGAACACTTTACTTGTTGTTTTTCTTTCTGTTGAAAATAAAGTTTTTCCTACAGTGATACATTCCACATCCCACTTCGTCAACTTGTGGAATTTCTCAAGGAATTACGATGAGACTCTAAAGGAAATTAACTTGGCTAACTACAAGAATGAGGTCAGTATAACTTCATATGGACGAAATTTGCTGTCAGTTTTAGAAATTGCTTGTTTTAAGTATGTATTTTAATTGGCTGGATAAAGTACAGAGATTGAAGAACTAGTTGTAAATCAATGTGTTTTTATTATCCGTGTATTAAAGTTGTGGTAAAATAAATGATTACATTTCGTTTGATTCATCTGAATACAAAATTGTTTTTATTAAGAAATTTTTTATTAATATAATAATATACTTTAATAAGTGAAATTAGATAAAATGTTGTAAGTATTTCGTGTGACGTACTTAACCGTATAAATCAGGTGATACCTACAACTTCTGCTCATGAGATAATCTTTTATCCGGAAATCGAATACTAGCTGCAGCTACCTCTACATAATAGTTAATGGACCCTATTAGGCGACTAGGTAATACCATCCGAATAAGCAAAGGACTCTCCCCTAATGCGGCAATTGTAAAGCTTCTGACACGTGTCCCATAACCATTATATTCAGTTGGATGGATCGGATAATCTTAGATGGGGGTTCTCGCCGTAAATAAAGAATTTACTTTCATACATGATGGAAAATATTACCTTTCTTCTGTAGTCTTTGAGACTTGTTAAGTTTACGAGGCTTCGTAAATTGTGTAAGTCAGTGAAGGGCTTTCATTTCACAACCCAAAAGCTACTGCCGACTGTGTTAGGGCTCGGTAAACGTCAGGTCATTCGCAATCGCAAGACAAATGAATACTTAATGTTAGCGAACATTTTAAAATCTTCATGGGTAACTTTGGAATTATTTCCAGACACTTAAAATCTATTACGAGGGTATAATTGTCTGATGTAGGTTTTGATCTCAAAAAAGAAACCAAACAAAAGAAAAACGACATGATGAAAACAATTAAGTTTCTAATTCTAATTCCAGAACCCTTTAATGCTTCTAATGAGTCCTGCAGGCCTGACTGGAGTGACCATGTTGGTCATCACTCTGACCATGGCCCTCACGTCAATGAGAATTGTCCGTCAAAAGGTCTACAACGCGTTCTGGTATACTCACCAACTTTACATGCCTTTTATGGTATTGCTGATTGTTCATCCTTTAAGGTAAGATTATGTTCACATTCAACATCGGTTATGATATGCGTCAGTTTATTTTTTTTATTAATTGTGATCTAGTAAACACTAAGTTATGTTTTGTAATTTATTTAAAGCGTGAGTCATAAGCGACTCATATTATTCGACCGGTAGACCTTAACTATTGATGTCATGGCCAGCATATTGCTGATTACTTAAAGCACAGAGTATATATAAAGCATATTTTTGAATTTTTTAGGGAATGTAAACTTTATAACGGTATCATAAATATTATTTGATCGATCGAGTGGCTTAAATCTTGAAATACTAAAGACTATAGTTTAAACAAACTTTCATTCGAATAAGCTCTATATTTTATGAGTTTCTATTTCTAAACACTACCTATAACGATTATTTTTGGATACCGTACTATTTCAAGTGAGATCAAATATCACTTTTATTTTCAGCGGTGTGCTGAAAGAGGAAATATTTGTAGAAAAAAGGCTAAATTATATAGACAAAGAAGAAAATAATGATATTTCCAGGATACATTCTCCTGTATTTGTGCCTATCCAGTCAAAGGTGAGCAAATCAATACTACAAGTAGGTATGCAGCATTAAGTATAACTTCAATAGTTGATTTGTCTTCTAAACAGTCATGACGTATGAAAATTATAGGAAACTATTTCGGTCAAGTTAGTTACGGTTTTCAATAATAGCTCTGTCCCATAATGTATTTGGAATACCAGATTTTACGACTCTTCCTGCTCCGCCCTTTATTCATGGTCCTCGTTAGACTTATTCTACATTGACCTCGTTTGACTGAATTAAATGAAGCTGTATTCAATAAAGTAGACTCAAATTAGATTACATAACGTGTTGGTTGGAATCTATTTAATTAGTATGTGTCAGTTTTCATCAAAATAACAATCAAATTTAATGTAACGATTCGCGTAGTGCGTGACCGGCTCTATCTGTCATGGTCTGAGCTACAATAATTAAAAATATTTTCATTTTATTTAAATTGCTGTATAAAGTTAGAATATTTTTTACTTCAAATACTACATGCCCATCGTACACGCACGCCTTCACCGTACGTTATAAATAGGAGGGTAAAGTAATAATAAATAAATAAATATCACGGCACGGGACAATTAACACCAATTGACCTAGTCCCAAAGTAAGCTTAGCATTAAGCAACGGATAAAGATAATTATAAAGATAGAAACATACTTAAATACATATTAAACATTCAAGACCCGAGAACAATCATTCGTATTTTTCATACAAATATCTGCCCCGACACGGGAATCGAACCCGGGACCTCTAACTTCGTAGTCAGCTTCTCTAACCACTAGGCCATCTGGTCGTCAAATAATAGATATTTTAATTGTATTCCAGACTTGGATTTGGATGGCGCTGCCACTGATTTGTTTTTTCCTTGATCTCCTGTGGCGAATATTGTCTAGAAATCGTACGAAAGTTGACATTATACGAGTAAGTGATACAAAGTTTTTTTCAATGTACTTATGAGTTTAATTTTAAAAGATTATGTTAATATTATTTGATATAGTTAAACTGTAAATAGTCGGTCTACATTCAACTGTCAAAAGGCAAATCCGATTTTTTTATCGTGACTATGACTGTAATTAATTGACCAGCTTGGAAAACTTTCCTTATTTCTTATATTATGCTCTATAAAATTGTGGCTTGTAATTTTAAGCGTAACTAGATACCAATAGGTACCGTAAAGCTTATGGTAAATATCAGCAGATAGTCGCGGATTCGAGGCCGGGCTCACCTTAAAGCTTTTTGGAATTTATGTGGTAATGAAAAAAAAAACAGTTGTAAATAACAAGTAGGTTTGTGGTAATGAAAAAAAAATAACCTTGTAAATAACAAGCCCGGCCTCGAATCCGCGACTATCTGCTTGAGAGACCATACAGTCAAACCACTAGGCTACCACGACTACAAATTAAGTACTCGTACCTTTATATGAATATTTCTTTAAGACTTGTAACACACTCGTAAGGACTAATATTAAATATATTCCTAAATATGCAACTACTTCGTTCAAGTGGATATTTGAGCACTAAAAAACCCTCTAATTTTTAAACGGCAGTATCAACATTTAAGAAAATTTATCTTTATACTTAGTGCGATCTTTCTTGTAGTCGAATTAGTTTTTAATTTTTTTGAGCCTGTTAAATAAATCTACACTTACAATTAAGTACAAGGAAAAACCATTTTGTGCCCACAATGGTGCAGTGTCGCTATTTTGATAAAGCACATTGCCTATATGGAACGATTCGCGCCCGCGATTTGGTCCAATAACCGATTAAACTTTGCATAATCCCCAACTACGCTACATAGGGATTTCAATTCAGTGTATATGGCTTCTAGGGGGATTTTGAACTGGAATCACATTAAACTGTTCATTTGGCGATAAGGAGGTAAGGATAAATAATCTAAAAACTGGTTGTAGAGTTGTAGAGCGGAAATTTAAACTAAAAGAAATAGTTTTACAGACAAAGAAAATCTTAAACATGGCATGTAAAACATTAAAGTAGCAAATGGCCAATACTCGCAATTATATTTTACTTTTTACTTTAGGGGGCTGACTTTTAAATTACAATTGAATATACCTACCACTCGATAGTTAAAATCGCGGTGCTTTGAATAGAATTATTAAGAGCTGTAATTTGCTATAACCTTGATCAATTAATTTATCAGTTAAGTCTGTGCGAGAAATGTCATGTTAACATATGTATATGTATATTTTATCATGCATATACAGATGTAGACAATTAATTTTAGGGACGTATGTATTTCTGGCAAGACGTGTGAATGTCTGGCTATGACTTCCTCCAACTTCCGAAATTGATTAATTGATTAATTTTATTTTTCGACCCATTTTCGATTTCACTCTTATTCAGAGCTTTGTACTTAGAGCGAGTGGAGTAACCTCGCTGTACCCCGATTCGTCCACCAACGGGATGAATGGACGACCTGGTTAAAGTTGCGTGTTCACGAAGCAGGCCGCTTCCAGCCGAAGCAACTGGAGGTCTATAGGGGAGGCATATGTACGTCCAAAAATGGACGTCTTACGGCAGATATGGAGATGATAATGACTCCGATTCGGCTAGGGCTGGTGAAGCTAATATAAAATATAGCTACAATACACGTCTTACACAATTTGTTCATTTCACCAGGCAACCCACATGGCGCGGCGGACGATCAGTCTAACCCTGAGTTGCCACGAGCAGTTCAGCTGCCGCGCGGGACAGTACGTCCTGCTTCAGTGCCAAGAGGTCTCGCGCCTCGAGTGGCACCCCTTCACTGTTGTTAAAGTAAGATATGTAGCTGTATTATTCATTATCAATATTATCATACAACTTAAATTAACATCACAATAGAGAGGCTTATCGTATCGACTAAGTTATCACGATCTGCTGCCGAGCGGGAATAGTATATTGATAACCAAGGGTGAAAAGTGACCCATTTCACCCGAGCTATTTCGAGGGGAAATGGGTAATTGCACCCGAGTCAGACACTTTACTTTTCATTTCGACTGTGAGGAAAGTAAAATACTACAAAAAAATGAGAATAATAATAAATTGAATTTACTTATATCCAACCTCCAACGGTACCTTTTCGACTGGCCACTTGCCACGACCGACTATAAAAAAAATCGAGTTGGTCACGACCAAGGAGCTTTATATAGTGGAGGTTGAACGCCGAACGAAGTAGCTTGACTTTTATTATTTAGGTACTAGCTGTTGCCCGCAGCTTCGCTCCCGTTGTATTTTTTTTGTATTTTCTTCCATAAAAACCTTCTCATGACAGTAACGAACACAACAAAAAAAGAATTAGTGAAATCGGACCAGTAGTTCCCGAGTTTTGCGCTTAGCAACACATTTTACGATTCATTTTTCAAGAGCGTGTCGGACACGCCCAAAATAGGGTTCCGTAGCCATTACCAAAAAATTAATTGTATTTTTCTAAGGATTTTATACGGAATCTTCCAAGTTTAGGTATATTTTATACCTTAGGCTGCTATTTACTCTTAAACTACTAATAAGTCTCAAGCAAACTTAGCCGTTACAGTTTTCCTTGAAAGTTTGATAAACTTACTACCATCTTGAATTGTATCAAAATTTTCTACCCTCCGGTTTAGATTTTAGAGGGGAGGGGGGGACGCTCGAATTTCATGAAAATTTGCACTTTAAAGTTGAATATTTCGCAAACAAATCACTGAATAGTCTGAGCAAACCCCTAATGGTTTTAAAAGACCTTATCCAATGATACCCCACACTATAGGGTGAATGAGAAAAAAATCACCCCCACTTTACGTCTAAGGGAGGTACCATAAAAATTTTTTTTTTGAATTTTTTATTGTACCATTTTGTCGGCATAGTTTACATATATATCCGTGCAAAATTACAGCTTTCTAGCATTGATAGTTCTTGAGCAAAGCCGCGGACGGACAGACAGGCAGACAGACAGACAGACATGGCGAAACTATAAGGGTTCCCTTTTTGCCATTTTGGCTCCGGAACCCTAAAAATACAATCAAGTATAGGACATTTTAACAATCTCATGGAGAATGGTCACAATATAAGTATGTGTATTATGGCATGGTATTGATTTTATTGACATTACAGGTTCCTACATCTAGTCAAAGAAATTTTATAGTTTGGATCAGAGTGAAAGGCGATTGGACAGACGCGTTGGAAAGATTGCTGCTCCAAAAAGGATCAGATAATCTAAAGTGAGTTATTTTCATATCGAAAACAAAAACGGGGATGGGAGTGGTGGTGTGAAGAATTATAAACGTCGGGGTCGTCAATGACATATTTTTTAAAATTCCCATGCGTTTCCCGAGTCACTACTTACTAATACCAGTTACTTAAAATATTTCTTTCATTTTATTTTGAATACTAATTATCTATTATGATAAAGCGTAGGTACAGTCACCAGCATTAATATCTGCCACAGCGGAGCGTGCAAAAACATCTGACACGTCCTTCCGGCCTTAGAAATAGAGTCGTATCAGATATTTATGCACGCTTGTTGTGTCAGATATTGGTGCTGGTGACTTTTTTCGTGTCAGTACTTAATCACGAAAAACTTTTTCACGAAAACTTTTTCACGAACGACTTTATCACGAAAAAACTTTATCACGAATGAACTTTATCACGAAAAGACCATATCACGAAAACTATTTCACGAAAACTTTTTCACGAACGACTTTATCACGAAAACTAAATCACGAATAGACTATATCACGAATAGACTTTATCACGAAAAAACTTTATCACGAAAACTATATCACGAATAGACTTTATCACGAATAGACTTTATCACGAAAAATGTTTGAAACTTCTTCACGCTGAAACGGCTCGAGGGATTTGGATGAAATTTGGCAAAAAGTTAGTTTATAATCTGGTTTAAAACATAGGATACTTTTTATTCCGATATTCCCACGAGATAGGGTTAAAATTTCGAAATAACAACCGCTGGGCTTAGAGCCATGAAATTTGGTATGAAGGTAGCTGGATGTCTAGAATAACACATACGCTAGTATTTATCCGGACAATCCCACGGGAAAGATTTGTAACTAATGGACCCCATACATCTCTGTATTATTATTATTATTTTGTAATTTTTACTTTAATTGAATACTGTAGTTTTATGTATTTTGCGGTTTTCACAAGTTTCTTGCGGCGCCTTCTTCTTGGCAATGATGGTCTTTCTGAAAGCGCTGCTTGATTTGTACGAGCGAGCGAAGCGAGCGAGCAAGACGGTTCGGAGCAGAAGCGACTCAAATAGGTTAGGTTCAGAAGGCTAAGGCGGGAGCGAAGCGGAGCGTAGCTCCCGCCTTAGCCTTCGATGTTAGGTTTTTTTTTATAGCAGCCCGGATAATAAAGGAAATAGATAGATTAGTAACAGAAAAAAGCAATTTTAATCAATAATCGCAATGTAAGTTGTCAATAACACTATTTAGTATGGATTATGTATTTAGATATTATATGTAATGTAAGTATTACATAAAGAAAACGGATGAACTAAAACAATTATCTACTTTTGCTCACCTGCAACCTTGATGATAGCTACGTTTATGCAAGAAATGTGTGTTCATGCAGTTCCTCCAACTTCACACTGCAATAACACACACAAATCACACAAATCCATCTAACTCAAGCAGAGCTCATCTTCAAATTCAAATTAATTTATTTGCGAAACAGCAATTCATAGCTAAATATAGAACAAAAATTGGTCAAGTGCGAGTCGATTTTTCTAGTGTTAAAAACAATAGGCAAACATAGTGATGACAGTGCGGATTTGACGAGCGCTTTATTAAAGTTGGCTTCATTGAGGTTTGTGGTTCATAAATTTGGCACAACAACGAGTAAATTTGACAGTCAATAATTGTACTATCGAAACTTTTATAAAACATCATTAAAATCGCAAACCTAAAAGTAGGTAAATATTCAAACGACTCGGCCGCCGACAGACAGACAGACAGACAGCGGAGTCTCAGTAATAGGGTCCCGTTGGCACCCTTTAGGTACGGAACCCTAAAAAAGAAGAAGGCAATAGGAAAACTGCAATGATGTCTCAAAAACCGTTGTTTTCACTTTAAAAAAAAATGCGTGTTTTTGCAGGCGGATGGAAAGATCAGCAAAGTAGGTAGGCTTTACAAGTTAACGAATAAGTCTTCTAATACGTTTTTTCTACTCGTGTAGGTACTTTAATCCGCACATTATAATTTCACAAACAAAATAACGAAGGCGCTTTTTAGGGCTGATTTAAAAGTCTATTGTCTCTAGTACTTGCTACTAATTATGCGCTAATTCACTAAATTTTTTAACTAATTTCAAACTAATTTTAACTCACCTACCTATACAATACAATTACTCTTTATGGCACACCAGAAATAGTAAGCTATACAGAAAACAGGTATAATGAGAGAAAAAAGCAATAGGCAGTCTTATCGCTTAAGAGCGGTCTCTTCAAGGCAACCTTATTTCAGAATATTAAAACGCAACAAAAATACACCTACACATACATATATCGTACAATGTAATACACGTCTAAAATGAATATAGGCGTGAGAAAAACAGCCACATATAAATCCATACTAATATTAATAAATGTGAAAGTGTGTGTGTTTGTATGTTTGATGATTGAAGACTTTATCCCTATCCCGTGGGAATATCGGGATAAAAAGTAACTTATTCCAGAGGTCCAGCTACCTACATACTAAATTTCAGGGCTCTACGCCCAGCGGTTGTTATTTTGGGATTTTATCCCTGGGTATCCCGTGGAAAAATCGGGTCAAAAAGTTATCTATGTGTTATTCCAGACGTCCAACTATCTACATACCAAATTTCATGTATCTAAGCCTAGCGGTTGTTATTTCAAAATTTTATCCTTATCCCCTGGGAATATCGGAGTGAAAAATAACCTATGTGTTATTCCAGAGGTCCAGCTACCTACATACCAAATTTCATGGCTCTAAGCCCAGTGGTGGTTTTTTGAGATTTTATCCCTGGGTATCCCGTGGGAATATCGGGTCAAAAAGTTATCTACGTGTTATTCCAGACGTCCAACTATCTACATACCAAATTTCATGTATCTAAGCCTAGCGGTTGTTATTTCAAAATTTTATCCCTATCCCGTGGGAATATCGGGATAAAAAGTATCCTATGTTTTAATCCAGATTATAAACTAACTTTTTGCCAAATTTCATTCAAATCCCTCCAGCCGTTTCAGCGTGAAGAAGTTTCAAACATTTTTCGTGATAAAGTCTATTCGTGGTAAAGTCTTTTCGTGATATAGTCTGTTCGTGATTAAGTTTTCGTGGTAAGGTTTTTTCGTGATAAAGTCTGTTCGTGGTAAAGTCTTTTCGTGATATAGTCTGTTCGTGATTAAGTTTTCGTGATAAAGTCTTTAGTGGTAAAGTTTTCGTGAAAAAGTCTTTAGTGGTAAAGTCTATTCGTGATAAAGTTTTTCGTGATAAAGTTTTCGTGATAAAGTCGTTCGTGAAAAAGTTTTTCGTGAAATAATACTAGCGCCGACTTTTTTACGTTTATTGATAGCCTCTGCTACGCATGTCTTTTGTTCCGAGCTTGTTTGTGCTCTTTCACATTTATATTTTGATCGTATTTTTATTATACCTAACTGTTAATTGTAATAATAACGTTTCAGTATCTTAGTAGACGGTCCTTTCTCGAGCCCGATGGAAGGGGTACGGCGGAGCCGGGTCGCGGTGTGTGTGGCGGCCGGCGTCGGTATCACACCGTTTGTGGCGACCTTACACGACATGTTGCTGTAAGTCAGTGTAGGATTCCATAATTATACAGACTTTTTTGTTAGGCTATTGTAATGTACCAGATACCATCCAGGTTAAGAGCACCGCAGAGCTTTTCAAACTGGCAAAAGACCGAATCAAATATGCGGAGCTAGCTGCCAACTAGTCGGAGAGGCACTTGAAGAGAGAGAGAGAGAGATACCATCGCCTATTGGGCTATTAATCTTCTCTATTCACAGTCTGGCGCGTTCTTTGGCAGCCCAGTTCTTTGCATACGCGTCCAAATCATCTCGCTAAGTACCTATCTCTTTCTTGGTCTGCTTCGTCGTCGCTGGCGCGCTCTCCGATGATGCATTAAGTGGCTGTCCATTCCTATACATTACAATACTCTTTCGGCTGTCTGAACCCATCTCTGTGAGTGCATGCGACAGACATGCTGTTAGTCAGCAGATTGTAGATACTTGACTTACAAGTATATTGCTTTAATTATTGCGAGAAAGAATGCCACACGGATTTGGCTTAGGCGCCGCTGCAGTGCTACGATATCAGTTGGATATTATAGCGATGTTACATTTACCTATTTTAACATAAAATTTGACTCCTAAACCACTTTTATATAAAATGTGAAATAATTTAATTATTTCACATTTTATATAAATTGCTATCCTTTAATTTTACAGAAATCCAAGAAAACTGTTGCCCGGCCGAGTCCACTTGCTGTGGATTGTAAGACACGAGAGAGAACTAACATGGCTCGCAGAACTAGCAACCGAAGTATTATCAGAATTAAGAAGCGCGAACAGACCTGACCGTCTTCAGCTAGAACTGTACATAACTAACTCAGACATGGATGAAGAAAACAAAAAACAAAATACTTCACACGTAGTAGAAATCAACGAAAGAGGCTCTATAACTCATGTAGTAACTAATGGTATCAATGATGAGAAAGTGACTCTACTCACTCCGAATAGAAAGAGAAGAGACTATTTAAATATTGCTAAGTGTGAAAGCGTTAGAGCAGACTACAATTTAGCAAAGGAATTCCCTCTTTTGGCATGTAGAGCGAAGCCAGGAAGACCCCATTGGGATCGACTGTTTGGATATTGGGTGCATCTTTACCCTGAGTAAGTATGGTATGGATTAATATAGTCTATTTTATATATGAGATTTTGGATGGAATCAACTTTATATTTTGTTACAGGGATCACCTGAATGTGTATTGCTGTGGACCAAAGACACTAGTGAAAATGTTAAGATGCAAATGTAAAAGTATGTCCAGAGGGAAAACAAAATTTACTTTTGTACACGAAGGCTTTTCTTAGGCTACATTGTACATTCATTTGTATTCAAATGATATTATATTAAACACGTTTAAACAATTGTGCTTCTTTTTTACCGATTCAAAAATTATTAACTGTTCTGAATATGCCCCACTTAGAAGTAATTTAACCTACAGAAAACTTGAAGCTTAACCTTCACTTGGTAGCTAATTTAATGCCAATTCACGTGAAAATTGCTTGTACTTCTAGTTCTTGCTACTTACTTAGTTCATGAATTGCAAGTTTATCAAAGTCACGTTAAAACTTTGAGCCTATACTTAATTCGCCAGCAGATAAATTGAAGCAGGTAGGTTACTTAATAATCCCGGAGCAATTTTACTTAATTCATAAGTCGAGAAGCTTTCACAATGTTCGGTAATCTTTTTAAGTTAAAAAATGATATATTTGCATTCAATTTAAAATATTTGTTCCTGGCCGGATTATGGCCCAGTGATAAATGGGCGATAGAAAACCGCTTCTTGTACAAAATGTACGAAGTGTCTTTACACGTTTTAGGAGCCATTTTTTTGATAGTTACTGGTATTGGCACATATAGAAGCAGAAATGATATTATGGCGCTACTGGGTAGTGTGGATAAATCTTTGGCTGGCTACAACTTCACTGCGAAGGTCATCGTCTTCCTTTACAAGCGCAAGCAGTTGGAAATCCTCATTACTGAAATCAACCATTCGGGGGATCAGGTATCTGAAGAGCGCAAGAAAGTGATGTTAATTCATGTAGTCTTTGTAACTGGATTTATTATTTCACTAGCAGGAGCATTTAGTTTATTGGCTTTTTACAATAACGAGATGACTATTGAAGCTTGGATGCCATTTGATCCGATGACTAATAGAATGAATTTGCTGCTTTCAATGCAGATACTGATGATTACGTTTACTGTGCCTTGTGTTTCGAGAGGTATAGCTATGCAAGGGATAGTGTGTGGTCTGGTCATGTACGTATGTGACCAGCTGGTCGACGTTCAGGAGAGGATTAGAGCTTTGGTGTACACTCCTGAAAGTGAAAGAGTTATGAGGGAAAAGTTTAAAGATATTATTAAGAAACACATACGCTTAATAAAGTGAGTACTACGTGTTTTAGAAACATAATATGTTTTTTATGTGATTAATAAAAAAATTAAACACATACTTATTTCAGGTATTCTCAGACGATGTCTGAAATTTTTAAAGAATATTTTCTGATTCAGAACTTAGCGGTTACAGTGGAGTTGTGCCTTAGTGCTTTCATGGCAACAATAGTACGTTTTAATTAAATTAATTACTTAGAGGTATATTCAAGCTACCCCTACCCTTAGCCTAGCACAAGCTGTCGTCCACGGCTTTGCCCCAGTTCCTTTTTTATATTCATTTTGTACATGCATAGACAAATATGTAGATTTTATTATGTTTCAGACGGGTCTAGAACAACAATCTCTTCTTGCCAGTTTCGTAGCATTCCTATGCGTTGCTCTCTTAAATGCATTCATTTACTGTTATTTGGGCGATGAGCTAATTGTTCAAGTAAGTAGTTCTAAAATACTTTGGAAAGGCAAAATTGTAATTTTGTGCATATAAATTAGACTTTCTTTGGTAAATTTCAGAGTCAGAGTATTGCTCTAGCGGCATACGAATCAACATGGACCTCCTGGCCACCAGACCTCCAAAAAGATTTACAAATACTCATTAGAGCAGCCCAGAAGCCACTCAAATTGAGTGCCGGAGGCGTGGCTGACATGTCAATGCAAACTTATAGCCAGGTTTGGGTCCTGTTAAATTGATTCAAAAATAAAATAAAAACTTTTACATAAAACATGTTTCACGGTCAGAACTAAAATATTTACATACTTATTTGCTTTCCCTTTTCCTTTTTCAGACTTTGTACAACGGCTACTCTATATTCGCGGTGTTGAATGACGCTGTAGATTAATTCGATTAGAAGTTATAAATACCAAAAATATTGTAGAGATATAGAGGCATTGTAGTTCAAATAAAGTAAAAAAAAAAAACAATCGTCCCTGGATTATTTTATTCATTATTCTCATAAATAACTAGTTAAGCAGTATAATATAGTAAGTACAGTCGATGAAACTTCACGTACCAGGGTGGAACCTTTTCATAATCAATTTTGCTATGATTGCTTTGGCTATGATTTCTATGAGATGTCAATATGACATTAGTAGCTAGCTCAAAGGTTCCACCCTGGTACGTGATTCAGTTTCCTTGACTGTACCTACATATCAGTGGCATAAAAAAGTTAGTTTATTTTAGCTGGTACTTTATCATCATAACTTCCACATGCATTTGATTTTAAAGCGAATAATTGAAAGACAGTATCTCTATTTTTATGTTTTTTTTTTAAAGTTAGGACGATGTTCGGTCAAGGACACTGAATAACGTACCACGGTGGAATCAATGTGCTACTAATGTCATATTGACCCAAAGAAATCATAGCGAAATTGAATATGAAAAATTTCCACCCTGGTACACTCCGTGAGCTCTTAAAAAACCTTCGGATTTTAGAAGCATGCATATCAGTGGCGTAGCGTCAGATATTTCCGTGGAAGGTAAAGCTGAAGCAAAGATCGCTTACATTTTTCATAAATACTGAATGTCCTGTACTTAGTCCTATTTCGTAATATTGGGCAAGCCGGTGGGAATAGGGTTCTATGGACGCTTCACCACTGATGCCTTAGATGAATGATTGGTCTCGCGCGCTCGCTCGATTAGATACCGCGCTACCTAAAAATAAAAGGTTCGTGAATGCGGCAACTCAATATTGTAGTGTGCGTAAGAACGGTGTAAGTAAGACAATTTGCAAGGATGCTAGTGTGCGTGACGAATTGTGTTGCCAGCTGCTCCACTGTTACCCGAATTATTGGGAAAATAAATTATTCTGTGGTCTATTAAGTTACTGGTTACAAAATGTATCTTGGGAAATACTTAGAAATGAAGAAGTAATTAAGAGTGAATGTATTAATATGTGTGTGTATGTATAGTTTAGGCGTAGGTTTCTTCTTTAAAAAATGGAAGGTATGATGTAGGTATATCAATGATCAGGCCTTACTTTTAATTAAAAAAATATATATTTAAGGACATTCAATATTTACAAATTATTACTAAAAATTCATGGACTGAGTCACCAACTAAGAAGTTTTGCGTAGTTAAGATAACACGTTGCACCTATAGTTAAACCTAATATAATGTACAGGTTAATTAAGACTAAAATAAAAAAACATGTTTACCAAATATACATATGCATACATACATACTTACATACATACGCTTGAAAAACGTAACCCTCCTTCGGGCAGTCGGGTAAAAAGTTAACATTTCAGGAAAATGGGTAGAAATAAAAAAAAATTTTTTTTCGTTTCCCATAATACCTAAGTTAATCAGCTGATTGGGCTTTTTGAATGGGAAGACGAAAAACATTTTTAATTTTAAGACACATTCACCCCTTAATTAAATAGTGTCGGGTTACAATTTAGGTATACACCTTTAGTGTATATAATATCACAAAGATAAACATTAAATAATATAGAACTAGGTTATGTATATATAATAATTACGTTAGATACTTAAATAAAATAAGTTATTAAAATTTATCATCATTTAATGATGATAACAATAAAATTCAATTTATTAAAATCTCAACCACGGGGAATTTGATTCTTGTGTACGCGGCAACACAGAATGGCGTTTAGGGTTCATGTTATTTTATTTTGTAATCTGAAATTATACGATATTTACTGATGGCATGTGATCCCAGTGTCCTTATTTCTTGTAGTATTATTTTTACACAGTTTCACTGCGCAAACTGGCATTTTACTTCGGTTTATGACCAAAATTTAACAAAACATTCGGTACATGCACCTTACGCAGTTTGCAACGCGACTGACTCGACTCGGGCTCGGGTACGCCGAATTCGGCGTACTATTTGTTGCCGCATTTGACAAGTACGCCGGCGGTATCTAGTCGACTGATGCATATGTCGGCGGCCGATCGTAAAATCCGCCAGATCACGAAATTCCTAGGCATATCGTGAAACGCCGCCATTTCATGATATGCCTAAACGTTGGCCAGGCATATCACGATGTGCCTGAGAAATAATACGGCAGATCGATTAGAGCAACGCATTCGACGATATTCCTAGCTCTATACCGGGCACATCGTAAAATAGTTTCTTTTTTGGCCACTGGTGGCGCTGTGTATGCAATGGCGGCCGTGACCAGCTGACCGGTCGTGTTTGTTTAGCGCGTGAAAAATGTCGGCGTCGCAACAAAATGATCCTTAAACCGAAACTAGTGATTGAATTCAAAATAGAAGTGCAAAAGAAGCTTTTGAACATCAGCTCCGTTCTTTTTATGTAAATCAAACGGATTCTGTGCACAATATGAAAAAACCATGGACGTCTGCCCGTATTTTAGAGGTTAGAATTTTGTTGGTAAATAAAGTATTCACTAGTTGTTATTTATTTATATAGAAAAATTTAGGTACGACGAGCGAAGCGAGGAGTGGTTAGTATTAATTGTGATCACGACGCACGAGCCGAGCGAGCGAAGCGAGCGTGCCGCGGCAGCGGCCGGCGAAGTGCCAGAACCGATATGGCGGCGTTTCATGATATTCCTAGGAATTTCATGATCTGCCTAAACGGGCCAAATCATGAAATGGCGGCGCTTCATGATATGCCTAGGAATTTCATGATCTGCCTAAACGTCACTAGGCAAATCGCTAAACGGTGAGTTTTGAACGATATGGCGGATGTCCCTTAGCCAATTCATGAAATGGCGGCATTTCACGATATGCCTAGGAATTTCGTGATCTGGCGGATTTTACGATCGGCCGCCGACACATATATTATGTAGGCGTTGACACGCGATCGTGATATGCGCTTCTGCTCTGTTATCAACTTGCAAAACTTTTCAAAGTTACCGTGAAAAGTAATGTAAAGAATAACCATCAGTTCAAAATAAACCTTACTGTAATAATATTACGCTTCTTTATCGTTTTCTAATTTTAACACAATATGACTTTTTGTCATGTCATGTCATGCCTTTTTCAAGTTTACTCGTCCCCGTCCAATCTTTTCTTTAACGAATACTCTATACTTTCTCAGGTTGGCGCGCAGCAAGGAGATCCTCTTGGCCCTTTAGTATTTAGTCTTGCCATACATAAAACTATTTCGGATCTTCAGTCGCCTTTAAATATCTGGTACCTAGATGATGGTACTCTCGGGGGAAAGCCAGAGACCGTACAACAAGACTTACTCACTCTCCTTCCACGTTTGCAAGAACTAGGGCTAGAGATAAATACAAGTAAATGTGAATTCTTCCCCTGCAGTACCGCATCTCGAGCTTCCTTTCACTTATTTGATGGTTTTCTTCCTGGCCTAAAAGAGTTAACAAACCAAAATTTCAGTCTATTGGGGTCTCCTATTTTCCCAACAGCTATCCCTGATGCCTTTGAGGTGAGGAGGCAGCTTTTTCTGACTGCCAGAGAAAGACTAAAGAATCTTCCGGCGCACGTGGCTTTGCTTTTGTTGCGTGTATGCTTTGCGGTACCAAAGTTGACCTATTTTTTGCGCACGGTTCCTACTTGGCTTAGCATCATGCACATTGATTCATTTGACTCTGTGCTGAAAGAGACGGTTGAGTGTTTGCTGAATGTCTCACTTAATGCCGATCAATGGGACCTTGCTTCTCTCCCCATTCGGAACGGGGGGCTAGGCAAAAGGCGCGTGAGAGACGTGTGTCTGCCGGCTTTCCTGGCGTCGTCGGCTGGCGTTGTCGACCTTGTAACGCAAATTTTACCCTCAAACGATTATAAAGCCACTATACCTTATGCTTCCGATGCACGTGCAGCTTGGTCGTCTCTCAACCCTACTTCATCAGTGCCGGAAACGGTACACCTCCAGCGCTCGTGGGACGAGGTGGGGGTGAAGCGGATTTCCGATTGCCTATTGGAGAGGGCTGCAGGCGTGGATAGAGCCAGGCTAGTTGCCATATCCAGGCCGGAATCTGGGGCTTGGTTACACGCACTTCCTTCTCCTCACATAGGAACGCTCCTCGACGACGACTCCTTGCGGGTGGCTGTTGCTCTTCGCCTGGGCTGTGATGTTTGCGAACCTCATATATGCATCTGCGGCACTATGGTTGAGAGCAACGGTCATCATGCATTGAGTTGTTGTCGTTGTGTGGGTAGATTTCCGCGCCATCACGCGCTCAATGAAATAATAAGAAGGGCCCTGGTTTCAGCTAACGTCCCGTGCGTGCTGGAGCCACCAGGTCTTAGTCGGTCAGATGGTAAAAGGCCTGATGGGATGACCTTGGTGCCATGGCAAAAGGGAAAGTGCCTTCTCTGGGACGCTACCTGCGTCAGCACTTTTGCAGCCTCGCACCTGGGTCGAACTACGAGGACCGCGGGAGCTGCTGCGGAATCAGCGGCCCTTAGGAAGCGCGAGAAATATTCAGCCCTCGCCAATTACATATTTGTTGCGCTTGCGGTGGAGACGACCGGTTGTTGGTGCTCGGAGGCTAAGTTGTTTTTTAAAGAGGTAGGACGCCGGCTGCGGGACCGGGGATTAGACTCTCGCTCCGAGTCGTTCTTGATGCAAAGGCTATCTATCGCCGTTCAACGCGGGAACGCGGCAAGCGTGTTGGGCACCTTTGCGCCAGGAACGATTCGAGGCGGTCTTTTTTTTAATGTAAAAATATTATTTAAGTTAGCTAGTAGATTTATTATTTAGTAGTATTTAGCTCTTAGGTATATGATTGTATTTTCTATAAGTTTATATTCTTAAATAAATTTTCCCCGTTTTGATACAAATAAAACAAAATGAGCGTTTTCGAGTTCTTACATCGTTAATTTAAATAGAGAACACCCCGCCTTAACACACTACTTTTATTTGGAAGCATATACATAGAGCTGTTGTTATACTGTATCTAGTTCTCTTGGGTATGTCAAATTAATTTTTTTGGTCTGCTTTCGTTTAATATTTTTTTAATACACTTTTCGAAATCCCCGTTGCTTCTATAACTAATAACTAAAACCGACTCAAACCCTTGAAAATATTTTTCTAGGTATCTACTAGCTCGAAGTCGGTAACTCGGCAGGACCCAGCAGGAGGGATTGAAAACCCATAGTATGTAGGTGAGGTAGATGACTATTGTTCCACTCTTGCTGGTTCGTGCTGAGTCACCGATTTCGACCTAATTACCTAGAAAAATATTTTCAAGGGTTTTGTAGTCGGTTCCATTTTTTGTTATTTTTTTGGAGACGGTTTTACTTTTTTGTTAAAAAATTTCTTTTACTAACGAATCCTTCCGATTTCCCCCGAAACCCGAAAGTTTTTCTAAGAGCTCACGGATTGTACGTGATTAAGTTTTCTGTTATGCCCGACAAGTCTATATTAATAATTTCGTACCGGTCTACGGTAGACTCGAACGAAATGCACATCAAATTGAAGAGCGTAAAAAATTAGTCAATCCGAGTCGACAACTTGTAGGCGGAAAATTCGGATTATCGAGTATTTTCAATATAAACTTGAATAAATTACTAAGTATATAATGTCGTTGCGAAGTAAACACGTCAAAGTCATCACATCAAAGTGGCGTTAGTGTCACGTCATCACGTGTCACAGGTGTCACAGGTTTGCATTTCGTTATTTTCGTTCTCCATTGTGACCTCTTAAGGGCCCCACACACGGTACGATTCATTGATTTTCATCAGATCGATCGTACAGACGAATCATACCGTATATGGGGCCCTTTAGGTCTAATTTCTTTGATTATGAGACAGAGACATCATAGTTATTTGGGCAAATAAGATTTAGGAGAAATGTCTACTGGTGAAATACCGATACGTAGGTTAGCCGTTAAAGTGTTTGTGATAATAATTAAGGCTGGGAATATACGTCAGATTTTTCGATAAGTACGACAGTCTTTACTGGCAAATTTTTTTTCAAACATTATTACGAGTCTACATTTTACCCGAGCGCAGCCGGGTTTTCATCTAGTAATTTCATAATATAGTCAGCAGAAGTATGTGAGTGCTCTTGTGCTAAGGAATTTACTAAGAGGATGAATGAATCGCAGGTGTTTAAGGAAGGTTTTATGTTACTGAAATAAGATTGGTTTTTTGGAATCTTTTTGTATTTTTATTTCAATTCCAAATTACTGACATATTGCATGATCTGTAGCCTTTATCTTTCCTAAGACAAAAACAAAAAAATGAGAATGACAAGTTGTTCGATTTGGCATTGACACTTGACAGATTCATATTCATACATATATCATTACTACCGATTGACGTATGCTGTTCTGTTTTCTAGTTTGAAAATCACTGAAAATTCTCAAATAACATAAATGTCCAGGATGAATATTAAACAGGATATTAATAGTATCGATACTTATCAAAAATTGTTCACAAAGTTAGAAAATCCAGACGTAGTTTTCCAGAATTATGTAAAAAAAATAGCCCGGTTTCAGTTTCAGATCAAAGCCATAATTCAGGTAATTTGTTGTAATTTTCTGTATTTTCGGACTTGATATCATAACTAAAGTTTATGCACTTGGATAAACCTAGCTATATTTGAAGTTAAAATTCGTAGTTCACTTTATTTGCCGCATAAAAGTCATGTAATATTCAGAGGTGTATTCCGACCTATTTAAAAATTGTGAGCTTATTCTAATTGTTCCAGGATATTTTAGAGTGTAAAGATTCTATGGAAGCACTTTCTGAACTCAATGAAAAGGGCAGAGAGAAAATATCTCAACTTAGAGAAGAATTAGAGAGTATGGAAGTGTATGGAAAGGAAACATGCGATGATAAATATTCCATAGAGATGGAAGCTCAAAAACACCAGCTAGTTTTGTAAGTCAAAATGTTGTCTTACTCCTTACTTACTAATTCCCTACCTATTATTTTCCTTGCAAAATTAAAATGTTAAATTTTAATATAATACGAGATATGGGTACACTGCTGATATTTGATTTCTGAGTATGACTGACAGGTCAATTTATTGATTTCTCTATTAAAGTTTAACCCGATGCATGACCAATAACATATGGCTAATTTTGGATACTTAAGTACCCTTTGTCAAAAGGTGATTAAAAAAAATTGGCAAATCACAAATAATTAGGTATGCACTGCTGTAGCGCATGGGGCGTCCCATGGGTTAAAAGCTGTATATAATAGAATCAAGGCAAAAAAAGTATCTTACCAGAAAAATATTAAATTCAGCAATAATCATTATTTATCCTGGATTGTTAATTTTGAATGGTGTGAAACCGATTTTTCTAGTGCAAAGTAAGCATTCAGTCCTAGTCTAAGGTAAGTATATCGTCATAACTTAAATTTTTGATGTGCAAAGTAAACATGCAGTTCTGGGGCGAGGTAACTATGGTCTTAACTGTAAAATTTTATTTATTACAGATTGCTTAAAGAATTTAAGGAAGCAAATATTAGTAGTATGTTTGCTATAGAGAAAGCTCAACGTGAGGAGCTCCTGAAGCCACCAGAAGGGGATGATTCGAGTCTCAGGAACAGAAAGAAGAAAGTGGATCGGGATGCATTATTAGAAAAATCATCAGGTAATAAAATATTCTGACAAGACAAGAATGTGCTCCAAAAAACTTGGCAGGGGATATTTTTCTAAATCTAAAGTATTTTTTCCTTTTTCCAGGTGTGACTGAGCAGCTGTTAGCCATTAGTAGACAGCTTGCTGACACAACACAGAGGAGTCAGAATACATTAGACAGTTTGGTGTCTTCAAGTTCAGCAGTGCATGTAAGTATCATTGTCATCTTGTCTCATTAGGGGTCATCCATATTATATGTCACACGATTAGGTGGGTCAACACAGGTACAAAATAATTGTGATTTAACTTACTTACCCTGTTTGTTTATTTATTTGGGTCAAATCTTGCAAGTTAAATTTGACCTACTTCCAGTAGTCAAATCGATTTGAAATTTGGTACACTTATGTAAATCTGGTGACAATACAAGTACAGTCAACAAAAAGTACAGTCAGCAAAAAAAAACTGGTATTAGAAATGAAATTTTTACCAAAAACTCATTATTGCGATAGATGTCAAAATTAGTGTGACATAATTTATACTTATTCTGTAAAAGTATTTAAAAATAACTAGCTTTTGCCCATGGAATTCGGTTATCGCACGCTGTTCCCTCGGGAACTGTGCATTTTTCCAGGATAAAAAGTAGCCTATGTCACTCTCTGACCCACAAACTATCTCTATGCCAAAAATCACGTCGATCCGTCGCTCCGTTTCGACGTGAAAGACGGAAAAACATACAAACACACACACACTTTCGCATTTATAATATTATGGATAAAAATATGGGACAAGATTTTACTAAAAGAACCTAATAATTGATAAATAGAAGTGGCTGCAATTTCATAGGTAATATAATATACATGGTAGTTCAATACATGTTGTTTGTATACTTAATTTATTCTGCATTTGAAAAACGGGTTAACAATGTGTTCAATAAAAAGGCACCTTACTTATTGTTACTGGCTGATAATATTTTTGTCAGTGGATCTTTCAATAAAAATACTACTCAAGATTGTTCATCTTCTGTCTGTAATCCTTTCCAAAGCTTGGGTACGGTGACACATGTGATTGAGTAATTAAAGGGTTGTGACAATGTAAATTCGAATAGATTTTTTGCGATTTTCGATTAAATATGCTAAGTGTGTGTAATCGATTTTATTAGTGATAGTTTATATTTTGAACTACTTTTTTCCTGCGGCTTCGCCCGCGTAGCAAGTGTTTTTGGTTATCTATCGCGATCTCACAAACCATGCGTTCTTTTTTGGCACTATATCAAAACTAATAACCGTAAATATTTAACAAAAACCGTAATAAATAAAAATTAATTACAAAGTAACAGTTCAAAACACCAAACAATACAAAACACTCAAAACAAGAACAAGATTGTGGAATCGATTATAAGCAAAGTCAAGTTTTATTATTACGAAATGTTTTAAACTACATGTCGGTATTTTTTTTTTGTTCTTTCGAGATTCAAGTATATTTTTTATAAAATATTGGCCTGAAACATTCATGGCGTGGAATGGAAAAAAAGTAAATGTCACCGACCTGAGCTAGCTATCCGAAAAGCATTATAAAACGTAGCAAAAAGAAAGTATAATGTTCAATTCCCCTGTTCTTTTATTAACAGAGCCATCTATTAAATTGTTTGAATAACTATTTCAGGGCACGCAATCAGAGTTGTTGAACACAGCTGGATCCATTTCACAATCCAGCAAATTATTGAAGAAATATGGGCGAAGAGAATTCACAGACAAGCTTATCATGTTTTTTGCATTTCTTTTCTTCTTGGCTGTTTGTTTGTATATAGTGCAAAGGAGACTTTTTTAATCAAAGCATGCTATTACGGCCGCGCCTGATGAATCTGCAGTAAGTTTGAATGTAAATAAAAGGCGTCTGACTCTAACTTAAATGAGGTGCAACCCACTATACATTATTATTTTCGTATTTTGCTTAAGATATTAACTGACACTAATTAAATGATGGACTGCTATTCTGAACAGGATAATTCTGATGATTTTATAAGTTTTTCAAATTGTTTGTTGGTAATTTGTAAATAGAACTATTCTGAATAGAGTAGATTTTGTTTTATTTGGGATGTTTTGCTATAAAACTCTTCTAGGCGCTCAATGTTTGATGTTTTATAATAATCTCTCGAGCTACGGAAGCGGATTGTATTGTATTTAATGCAATTGTAATCATAATTTTATACTACATAAATGAATTCGTAATCAAATGCCTGTTTTCTTAAACCGGATTTAGACTAGCAAGAAAAATCGTGCACGTTGCAATACATTGCTTGGCCGTAAATCGAAAGAGTTTGAAGTGGTCAATCGAGCGCCGCAATGTAATGCCACTTGCACGATTTTTATTGCAAGTCTAAACTGGGCCTTACGATAGCCTTTCGACGCTAATGGTGCCTACGAAAGTTGGAAGGAAGAAGGAATCCACACGCCATATCATATCAGCATATCGTCGTAGACCTATAGTGAAAATGAAACATTATGGAAAAAGATAATTACGCGGAATTGCAGTGTCACCAACGATATTTTAACGTAAACATGCCAAACGCAAACTTAGAGGTTAGCTAACCCAACCCATTTACTGTAGACTGTCGGGCCCAGAACTCAGATGCCGTAAAATTACGAGTAATTTGTTAATTGCTCTGCTAAAATACATTTTCCCTTATTAAACTGCCCGTCTGACTGCTTCCTCTATCCGGCTAGTAAAAGCTATTAGAGGCTGACAGCAACAGTTCGTCCGAAATAGTTAATTGTGTCTTAAGGTCGGTAAAGTAAGGAGTTACGAACGAGAGTCAGAACCCCGGAGTCGAAAGCTGAGGGCTTTCTGAGTCGAGTTTCGTATTTCCCACACCACCCATGAATTTTCATCACATTGTAAGGAAACAAAGTAAAACAAACCAGAGGAAGAGGAAACAAGGCTGTACGATATTCTCCAAAAATTACCTAACCAACAAAAAGTTGGAAAACCCCCGACTTTGTCATTTCAAAGTTCAATATCTCAAAAATTGCTAAACCGATTTTGATGAAACATGTCTAAGAACCATCGCTAGAAAACCTGATTTCAAATAAAAAAGAACCGTATTCAAATCGGTCCACCCGTTTAAGTGCTAAGGTGCCACAGACACACACACAGATACACATAGCGGTCAAACTTATAACACCCCTCTTTTTGCGTCGGGGGTTTAAAAAACACGATGTCGCCGAGGTAATTTCTTGTTTATGGTCTCTATTGAGAAAAGTGCGAGATAAGTAATTAGGTATATTATTATCTTCGGTCGGATGCAACATCTTGCAGTAGGTAAGGGCACATAACCTTTGCCATGCTTGTCATCAAACACGCCAGGTAAAAAAAATTAGACAACCCGGTGGGAATCAAGTTGTTACGGCGCCTCGCCACTAAGTATCCAGTTAGTATCTTGTAGTTTTTCATCATATTGCCACGCTGCCTCAGCCGTTGCAAAGTCGATAGTGCCAGTTTTTTAGGGTTCCGTAGTCAGCTAGGACCCTTATAGTTTCGCCATGTCTGTCCGTTTGCCTGTCTGTCCGTGGTTAGTACTAGAAAACTGTAATTTGGTATGAATAAACATATCAGTCACGTTGACAAAGTGGTAAAATAAAATAAAAATAAAAAAAAGTTTTTTAGGGTACCATCCATCAGCCAAATATGTGGTCTACCACCCTAAAGTTGATGATCGTTTGCATTTCATAAAACAATAATGCCAACAGACGTGTCTGTCAACTTGAAAGTGCGACTTTAGCGACATATTCATTTGATAGGAACTTGTTTAAAAATTGATAGACCACTTATTTGGCTGATGGTACCTCCCATACACGTAAAGTGAGAATGATTTTTTTTTCACTTCCATCCCATGAATAGGGGATTACAAAACCATTTTATGATAAAGTGACCATTTTCGGAAATTTTTATTTATCTGTTTTTTATTTATTTATTTATTAACCACAATTTACAAAAATAACAACTTAAAAATATTTTCGCCAAACTGCTAAGCAGTTTGTTGGCGAAGACAGCACTCTTTTTTTATTAAAAAGTTATTAAAATAGGCTATAAAGGTTTATTTCAATATCTTAATCTTATGTTATATTACTCGCGTCAAATGACCTATTCAAATAAATGTGTCCCCCCTCTTAACTTTTGAACCGCACGTCTAAAAATATGAAAAAAAACCACGGAAGTGCTTGATAAAAACTCTAGGAAAATTATTTGCAACTTAATCAGTTGAGCTGTTTTTAAGTTTTTGTAAAAATGATTCCTAAGGCAAAGTTAAGGTAAGTTCGGGGACTGCGGAACCCTACACTGAGCATGGCCCGACATGCTCTTGACCGATTTTTAATTAAAGTTAGCGACTTACAACAGTCTGAGACGCTGTCACTTTATTTACCAGCGATTTCTGCACGGGCATAATTTGGAATCAGAAGAATCAGTATAAATGAACTAAAATAATTTCCTTGCTCACCCGCGACCTTACGATAGCTAAGCTTATGCAAAATATGCGTGTTCATGCAGTTCCTCCACCTCCACAGAGGAGGAAGAACAGAAGAGGAGGAGGGGGAGGGGTATGTGGAGGTGGAGGAACTGCATGAACACGCATATTTTGCATAAGCTTAGCTATCGTCAGGTCGCGGGTGAGCAAGGAAATTATTTTAGTTCATTGATATGGACCTCCGCAAAGTAACGCCTGATTCAATAAATTATTTAGAATCAGTATACCCAAATAGCTCTCATTTTGCATTTTTGTATTGGCAATTCGACCTTTCACTCGTTTGCTAAACTATATGTATTCATCATTATTATTACAATACGGACGGTAATTTTTTACACAATCGGGTGCGATTAACTGAGATAAGACGATTGATATCCTTATTCACCAGCTCACTTCTGGTGTTCCAATTTTGCTGTGGCCGACACAAATTAAAGTGTGGGAAAAGAAAACAGTGCAGCGACAGGAACCTGCAACAATGTTGAGTACGTGAATATTGTCATTATCTACAATCAAAATTAAAAACGAATTAAATGATAGTATTACCAAATATTGCATGTGTACGTAGAGTCAACTAAAAAAATATCCGTGTGCATGAACTCGTCTACTTATACATAATTTTTGTAACTTTGGCTGTGTCGATATCTTTGTAGTTAACAGTGTTTAACTTACCTAGTACGGTCATAGTCCTTTGAGAACCCTGGCACATTAATGACGTTCTTGGTTTCGAGTTCGTAGCTGAAAGACACTTGTTCTTTGAAGGTATTTGGATTCAGCAGACCCATATTCTCCAGGTGAGAATGGAACTCAGGCATCACGGTTAGTTTTGTATGCAATAAGATTTCTAAACAAAAAACAAGATTTATGATACTAGCTAAGTAATGAAGTTTCATTCATAAAGTTTTACGAAACTCAAAAGGAAAAATAAATAAATTTAACTGTAGGTACCAAAGTTACAAAAATATGTAACACGACTTTATGCACTTATTAACAATAAGGACGTGTACATGCATATTTTTGTAAGTAACTTTGGATGTGTCGATATCTTTGCACTTGACTGTACCTACGATCACTTACATGGAGGTACTTTATTCTTACCTATGATGAATCCCAAAGTTACGTCATCACCAGAGCCTAAATATTCGCAAACGGCCATTAACCTCCCACCACTGGAAAATTGAAATTCTTATGATATGTCTCATGGATCTCTGCCTTTTCCCAACTCACTTTTCTTAAATGTTTCATTTGCCAAACTGTTTCATTTGCCAACTTAGGATTTTTCTTGATCTTGAGGAAATTGAGAGTTGGGAAATGAAACAGTTGGCAAATTACACATTTAGCAAAAAATAATTCTTCGAAAAGGCAGAACCCGGTGTTTCATTACATTGTAAGTGCATAGAATAAAAGAAAAAACTATCACTAGTTAAATCGGCATATTCATGGGTAGGTATACCCATAGAACAGAACAATTGTGTATTTAAAATTCTTCCGGAATATTTCAGGAGGTTACAGGGATAAGTAGTTTGATTGAGTGCCGCTCAGGTCAATGTACGGAAACATTTGTTAAAAAAAAAGAAAAAAATACCGAGGGTTCTCATAATAATTCATAAGTATTGATTTATTTGCAATAAGTGTTGGTTTAATGGTCGTAAATTTAAAGCATTAAAAATGTTGACACACTAGCTGACTATAATAGCATACAAAATATAAAGAGTTAAGTATAATCTAAAAATAAAATAAAAATAATGTCAATATTATGTCGAAAATACAAACTGAGACATGGATGCACAGAAAAACCAGAAAAAGAGACCAGCGCTGGGAATCGAACCCAGGTCCTCAGCAATCCGTGCTGCGTGCTATAACCCTACACCAACGCTGGACAGGAATTTAGACACGAATTTTTCCTATGCATACATATCTCAGGTTGCTTATTTCTACTACGCTACTTATGCAGCAGCACTAGCGACATCTATGTTTTCGCTCTCATCGAGAGACGTCACATTCTATCGGAACCAACCGCTCACCCAGACAAGAGATTGCTGAGGACCTGGGTTCGATTCCCAGCGCTGGTCTCTTTTTCTGGTTTTTCTGTGCATCCATGTCTCAGTTTGTATTTTCGATATGGTTTCACGGGATACCCGTAAAAGTAACAAATTTGGAGTTGAAATAAAAAATACAAAAAGACTCCAAATAACCAATCATAATTTGATTGCTTAGTAGCGACATCTCTTGTCTGGGTGAGCGGTTGGTTCCGATAGAATGTGACGTCTCTCGATGAGAGCGAAGACATAGATGTCGCTAGTGCTGCTGCATAAGTAGCGTAGTAGAAATAAGCAACCTGAGATATGTATGCATAGGAAAAATTCGTGTCTAAATTCCTGTCCAGCAGTGGTGTAGGGGTTATAGCACGCAGCACGGATTGCTGAGGACCTGGGTTCGATTCCCAGCGCTGGTCTCTTTTTCTGGTTTTTCTGTGCATCCATGTCTCAGTTTATATTTTCGATATAGTTTCACGGGATACCCGTAAAAGTAACAAATTTGGAGTTGAAATAAAAAATACAAAAGACTCCAAATAACCAATCAATATTATGTATTGGTATTATGTCGAAAGAGGATAATTATGTAACAATGTCAGCTGATTAGAATAAAAATTGTATCACAGTTAAAATAATCTGTTACAGAATAAAAACACATTTCTGTCAACCACTGTTTCAATTCTTGTCTAAATTTGAAAATCGGGGTTATGGTTTGTCTCAAACGTTGCGGTAAATGATCAGTTGAACCCCAATTTTAACCCAATCATCTGCTGAATATTCTGGAAGAATTTAAAGACCTTGTACCTATAATAAAATCTGGATTGGTTTATTAGAGCCCGACCTGAAAAATGGTATGAGCGTGCTAACTGCGCGAGGCTCGTGGAAGAACTTTACCTGTACATACCAAGGACCATATATAGTACCTACCGTCTCTTACTCTCGTATTAAATAATTATAAGCGTCAGCGGGACGGCAAGATATGAAGTTCGAATTTTGCTTTTCGTAGTAGGTAAAGGTACAATCAGCTGCATTCATATCTGCCTCAGCAAGAGCGTGCAAAAATATCTGACACGTCCCACCGGCCCTAGAAATAGAGTCGGTTCAGATATTTATGCACGCTTTGTTTTGTCAGATATTAGTGCTGGTGACTGTACCCGCACCCGCACCTGCGCCATCTGGCGAAGGCCCTTAGGTCGACCTAGAAAACTGAAATTTTGCGAAAGGGCCCGTATAGCATCCAGACTAGGAATAAGAATGGAGGAGTTGATTTAACACTTCAACGAGAAGTATTGTGCAACAAAAAACTTAACTTAACTAATGGGCTGTGTGTGTGATGAAAAATAGTGTACATTTTACGTTTTATTCCGGATAGGTACTTACATTACAAAAGGAGACATTTTGACAGCCAAATTTCGAGTTATGCAAATACCAGCCCCGCCAGTGCCGAACCTAAATGTAAATAATGACTGGAACAAAAATATGTTTGCTTAAGTATGAAATGAAATGACTTTACCGCATGCTCTCTACGAAAAGTCGTGACGTTTACGGCACGTCACTGTGATTCCGCACCGTCTGCGTATTTTGAGCAGCGGTGTGGAGGGCATGCGTTTAAAATGGTGCGCATACGATGCGTCACTGCGATTTCGTACCGTCACCGTTTTTAAGCAGCGGTGTGGCCGCTCCTTCGCGCCATTAAATCACTATTTGACATATATAAGAGAGATACATATATAAGTGTCAAAGTTTTTTTTAAATAAAATCAGGCTTGAGCCAAATAAGATTTAACATTGACGGGAAGGGAAAGCACACTTACGTTATGCTTTTCGATCGTCGTGGGCGTGTCCATCGAAGTCTGGCCAAGATACCAATAATCGTCATAGTTGTACCTGTTTAGTACTGTCAGCAGATGGGGCACGTTCACGTAATTGTCATCGTCAAAGTGGCAGAACCATCTGGTAAAAAAAAGTGAAAATAATTTTAATCGTGAGAGTTGTGGGCAACCGGTGTACGCAAGTGGCGAGTTGTCGTTCATTGTGGTGTTTTAAGGGGGAGGCCTTTGTTCAGCAGAAGATGTCTTCGGGCTGATGATGATGATGATGACTTAAGACGTCAAAGATAAGTAGGTGATTACTTACTTTTTATTAGTTTTTAAGAAGTAATCATATTCGACGCCTGTCTTGCAGCATAGATTTTTATACTCATAAGATGCCTTACATTTGGTGTTTACCATGTGACCATCTGAAAAAAAATAGCCCATGTCATTGTCACTCTTAGGCGGGTCACCGGACACTACCCTAACAAAAAATTCTTTCACCTATCAATTTTATAACAGGTACATATACATAAAGAATAGATGGTGTAGCTGAAAAGAAGCTCTCCGTGCAAACAAAACGTGCGTGCGTGAATAAAGCTTATTATTTCTATTTCTATTTCCGCGTCAGCTAGCGTAGACCCTGAGAATAGGTACTCAATAAGCGCTATTTACTTGATTTTTTTTACCTAATTGCTGGCCAAAAAGGCGCTTTGCTAAACTTACTTGTTAGTTTTTGATTGAGCGGATCGTCTTTGTCTGTAAAGAACCATATCTGTAACAACGATAGTATTAATGATGATTTTGTCTGATATTTTTTTTTGAACCTTACTACAAGGTTCTTATATGATGGTTAGTTAAGATTGTACCTGCACATTAATCACTAACTGCTAAGCTGGATCGGCCGTGAAGCGTTTGTAACACCCGAATCGATTGCGTTAGCAAAATCGATGCATGTACAGTCACCAGCATTAATATCTGCCACAGCGGAGCGTGCAAAAATATCTGACACGTTCTTCCGGCCCTAGAAATAGAGCCGTATCAGATATTTATGCACGCTTGTTGTGTCAAATATTGGTGCTGGTGACTGTACATATATATATGGCTATAAGGAGCTTAAACAAATAGTTAACCTTATACTCGCTTACTTCGCTAAATGTATATTTATGTGGCCGTCTTCGTAGCAACTAGTAGCAACTCACTGATTTTATTCATGGACATATTCGTTCACTTTTTTAGGTAACGCAGAAAATACGGTGTTTTAATTAACCGCTTCGCGGCTTTACCCAAGTACCTAATGGTCTAAGATCCGAACATGAAAAAATCTGCACCGGTCTGATAACAGAATGAAATGTATTTTGTAAGATATTTAGCATATTAGAATAACAAAATATATTAGAAATGGGCTTGTGAAAAAATCCTGGTCAGGCTATTTTTAATTATTAAAAAAATGATTTTAATAAGTAAGTTTTTGTTGCATCATCGAGATAATAAGAAAGTTTTATATTGACTTAAAGTATAAAACCTTTAGAATATGTAGACGTTGGGTTGGGTTTGCTATTGTTTACTTGGACGAACTACTCGGTTGCTAGGTTTATACTTAAAAAGTTATGTCGATGCCAGTTACTTTCAATTGATTAGATAATGGAACAAATTGTATATCAACGTTATAATTGTTTTATTATGAACACGTTGATATAGCGTTGTCTGCATTTGATTAAAAAATATTTAGAAAAAAAATAGCCTGTCCAGGATTTTTTTTAGCAAAACCATTTCTAATATACTAAATTTATTATAAAATACATTTCATTCTATTTACATATCAGACCGGTGCAGATTTTTTCAAGTTCGGATCTTCTACTATAAGTACATCAGCGGGGCTACTATAAACTGTGTAACTGCAGACAAACTGTGTAAACAGTTTTGCAGGGCTATGTGCAAAAAAACTATGTTAAAAAAAATGACAAAAAAAACGAAATTCGAAGTGCGTATCGTACCGTCCCTCTCACACTCATATTAAATAATATTAGCGTCAGTGGGACGGCAAGATACGAAGTTCAAATTTTGCACTTCATACTTAGTCTAGGTCTTGGCTATTTTGTTTTTTTTTTCTAATAATATTACTATATTACATATAATTAACATGAGAGATTTGTTACCTGTTTCTTTGCTAATTGGTACCATGTCTGCATTATGAGGGGCAGTCTTGTCTGTTCATAATGACGTGTTGTTTTCACGCCTATAAATATATCATCCAATGTTACATAATTTTTGTTAAACCTTGACAACGGTAAATTCAGTCCGGCTTTCAGGAAACCGCAGGTTACTTCTCTCTGTTGGACCATAAAACTGCAGTAGCCAATAATGATTAGTGTCCTAACGCTTTTTACAAGTTTTCGGCCAGCCATGCCGACGAGCGAACGTTGTATCGACGATGGAGCGTTCGATTTAGGTCATGTAACGAATGTTTAAAGCTATAGGTTAGCGCTACCACTGTCTTTTGCTGAGATGGTCGAAAGTTGTTTCTGTCTTCATAAACGGTTTTATTTAGCTTCGTGCCGTAGATATTTATTTCTACGGTTATTCGAATGCTCAGACTCGCCGTTGATATCAAGATGTAAAACGCAACTGTCTTGTAACAACTTAAGAATAGAAATGTTGGGTAACATAATGTAATGTTTTGGAAAATTATAAATGGAGTTGTGCTCTCATAGCACTCATTGTATTGCCAAATCGTATTGATAAAACATTAGAAATAATTGATATGTTTACGCAGACTTGAGAGTCCATTTCGCACATGCGTCGCAGCCCAGCGTTTTAGATACGACAAGCGACAAAATGACAGATGGTTTGTTTGACGTAGAAAATTCATACTCACTCGTACGAGATAAGTCTATAAAAGTTTATAAGTAGGTACGCTGAGTCCAGTTTTCTAGATCACATCGATAGTTTTTTAGATAATATACTCATACTAAGTGATAATACTCAAATTAAGTGGTTGTGGTCCCTCGTCCCCTGTAATAGCTTATATAGGTACGAGTACCTGGCCAGGCAGCCGCGTCCGGTGGGGGCTCAGTAGTGCCCGGGCCAAGTTGGGCTGCATAGAAAAAGCCTTTTCAGGGTGGTAGGGTAAATGGTATTTAAATAAGGGGTCGGTGTATTATTTTGTTTTATATACTTATATATTAGTTAATTAATTGATATATTGTCTTTTGAGTATTTATCTACATAATATTATTATATATTATACTAGCTTTTGCCCGCGACTTCGTCCGCGTGTACTTTAGTTATCATATGTTTTAATTCTTCTTCTTATTTGTCGTGTTCTTCATTCCTGAAGGTCGTGCCCGTCTTGAAAAGCCTTTACGGAGACGTTGACGAACTGCTTCCACACCACTATGTCCTCGGCCTGTATCACCGCTGCATGCAAAGTGAGCCCCGTGATCGCCTTAATTTGATCCGACCATCGGGTCAGTAACCGTCCTCTGGGCCTTTTCCCCCCTATTTTGCCTAGCACTATCAGTTTCTCGAGGTTGTCTGACTCCCTTCGAGCGATATGGCCAAAATAGCCGAGTACTCGCTGGTAGCAGGTCGTGGACAATCTGGTTCTGACATTCAGCTGGTCGAGAATGGATTTGTTGGTTCTCTTTGCTGTCCACGGTATGCGTAGCATCCTCCTCCAACACCACATCTCAAACGCTTCGATCTTTTTCCGGTCAGCCGCACGAATAGACCATGATTCAGAGCCATACAAAAAGATCGAGAAGACCAGAGATTGCACAATCTTTACCCCTTTAAAGGTAATTTTATCCATTTCACCTACACAGATAATTTTTAATTCTAATCAAAAACTTGTATACCTATTTTCATACTTCTAAGTCCAGAAATGAGAAAAATTCCATACAATCTTTACCCCCCATTTTACCCCTTTAGGGGGGAATTTTATCCATTTCACCTACATAGATAATATTTCATTGTAATCGAGAACTTATATAGCTATTTTCATACCTCTAAGGCTAGAAATGAGAAAATCTCCATACAAACGTTACCCCCCATTTTACCCCTTTTAGGGGGGAATTTTAACCATTTCACTTACACAGCTAATTTTTAATTGTAATAGAAAACTCATACATCTATTTTCATACTTCTAAGTCCAGAAATGAGAAAATTTCCATACAAACTTTACCCCCTATTTTACCCCTTTAGGGGGGAGTTTTATCCATTCCACTTACACAGATAATTTTTAAAAGTAATCGAGAACTCAAACACCTATTTTCATACTTCTAAGTCCAGAAATGAGAAAATTTCCATACAAACTTTACCCCCCTATTTTACCCCTTTAGGGGGGAATTTTATCCATTTCATCTAAATACATAATTTTTTATTGTAATCGAGAACTTATACACCTATTTGCATATTTCTAAATCCAGAAATGAGAAAATTATATATAAACTTCACCCCTATTTCACCCCTTAGGGGATGAATTTCTAAAAATCCTTTCTTAGTGCTCATTTACATCATAAAAAGAACCCCTGTACCAAATTTCAAGTTTCTAGGCCCAGCGGTTTGGGCTGTGCGTTGATCTATAAGTCAGTCAGTCAGTCAGTTTCTTCTTTTATATATATAGAAGTAGTATTTATCTAGATAATAGTATTTCATATATTATAAGAAAATTTCAAATCTGTTATGGTTAAATTACGTTGGGCTTAATAACAATTTACTTAATTTATTTGAGATCGTCAAAAATATATTTCATTAGTTTTGCTTAATTAATAAAAGTTACAAATGAAAATAATGTCAGCTTCCATTTCAGTTGACTATGATAGTAAAAATATACTTTTGTTTCAGTATTAACAAGTATTGATAAAAAAAAATACTTCAAGATGTTATAGGCGCGGTTGACGTTGTCGGTGATATCCACGGCAGTCTGGTCCCGGGACGCCACCCACGTGCTCCCGCTGGCGCCGTTCTTGTACGCATCAATCACTACCCGCGCTGCTGACTCCATTCATTAATAGTATTTTATGCAACTGTATCGTAATAGGGGTCCTTAAAACACGAGTGTGGGTTTATGAAACGAGGCGTAGCCGAGTTTCATAATAGGGTCACATGAGTGTTTTAAGGCCTAATTACGTACAGTTGCATACAATGTTTTATCTATATCCATATTAAATCCTCTATCATGTGTTCAGTACGAATTTATTATATTCATAATGTCATTCAACATAAATATGAACTATGAAACTAAATAAGTAATAGTTTATAAGTAAAATTTGCATGCTTGTTTAAGTAAAATGTACGCACTCAAAAACGCTTCTCCAACTGTATTTACTACTACATTTCGCAAATAAATATTCTTATTCTTATTCTTAAAAAAAAACTAAAAAGCCAGAAAGCCAATTAGGTTAGAACTGTGACCCTCTCAAAACAGAAATGTTGCGAAAAATTGTGTTAGGTTAGGTTAGAACTGCGACCCTCACAGAACCAAAATCATGTCAGAAAAGTGGTTAGGTTAGGTTAGAACTGCGACCCTCACAGAACCGAAATCCTGCCAGAAAAATGGGTTAAGTTAGGTTAGAACTGCGATGATTGTATGAAATAAGTATAAATAAAGTAATTCTCCCAAATAACATTAATGGGTATAGATAAAATTTCCGTGATGATATTATGGGTAAAAAAAAATCTAAATATGTATCATTATGAACAATGTAGGTAGTAATCAAAATGGCTCAGGCCTGAAATGTTTGCTTTCCTAAAATGTACAATTCTCAATACGTCTGCGTTTTCACAATGTTAGCACTTCTATTTTGTCAGCTTTCTCAAAATGTCTGCTATTTAAAATGTGTACAATCTCAGGAAGTCGTATATTCATAATGTTTACATTCCTATAATATTAGCATTACCGTAATTTTTGCTTTACCGTTATGTTCACTTTTTTAAATAGGCTATTATATAGTCTTGTTATGTTTGTTTTCCCATAATGTCTGCTTTATTTTCAAATCAATGTTATAAATGTAAAAGGTTTAATTGCTTGCATACTTACTCTTTAATAACATAAATACCTAATATAAGATTAAGTACTGCTTTAGAACAAAATATTTTTCGTTCTCAACCGGTTTCGTACCCGAACGAAGGGATTTTCGTAGTTTAGTTTTTACTAAATTCAATCCTAATAAATGCGAAAGTAACTCAGTCTGTCTGTCTGTTACTCTTTCACGGCTAAACCGCTGAACCGATTTAGATGAAATTTGCAGACCATGATTGGAGACATTTTGGAAATAAGACATTTCTGGAATGCCAACGTTATAAGAAGGCGGATATTATGAGGTTGCAGACATTTTGATAATAAGCACTTTCTGAAAAGCGAGCATTATACAAAAACTGTCATTCTTGGAGATAGGCAATTTTAAATAGCTGACATTTTGAGAAGCTGACATTATGCAAAAGACGTGTTGACATTCTGAAAAGCAGACATTTTGCGAAAAATACATTTTAGGAAAACGGTTATTTCAGGCCTGAGCCATCAAAATAATTAGGTGAGTATTTAATAATTTATTAAAAATATATAACAAACAATTTTCGAAGAAATTATGATTATGATTAGGTACACAGCGGTATTATTATAAATAATCGAATAGAAAAATTGTATATGAGCCAATATGGACCTATTATAATTACTTCTTGTCAAGTACATTGTCCAAAAATAGTTAAAAAATGGAGCATTGAATCAAGTCTTGACGTTTTGGTCATCGAAAAATCTTTCAATTGTGTTCGCCCAAGATGTCATAGGCGCGGTTGACGTTGTCCGTGATATCTACGGCAGGCTGGTCCCTGGACGCCACCCACGTGCTCCCGCTGGCACCCATCTTGTATGCATCAATTACTCCCTTTGCTGCTGACTCCGCCCTGTCGAAAACAATTAGGTTTATAAGAACACCAATGCAAAATGTCCTCTATTTTTACTTTAGTCGCTATACTTGTGTTTAGAAACATACAACCAACCACGTTCAGTATCTATTGTATTTTTGTTACTTCATCATCATTATCATCATCATCATCCCAGCCTATATACGTCCCACTGCTGGGCACAGCAGTTATTCGCGCTATTATTTAGCTAAATAACACGATCTCGGGAACAATGAATATCTTTCTTTCTTTATTTTACATCCCGCTATTCCCACGGGACGTGGAATTTTGTGGGTGACCTTCAACCAACGTAAAGGAAGGTTGGTTCCCATAAGTACCTACGTATCCACTTTTCTATAGTAACTGTATAGAAAACTGGATACTTAAGTATATCGGGAAACCGACTGTATAACAAACGATTTTTGGATACCCTTTCTGTAAACTCTTAGGGAAAATTAAGTCAAATCACGGAATTTCGACTGAGGGATCTAACTGATGGTTCGTGCGAACCAAACCGCAAACTAAGTAAAGTATATTTACGTAAATTACCGTTGGATATCATGATCTTTAATTATGCTAGCAACGTTTTCTCCGTCCAAATTTGTGTCAAGAGATCCCAAGTTTTCTGAAGCGATGAGGGCTGTGGCGGTCGCACCGTAGCAGACCGTCACCACTCGCACGCCTGTCTTCTCATAGTAATCTTCTTTCTATATTCAAAAGATGGGACAAGCAATTGAGTAAATACAAGAATCACAAGATAAATCTGGAGGACCTATTCGATCCAGTGACTAGGCAAGATCAATTGATTAATGTCATTGGACAAGTTATGTAGAAAAAAAATTAAAAGTTGAGGAATGGTTCAGTACATTTAGTATACGTGACGTGACGTGAGGGTTCATTAGTATCCCTAAAATAACGACCACAATCACTTTATCAAGAGTGTTACTTAAAAGAGGGAGAAGATAGGTACCAAAATTTGTGACATGGTTAATCAAAATTCTCTTAAAGTGCAAAAACTTACTCCAATACAGTTGCTGAATTGGATGACTGCAGATTTGGTGGCCCAGTAAATGGGCATAATAGACATCTGACACAGACCGGCGATGGACGCAATGTTGATGACTGTGCCTCCTTTGCCGCCATCATCTTTACGCATCAGTTCGAGTGCTTTTAACGTGCTTGTGATGAGGGCTGTCTGAGAAATAAAGTTTTTCCTTACTGCTTACTTAAAACAAGTCTGTAATATCACACTGTGAATGTCTGTTTTGTAACTGAATACTCTCGGAAATGGGTGAGTAAATTTGATTTAAATTTCTTCCTTACTCACTTGTAACAGATCTAGTGCGAAAAAAATCCCAGTATCAGTTCCCTCAAAGGTAATGGTGAAGGAACAACCCAGGCAGGTAAAGACAAAAGCGAAAAAAGAATAGCAAATTATGTTAATCAAACGAAATACAGCAATGCTATGGCTATGGTTATTTATTTAACTGTTATTTACTTTCTCTACAGGCTTTTCCAGAAAAATATGAAATTTATTCAAGAATCATATAGTACGTGTATGCAGAACTTTACTTACTACATTGATAGCAATTTCCTTTTTGTAGATATGCGGCGCATCGTTCATGATGCCGGCATTGTTGATGACTAGATCCAGCCCCCCTTGAGACTCAGCAGTTGCATAGAACGCCGCGAACAGCTGCTCGTCATTCGTTACGTCCACCCGATAGAACTGTGCTTTGCCAGTCCCGTATTTTGAGGTCAGTTCCTTTTGGTATGCAATGCCAGCAGCTTCATCTATATCTAAGATAGCGACGTGCTGTATAGATAAATTCTTTGAATTTCTAACAGAATTAGGTTAGTTTCAGTGACTTGTGACTCATCCATGCAATTCTGCAGTATTAGAACTTAACTTATTGCATCCATCAGCATCTTCTCTTAAATGTTCTTAAGTAATAAGTAAAATTTGAACAGTAGTGCTCAGTTAGGGCTTTAGTATGCACAAAAAACATTAATTAAAGCGGCACTTCACTTATTTCCAATTTCATTGACTATGATAATAATAAAATGTTTTGTTGTGAAAATTTCACTACCGTCTGAACTACACATTCATACTAGATTTCAAGTCAATTAGAAAAGGGTGAAATTCAATTGGCAAGATTTTGATCCGCTCAAACACACAGACCTACATACTAAAAGTTAAATAGAATCTAAAAATTTATGACATATCGAAATTAGTTTTCATAACTCTATAATTATAATCTATAAGTACTTATATGCTATCTTTATTTTAATAGCATTAAGGTGGACTTACACAGACCAGAATTCAGTGCTTACCCGGCGTTAAGTAGTTTCAAAGTATATGGTTACGTAATGGTAACCCAGGGTGACCTAATGACTTATGTTTTACCTTTGCGCCTTCGTCGAGCAGCATCTGGACGATGAATGCACCCACTCCGTTAGCGGCGCCGGTCACCAGCGCCACCTTGCCTTTGAGATCATGCGCCATCTTTAGTGAGTCAGTGATTTAGTCAATCAACTTCGCTCTGGCCGCCCAGTGTTTTAACTACTCACGAATTCGGCTGCGTCTTTTATAATATTATAATCAACGTATTTAGATTACTATCTTAAAAGAAATTTGGTACTTAGCTTCAGATAATAGCTTATCATGTCATGTCACTTCCACACCCCTTTTTTATATTTCAAATCATGCCTAGAGTTTTGTTATGTAAGTTTTGTGTTGGTAGGCTACGAACAAAATTATTTGTTCGTAGTTGGTAGGTATGGATCCTGTAAGGCAGAGAGAGTCGAGTCTAT